>NC_056731.1:1286676589-1287009089 GCF_019279795.1 Protopterus annectens | reverse complement strand
TCATGGAGTTTATTTTTTTCATTTCAAACTGTTATAAAACAGATATTAGTGGCATTTTTTTTAAGTTTTACATTTCTGCAGAGGGAAAGATAGACCACTTCATAAAAGTAGTTGTTATTTTGAGGAGGAGGGAAACATACAGATTTGGGTAAAGTTTCATAGGATGACAGGATGCTATGTCAATATACTGAGGCAATCATGACAGATTAATGGACCCTATGGATGGAATGCATCAGCAATATATTTGTGTCCTTCATTTTATCCAGGGCTGTATTCATTCTCCCAAACTGGTCTCTCCTCCATGCTCTACTGTTATCATCATCATGGCTTCATCTGACTCTGCACCTGCCTAAAGGTTTTGTTATGTTCTGCATCCATCAGATTTCCGGAGTGCTGCATTTTTTACATACTCACCAGATAACATTGTCTTGCACCCTGACAGACTGTTGGCCATGAGGTAGCCTGATGTAGGTAATGCAATGGTAAATATTACTGATTGCCTTCTCTGCTAGAGATAATCAAATGTTATGGCCCTCCCACCTTCTTACTGACAAACCCATCTTATTGATTATTCTCCATTTTATTCTCCTAGTCTCTCCTGCTAATTTCAGATATATAAAACACAGTTCGTAGAGAAAAAACACCTTTATAAAACAGCAAACAGCAAAGCTTTCGGGTATGACCCTTTCTCAATGCTAATACACACTCTAAAATCAAATGAGTTTAAATACACATCAGAATATCACATGACATGCAGCCCAAAAATCATGTGACAAACATAAAAAAACTGCACATATAAAATACATAAAATATAAAACTAATACAAGATTATACATAAAAAATAATGCATCAAGAACATATTATACATAAACATATCAAACAGTAATAAATCTAACAGTACAATTTAGTTTGTTGCAATTTAGTAAGAATGGGTTTTAATGTAACCATGGAATTTAATCCTGGTGAATGGTCAGCAGCCAATCTAAGGATCCATTCATATTCCTTAGTCTCAAGCAAATTGTTGGTATCCCCACCCCTTAAAGACATATGTACATTATCTATAACTCTAAATCTAAACCTATGGTTAGAGCCACATGCACTTATGTGTTTAGATAAGGCATTTTTATCATTAGCTCTTCTGATCTCTGACTTATGTTCAATAATGCATTCTTTCAGCTTCCTTATTTTTATTTGATGAGCAACTACATCTGCAATTAACTGATGTGGCCATGGGCACATCAGTTGCCAATACTTATGCCAATTTGGTTTTACACCAGTGGGAGAAAACATATATCTGTAGTAATATTAATCCCTTGAATAAGTATGTATGTTTTTATCAATGCTTTGTAGACGATTGTTTTATGATCTGGAAATTCTCTTTGTCTCAGCTGGCTGAATATGTGCAATACTTGAATGCAACTACGAATTTTTTTAAATTCAAGATGGATTTTTCAGATTATACAGTAGCTTTCCTTGATGTTAGAGTGCAATTACTGGAAGGGTCTCCTCATACTAGTGTCCATAAGAAGGAGGTTTATGCTGGTAGGTATATTTATAACACCAGCATGCATGCCCCTCATGTTTTTAAAGGTATAGTGACATCACAGTTTAGTAGGGCAAGTAGGTTAAACACAGATGAAACGTGTTTTAGAAAACAGCTTGATGAAATGATGGAGGATTTTTTTGAACAGTGGGTATGATTTCAATTTTTTATTAGAATTAAAAAAACAGATTATTGCTGACAGAAATATAAAATTTAAACCAACTTTTCCGTTGGATGATGAATCTAATTCTACTTTGAGTAATGTTAAACAAAAAGATTTAAAAATTAGATACATTACTTCGTATAATGTCAGAACACATTTAGTTAAGAAGGTTATAAAAAGGAACTGGGTCATTTTAATGGCATCGAATGATGTCAAAGCTGTTTTAGATGATAGTCCTTATTTCTCATATAAGAATATGAGAACATTGAAGAGCAAGTTATGTTATAAGGACTTTAACAGAAGTTCTAATCCACCCATTCATTCTAGATCAGGTACATTCTGTTGTATGTATTGTTCTTGCTGTTCTGATCTCTTGAGTACTGATAGTAATATGTTTAAACATCCGGTAACTGAAAAAATTTATAAATTTGATTTGTTAGCAACTTGTACTACCAGCAATGTGGTTTATTTAGCAACCTGTGTTTCATGCTCCGCATTTTATGTGGGCAAAACAACAAGGAAGCTGAAAGAATGCATTATTGAACATAAGTCAGAGATCAGAAGAGCTAATGATAAAAATGCCTTATCTAAACACATAAGTGCATGCGGCTCTAACCATAGGTTTAGATTTAGAGTTATAGATAATGTATATATATCTTTAAGGGGTGGGGATACCAACAATTTGCTTGAGATTAAGGAATATGAATGGATCCTTAGATTGGCTGTGACCATTCACCAGGATTAAATTCCATGGTTACATTAAAACCCATTCTTACTAAATTGCAACAAACTAAATTGTACTGTTAGATTTATTACTGTTTGATATGTTTATGTATAATATGTTCTTGATGCATTACTGTTTATGTATAATGTTATATTAGTTTTATATTTTATGTATTTTATATTTGCAGTTTTTTTATGTTTGTCACGTGATTTTTGGGCTGCATGTCATGTGATATTCTGATGTGTATTTAAACTCATTTGGTTTTAGAGTGTGTATTAGCATTGAGAAAGGGTCATACCCGAAAGCTTTGCTGTTTGCTGTTTTATGAAGGTGTTTTTTCTCTACGAACTGTGTTTTATCTACTGATTAATTTCAGATATATAAAATGTTTATGTGTCCTTATCTTTGATCATACCATAGCTGAGAAGCAGTGTTTCTTCCTCCAAGATCTTTCTCTCATCTCTGCACCAAGATTAAGATGGATGGGGCCTGTTTTACATGAAAAAGATCCAACTACTTCACTACCACTTCCAATTCATTCTTACATTCTTCATGCACTCGAGACTCCCCTTGCCTTCCACTGAAAGTACTTCTTACTTTTTATCATCACTTGCTTTCTTCCCACCAGAGAGTTACTTACTGTACCAGGAGGGCACAGTGTGTGCCTTATTACAAAAGGAAAGAAAAGGAAAGCTAACATGACCTGTTACAAAACAATAACTGTCAGAGTGACCAGTTCAGTCTATTGCTTTTTGTTATGCTAAACACATTGAAGCACTTCACAGCACTGTTTTAGCTACTGTTATGGCTCTTTCTCCATGAGGTACATCCAGGTTTGCAGCAATATTTATAAACTTCCACTCAGGATGTTTAAAGGCAGCCCCTTGGACTACTGTCCATGTATTCATTAAGCACTGAATGTTGGACATCCATTCTAAGGGTAAAGCAGGCTTTGGCACAGATGTATTACGGGGGATCCTGTAAATCTCCACTTCCTAAAAGCTGCCTTTTACTGCGCTGGTTTATACCCAGGTATTATATTTACCATTCATGACTCTTCTTGGAATACGACAGTTTATTTGTATGAGGTACTTGTTGTAACAGTAGATTTACAGGAAGATATCACTACAGCAATAAAGCCACACCTATACTCAACCTGTTAAGGGTAACATTGCCTGTTACTAGTAGTCTCTTACTATTCATAAATATACTGTTCATGTACATAGAATATAATTCACAACTGTGTTTTTATATATATATATATATATCTATATATATATATATATATATATATATATATATATATATATATATATATATATACTGTGTGTAACAAGAAAATGACCCTCAGAGGTTTCTTGCCTTAAAGGACTGAAGGGGGAGTAGTACACCCATAATATTTAAAGGAATCTGGAGACATTTGAATTTTAGTACCCTCACTGGTTTGAAACCAGCAAAGTCTTTCAGACAGAAAGACAATGGCTGTGAATCAAACAGTGGAATTAATGCAGCTTTACTGGTGAGTATAATCTAAATGTTGTATTTTGGTGTTGCCATTTTGTTGTTTGTCAAAGATTCGATGACTTTGTCTATGTTCACAAACATATATATAGATTGATATACTGTTAGACCATTGAGAAAGATGAAATACTTCAAGCTGACACAAAATGCTGTAAAAATTCCTTTTGCAAAAACCAAGATATTATTGAAATACTAGTTAACAATAAATCAGATAGCTATGCACAATAGCTACATTTATATTATTTATTTATTTATTTTGCCTATGTGCACTTTTATTTGTGGAGAAATGTTAAAAGACTCATGTACAGACTTGGTAAGCATAGTTAAATATAAAAAAAAACACAATTCTTGAGCTAAGAGACAAACCCAAGACATTTTGTAGATAAGAGTAGAGTTAATAAGATGAAACTGAGAATTTCATAATTTTATATTTGACAAGTTGCAGAACAACAGGTTTATTTTTCATACCTGTATTTGCTATTATGGAGTATTATGGCACAGTGTATTGTCTCTATCTATTATGACTACTTCTGAGTGCCTGACTGATGCCTCACTGAATACCATCACATCTCCACCCATTCATCCCAGCTTTCCTAGATTTTTATAGCTATCATTGGTTTTCTTGCCTAGGGTTGTTGACACTTGCACTAGTGCACGTCAGTCTGCTGAGCTGTTTCCATCACTAGAATTTAAGAGGGAACACATCATACTGATATAGTCAGCATTAATTTTCTGAAATGTTATCTACAGGGGATGTATTTCAGAGGTGAGACAGTGTTCTGTGTACTACTCAAAAATATGTCCTATATAAGATGGGTACATATAAAATAAACTTTTTTATGTATTAGGAGGCTTTGACTGCTTCTTGTATTATTTACTTAAACGAATATGTGCAAGATTTAGAAAATTCACATTTGTTTCCATTGCATTTATTCAAGTGATAACTGAGTAATTAGTCTGGTCCTAACAAACAACTCCTTTTCTGACATGATATGCATTAGAATTCCAGAAAAACAATTCAAGAAACCTTCAAAATGATAAACAAAAAGCCACATTGCAGATCATATCTCAGAGCTTGTCATGCACTGCATTTCAACAGTTGTGTGCAGCAAACAATTTGCTCTAACTACAATATGGAACTTAAAAGCTGCAGTTCGGTTGCCTGTTATGTATCACTGACAAGTACCATATACCATTATGTGGGAATGTGATTTAAAATATAGATACATTTTCCTGAATGGTGTTGTTTATCATTTATAGTTTTAGACTGTTTACACATAAATTTTATTGTTAACAGTTTTGGCCCCTTTATTATCTGGCTTATCTCCCTTTGTCTTTCTGGTCTTTCTCTTTACGTAATTGATTTTAGAGAACTTAATTGCTTTTATAAATGCAGAGTTAGGACATTTCTTGTCAGATCTAGCTGCTTTTACCAACCCCCATCTTGTGACTGCAGTGTGGCTTTACATGCACCTTACATGTTCCTCAATGTGCACCTATAATGCCATTCAGGCTGTGATTTTTGCACCCTGTCATCCCATTGCATTTTGGTTGTCTTCCCTAGCCTTCACTTGGAAGTGTCCCTCAACAAGGATATTCCTCATTCCTTCTCCAAGGTGGACAAGTCAGCATCAGTAACTTCCTTCTACCACTCCTGCCATCTCAGCAGTACCCTGACTCAAACCTGGACCACAAGTGGGTAAAGTCAGTGGTTAAACTTCTACACCAGTAAGGATTGCTAACTTATGTCTCACTCTCAGACCATAGAAATTGTAGCTAATCTTATTAAGATTAATACAACTAATAATAATCAGATTGATACAACTATCATTGGGCTCATCAGGAATGGTGATGAGTTTGCATACAGATGAGAGGCTGAGCAACTGGCCCTTTGATGTAGTCAAAATAATCAGGAACTGAACACTCTTAAAACTGTGGAGATGACAGTGGACTTTAGGAATGGTACTCCAATATTATCCCCCCCCCTTTATATTTAATACTGCTGTGTCAGTTGTGGAATCCTTCAAGTTTTTGGGATCTATAATCTCCCAGGACTTGAAGTGGGAGACCAATGTAGGGTCCATCATAAAAAAGGCACAACAGCGAATGTACTTTCTGCGACAGCTGAGGAATTTCAACCTCTCACAGGAACTATTGATTCAGTTCTATACAGCAGTCATTGAGTCTGTTCTCAGCTCATCCATAACAGTGAGGTTTGGCTCTCTGTCCAATCTTGACAAAAATCGGTTTCATTGAGTAGTCAGGTGGGTCTGCCAAAAATATAATTGGTACTAGTTTGCCCTCCTTACAGGACCTGTACTATTCCAGAGTCATGAAAAGGGCAGGGAAAATCATCACCAACCCTTCACATCCAGGCCACCATCTTTCTGAACTATTGCCATCTTCCATGTGTTATAGATTAATATGCACCAAAACAAGCAGCTATAAGAACAATTTTTTTCCACAGGCCATCAAGTTTATAAACGGTTAACTCAGCTTATTAGGTTGGGGTATTCTTTTTCCCAAGCCTCTGAGGATTCTGCAGTATTGTTTACATATTGTCAATACATGTTTTTTTCAGAGTTTATTTCAGTATTTCTTGCACTGAGTTGCACTTTGCACATCGTATGTATATGTATATTTACTTTTTTGTCTTGTTCTTAATAGTTGCATGTATGTTGTTCGTCTTGTCCTTTAATAGTTGTATGTATGTAAATGAAGATTCTTAGGCAGGAAAGAATGGAGACTATGGCTTTTGCTTAGCCTGGGAATGCCTGGTTCGTGTCCCCTCAAAAATGATTAGGATGAGTGTGCGCAGGTAGAGAAGCCATTGGATGAGGTGCTGGTTGGGAGGTCAGGCAGAAAAAAAAAGTTGAATTTACCATGTGTGTTTCTCTGAGAGTGTGTGTGTGTACTCATGCAATTCTCATTTACCTTATTTACGCTTAAATAGTATAAATTTCTAACTCACTGATATATTTTACAGTTATCAGATGAGGAACGGGCTGAGACATGGTAGACAGTTAAACAGGTCGATGAAGAAGATCCTGATTTGGGAAGTATTTAACACCAGTAAGATATATGATTTTGGCTAAGGCAGGATGTAGCCTTGTAGACTGAAAGCAGGGTAAACTGAAGATAACTGATCTTCGTCTACACCTGCTGTAGGTTTGTTGTTTTATTCAGCATCTAGATAAATACTACTTGCTTCAAAGTATTTGTTGTTATATTATGCACATACAGGGGTCATTTATTTTCTAAAACAGGTTCCATATAAATAATAGATTCATAGGTGTGTACTAGGCTAATGGCCCTGGAGCCTTTACAAGCCCAGCCCATAGAAGTGCACTGGCATCGTGCCACCCGACCTTAGTTCCCAGTGCCTCTGTCAAGTAGAGCCACTGCAGTGATCCCCAGGGTGAACTTTCTATTTCCCATCCACTCATCAAGATTTCCCTTGAAGAGGGCCAGTGAGGTGCTCTGCTTGACATGTATGGGAAGTCTATTCCAGAGCATGGGCAGTCTCTGGGTTATGAATGTGTCCTTCCATCATGTTCTGTTGATTGTGGTAATGAGGTTGAGGTTTCTGGAGCATGTGGTGTAGAGGGATTTGGATTTCTTTAGATGTAGCATTTCTAACAGAGCTGGATCAGACATGGCTTTGTAAGCCAAGCAGAGATCGCCTCTTTGTAGATTATATGAGACAGAAAATAGCTGGGGTTTTTTGAGTCTGTCCATTTAGGACATGTGTTTAAGGCCTAGGATCCTCTTCATGAGGTACTTTTGTGGCTTTTCCAGCTGTTGCATGTGTCTAGTGAGGTACATGCCAAATGGGGCATTATACTCGATGAATGGCCTAATGAGGGAAGAGTAGAGGGAGAAAATGACCTCTATCTTCCTGGATGCAAAACCCTTGGTAATGAGATGTGCCACATAGAAGGACTTTCTGACCACAGTGGCAATGTGGTGGTCGAAGGAGAGGTTGCTGTCAACCTGTGTCTCCAGATCTCTTATAATGCCTTCAGTGGTCAGTGGGCTCCGATCGATGTGGTAATCAGTGGGAACTGAGTTTTTCACAAAGGGGATGATGACACATTTTTTGGCATTAAGCATAAGGCCATGGTTTTAACACCAGTCATTGGTCTCAGTGAGGCCTTTCTGTAGGATGTCTACATCACTTGGGGAGTTAATAATGGCTCCTAGCTTGCAGTCGTCTGTGAACCTGGTCAGCCAGAGTCCCTCCGTGTTGGCCTGAACTTCTGAAAATTAGATGCTAAACAGGAGAGGATCCAGGACCAATCCCTATGGGACTCCACTTGTGACTGGTTGGCAGTCTGACTTGGAGTCCACTACTTTCACACTGTGGGTTCTATCTGTGAGCCTATTTGCAACCCACCTAGTGATATAGGAGTTGATGCCTAGTTTGGTAAGTTTATCAATGATTCTTGAGTGGGGAATGGTATCAAACTCCTTGGCCAGATCGAGGTAGGCTGTATGAACTGCCTTGCCCTCATCCACAGCTCTGGTGACTGCCTCAAAGAAGTCAACCAGGTTGAGCAGGCATGATCTACCTTTCACAAAACCAAATTGTGTGGGATCTAGAGTTTGGAGATTCCCTATATCCTTGTTAATTAGGTCCATGATAATGTGCTCCATAGTCTTACATATCAGATTTGTCAGGCTAATGGGGCGATAATTCCCAGGGTCTGTAGTCGCTCCTCCTTTATAGAGAGGGATGACTGTAGCAGTGCACAATTCAGTAGGGACAAAGCTTGAGATGAGGCTGTGATTGAACAGGACACACAGATGTGGTGCCAGTTCACTTTGTTGTTCATGTAGAACACATCCAGGTATATTGTCAGGTCCCATGGAAGCTGTATTCTTGGCCTTAGACAATGCAACTTTAACCTGTGCTGCAGTAATGCTGGGTGCATGGCATTCCTCCAGTATTGTAATTGGCCCTCTAGGGGGAGAGAGGGGTAAAGTTGGCACTGAATCTGTCAGCCAGTATGTTGGCAATATCTGTTGGCTCAGTGTAGGAGGTCCCACTGTGCAGCAACTCAGAGCAAACCTGGGTATGGCCGTGGAGATTCCTGATATAACTATATAAGGCTTTGTGGTTGTTTTTAGTGTCTGCTGCAATTCTGCCTTCATAGCTGGCTTTAGCAGTTTTGGTGAGGAATCTTAACTTTTTGTTAAGGCTAATAAGGGAGTTTTATCAGTCTTGGGACTTCACCTTTTTCTGCAACAGTTTCTTCCTTCTGTTGTAGAGTTTATTAATGACAGGGGACCACCAGGTTGACTTCCTTTTTTTGGAGTAGAGCATCTTGGTTCTGTTGGGTATGGCTAGTTCCATACATTTATGTATGTGTTCGTACAGTGCATTGGTGTATGATTCAGCAGTCATGCATCTATTTTCTATTGACATAGGTGCCGTAAAGTTAGCCACCTCTGTTTTTAGGAGCCCAAAGTCAGCTTTCGAGAAGTTTTTCATGGTGGTTACCTTTGCGGGGGGGGTGGGGGTGGGGGGGTGAGATCTGGATTTCCATGGTGATTAGTTTGTGGTCGGAAATAACCAGAGAGGACTTGACTACTGGTGTAGAGCAATGGTTGCCCATGATAGTAATAATCAGGTCAAGGATGTTGCTTCCTCTAGTGGGGATAAGAATGAGCTTATCCAGGGCATTGGAATTGATGAATTCCAGGAAGCATTGGGCCAGTGTATTGGTGCATGAGTAGTTTTCCCAGTTGATGGAGGGGTACTTGAATTCACCTAGTATGAGAATGTTGGATTGGACCCTAATAGTTTCCAGGGTGGTTAGGAATGTGGAGTGAGAGTCTTGGGACATGATTGGAGACCTATAGCAGGCTACAACCTGAATTCCGTCTTACCCAATGTTAGTTGTACCTGAAGTATCTCAGATGCATTATGCTGGGCTACTAGTCTAGAGGTGTCCATATCCTAATGGTTATGTCTTTAAAAAAACTGTGGTCTTCATGTTTTCTTCCACTAGTAAACTGAGCAATTATCATTTCAGCACTGTTTTTTACAGTATGAGTGTAATTAATTTGCCAACTGTACAATTTCCAATGAAATAGCATTTTAATTGGTATAATTTCTGCAGAAAGTTATGTTAGCAGTGTGTTACAGCCCATTACTGTTATACAACATCTAATCTTTCCTTTATATGAAGATGCAGTCACCTACACAGTTTCTGCTTAGATTTCTAGCATCGTGTATACACACTTTCTGGTTTCAAAAGTTGCTGGTGATGCTTAACTCATTCAAGCCTATGGTGTCTTTTTTGTATTCTTCCAGTTGACAACCATTGCTCCTTATCACGTTCAGACATTTTTTGGGTCTGTCATCCTTAACTAAGTGAATCACAAATTAATACTAGGCAGTATTGCAAAGTGCAAGGTGTAATTAACAAAATGTTACTAAGTCTGTTAATCTCAGATGTTCTGCCATGGATTTCCCCTCATTATTCATATTTTCATATTTGCTTTCTTATTTTCATAACTGAGAGATCTACATATTATTGAGGAGCATAGTGTGAAATACCTTGATGGGAGGAAGAAAAGTAAACTGTTAATGTGCAATTGCAGTATACTATAGTGGAGATATTGGTAGCTATTTGCTAGGAATTATGAAAATATTAAATATTTCCATATATTCTTAATATTTCTAAAACTGCGTGACTTACAAACTATTGCATGGCATCAGATGAAAACAAAAGTTATGTACTCACCATAATAATCTATCTGTGTTGTCCATTTTCGTTCTTCCTCAACTGATGGGTCTCAGATCCAACTTTGGATCCAGCTCAGACACTTTTACTAGAATCATGGATCCAGGTCTCGGGCTCCTCCGTTTACTCATAATGTCCCCATCCTGGCAGATCTCAGATTCAGTTTACTGTTCCAACACTAACAAATGCATGACACCATATCATTATGAAAAGGCCAGATAGAGGCATATAGAAAGGCTGGAGCTCAAACAGGGAACAAGCAGGTTCCCAAAGGGACATTCCTTAGGTCTCACTACAAAGAGAGGGAAGGGGATTGGAGGGTGGGGAGCTGAGGAAGGAAGAAAATAGACAATACAGATGCATCATTATGGTGAGTACATAACCTTTGTATCTGACGTTTGTCATTTTCACTCATTCCTAAGCTGATGGGACAGAATCCCCAGTTAGATGAACCTTGGGGTGGGGGTGGGGGGGTCCTAGTGGAAGGATATTCCAGAGAAAGTACAATGGAGCCAAATGCTGACCTATTCCTGGATAGTATGTCTAATCTGTAATGAACAATAAAGGCCTGTTCATTGGACCAAGTAGCAGCTGTACAAATGTCATCTATACAAGCTGCTGATGAAAAACCAGTTGAAGTGGCTACAGACCTTGTGGAATGTGCTTTGGGGTGCTTAAGTAAAGATAACCTTCTTTCTTTATAAATAAAGGATATGCAGTAAGTCAACGATTTAGCTAGGGTCACTTTAAACACCGCTTCACATTTTGTCTTGGAGAAGGGTACAAACAATTGGTCAGTTTTTCTGCAATCTTGGGTTCTGTGCAGATAAAAATCTAAGCTGCCTGTGTATGTCCAAAAGATGCAGAATGTATTTGTCTTTGTTTCAAAAATTCAGAGAGAACACAGGTAGATTGATGACCCAATTTATGTTAACTTCAGAAGCCACCTTAGATAAAAGAGATGGGCTTGTGTATAAGGAAATCCTATTCTTATGGAAGGTCAAGCAGAAGATCTTTAGGAGAGGGCCTGGAGTTCAGATAATTGTCTAGTAGAAGTGATAGTGACCAGAAAAAAAATAGTTTTCCAGGACAAGAACTTAATGTCTATTTTAGCTGAAGGTTCAAATGGAGGTTGGGTTAGAGCTTGCAATAAAATAGTCAAATCCCAAGGGGGGTAGGGTCTTTAACTGGGGCCCTGAGCAAAAAGGCACCTTTAAGAAAGGCCTTGCACAACTTCAAAGAAGCCAAAGAGAAGTGATTTTTCAGCTAAGTGAAAATTAGAAATGGCTGCCAAATGAACCTTAATAGTAGAATAACTTGTCCCATTGTTAAAAATGGAAGCCAAAAAATCAAGAACTACGGAGACTGGGAGAAGGGGTCCAGGTTTCTCTGAGGGGCTCAAACTGAATATATTTTCCATTTATTAGTAGAAACTTTCCAAGAAGATAAAATATGACACTGAACTGGGGAGGAAAGCCTGGACTGACTAGCCATCACAGGAACCTGAGACACCATGTGGTCAGCTTGAAACCACTGATGTCTCCAGGTGTTTCATTCCTGCAAAAATGAGACAGAAGGTCAGGACCTGGTTCCAGTATCCATGGTGGGTACAGAAGATGAGGCCACATGAAGGAAAAACAAACTTGACAAGGCCAAAAAGGCACACTGAGGATGACTGTGCTCTTCAACCAGGATGCTTTCTGTAGAAATTTGGGGATGAGGGGAACAGAGGGCCAATCATGCACTAGAGCATCTCTCAATGACCCCCCCCCCCTTTGGAGGGACAAGGCAAAGAACCTGCTGCACTTGTTGTTGAGGACAGAAGCAAAAAGATTGCAGCATGGCTGGCCCCATACACAGAAGATACTTCTTGCTACTCTTTGATTGAGCGACCACTCATGAGGTATCAAAAAGTCCATGCTTAGTTTGTAAGAACGTTGTTCGCTGGTATGTGTATTGTCTTAAGAAACCGACTGGAAGAGATTGCCAACAGCCACACTCTCATTGTTTCTCGGCACACTGGGTACAATCTGTTTATCCCACTTGTTAATGTAGCTGACTACTGACATGTCTGTTTGTATCGCAATCGCCCTGTGGGGAGAACATCTTGAAAAGCCTGCAATGCTAGTAGGACTGCTTTTATTTCCAGGACATTGATATGTACATTGGCTTCCTCTGGGGAACACGTACCTTGGACTGTCCTTCCAAAAAATGTTCCCCCACCCAATATGGGATGTGTCTGTGGTCACTGTGGCTGTTGGCTGTGGGAGAACAAAGGGATGGCCTTGAGAAACTTTTCCTGAATGAATCTACCACAGAAGCTATTCCTTGCAAACCTTGGAGATCTTGACTGGAGTGTTCAAGGGAGGTTGAAGAATAGACCACTGCACTGAAAGTGTCCACTGTAGGACCCACATATGAAATCTGTTTAATGGGACTAGAGGTACCCTCAGTCCTAAGGATTGTAACACTAGCCTTGCTGGAGGAAAAGAGAGTGAGAGATCACTTCTGTGACCTGTAGTCTGAGGGTATGAACTCTTGTTAGAGGTAGAAAAGCTATGTGGTTGATCATGTCTAGACAATCTATGAACTCCAAAGTTTGCATAGGATTATGTTGTGATTTGGCGCAGTTGACTGTGATGCCCCGGTACTGACATAACTGGAGTAAGAAGCCCTTTGCTTGCATAAGTAGATGCCTGGACAGGGTGGACAGGAGCCAGTCATCTAGGTAACACACATGGAACCCCAGCAGTTTCAGGTGAGCTTCTACCACCTTCATGCATTTGGTGAACACCCTAGGGGCTCTGGTGAGGCCAAAGAGCAATGCTTTAAACTGATAATGACTAGGTCTTAGTCAGAAATGCAGGTGTCCTCTGGAGTGCCAGTTCATTTGATATGACTGAACGCATCCTGAAGATCTATCAAGCACATCCAATTGCCCTTTCACAGCAGAGGCAAAATTGACTCAACTGTGACCATCCAGAACTTTGAATATTTTACATATTGGTTTAGTTTGCTGAGATCCAAGATTGGTTTTAAATCCCATATTTTTTGTACTAAACAGAATCTGGAGTAAGTTCCACATCCCTGCTGGTCTGGGGGAACTTTCTAAATGACTCTTTTTTTTTTTTTTCTAGCAGCTTTTCTATTTCCAAGGCTACTGCCTCCCTCACATTGGATGGTACTTCAGGGATCTTTTTCATTTTTGTTGGAGAAATTTGGGAAAATGGTATGAAATAACCTCTGGTTATGATTTTCTGCATCCAGAGATTATGATGGATGTCTAGGCTTCTGAGTGCAGAGATAAACATTCTCCGACTGCCTCCATTATATAGTCTCCGTGTAACCCTTCAGGAGCACTGGTAGTTGCCCCTTGCCCCTCGAAGATTTATCTCCTTATGAATCTTGGAAAGGCCCTTGGGACTTTTGAAACCACATAGTTTTACCACCTCATTGATTACATGAGAATGAGCTCTAAGGGGTAGAAAAACAGATCCCAAGGGCAGACAGGGTCTTTTCATCTTGCTCACTTCTTGAGAGTGTTTCCTTAATCTTTGGGACAAAAAAGGATGACCCATCTAAAGGAGCATTGATAAGCAAAGACTTGAAGGGCTCCGCATAATTACACATGCACATCCTGGCATGCCTCCTGACCACAATACCTGAACCCAGAGCCCTACATGTACTTTCAGCTGCATGAGAATCAGCCTCATGGAATGGTTGGAAATAGATTGAAGGGTGGCCAGTTGTGAAGAAACTTTTTTCTGGTCCTCCACACACCTGGACCCTGAAAGAGATATGGAAAGTTCTTTGGTCAAATCCCTTAGTAACCTGGTAAAGTGTGCCAGATAATTCAGCAACCAAAGGGCAAAAGTTGCTGAGGCATGTATGCGCTTGCCAAACCTGTCCAAGGCCCTCGAATCCCTATTAGGGGGATGGACAGATGAGCTCTGTTCTGCAAACTCCTCATAGTGGCTGCCACTACCACCATGGGATCTACTGGGACTACCTTGCTCCAGTGGGCCCTATCCTTGGGTGGAGCCAAAAACTTATTGGGTCTCTTAGGTATGGACTCTGTAGTATCAGGCTCCTTCCATGCTCAGCATGACATAAGGTCGATCAATACATCAGCTGGACAAACCACCCAAGTTGTAGCTGGGTCAGCCCTGGAAGCCTCCAGAAACACAAGCTCCTCCTTGGAAGGGTATTTGAAAGACCATTCACTTCTTTGTTTAAGTTCTAGAATCTCTCCAAAGAAGACATCATTAGATGGAGATCTGGGGGACCCCTTGCCTTCATCAAAGTCTGTATCTTCAGTTGATAGATTCTTGAGGGGAATCTAGGTGTCTCCTTTTACACATCCTCTTCCTAGGGACCTGAACAGTGGGGTGGTCTGGTGAAGGATCAGAAGTGGCTGGTGAGTCTGTGTGAGGACTGTCTGAGGTTAGTACTGGGTGACTGTCCCAGTGACATAGACATAAGAGACTCAGAGCTTAAATTCAATGAAGGAATACAGATAGGATCCGAGGATGGTAAGGATGTCCTGTCTCTAGGATGTCCTGTCTCTAGGTAAAGAGAAAACCCTTTTCACTACCTCAAAAGCAGAAGGTCCAGGAAAAACAACAACTGGCCACACTGTTGCTGAAGCTACCTGCAGAGTTGAACTCTGGATCCCCAATGACCCCTGCCTTGAGGAGGGAGTCGGACCTAATGATGAGGCCCTGAGAGGCAACTGTGGCTCCAACAACTTTGGAGCAGAACCTAACACTCCCCCAAACTGACACATTGGCTCCAAGAGTCATCCTACTTTGAAGAGATCAGAGCCAGGTGAGTCAGGAACATGGTCGGAGGAGAAGAATGGCTTGTCTTTGGATCCGACAAGTACACTCTCACACATCATGGATCCGAGGCTCTGAAAACACAGGTCAGATCGAAGAAGGAGATATAACTAGAGGTTGAGAGGGAGCAGGTTCACAGGGTCCGATGGGAGACAGAGCCAGGATCACCCCCATCTGGATCTAAACCCTTAGAAATTTCTCAGCATTCTATCCACATCTTCCTCAGATAAGCTCAAGGAAGACCTAATGGATGAGCTTGTGGAAGATGGTCTGGAAGGATTCCTCTGTGTCTCTTGTCAAAATGGTGAATGGAGCTGAGGAGATATTGGCTTCAGGGAAAATCACAGAGATTGGGTCCAAAGAGATTTTGTGCTGGAAGTGGTAGAATCCAAGGTTGCCATCAGATCTGGTTTCTTAGAGACTTTAGCCAGAGGCACGGGTACCAGAGCTGATCAAGGAGATCCAATCAGAAGACCATTTCCTGGACTCCTTTTCTTTAGGAGCCGAGTCATGTTTCCTTTTACCAGGGTTTTTGAAGAGAGTTTCCTCCCCAGCCAACACTGAAGCAGAAAAGAAAGGTAGTAAGCCTCTTAGCACCAGTTTGTTTCTCCTGTCACTCAAAGCATGGGAGTTGAATTCTGAACAGATAGAACACTCAACTTCAAGATGGGATGTGCCAAAACAATAATTGCACTTCCTATGGGCATCAGAATTAGGGATCTTATGCCCACAGGAAGTACATTTCCTAAAGCCCGTAGGCTTGTCAACCACTTCAAAGCACAAGTGAAAAGAGTAGAAGATTGAAAGTGTTTTTTTTTCTTTAGTAGTATACCCTCACAAGGATAGAAAGGCCTAACTAGAAACATTTAAAATTCCAATGTTAACAACCTGCTAACTATAGCTAGAGGCTAAGGAAGGAAGAGATGCAGAGATAAAGGATATTTAAGAGGAAAACCTCACATTTAAGTAGTACAGAGAATCCTACCTGGCAACCTAGCTCAAGAGCAGAATAATCCTCATCTGAACAATGTGGGGGAAACAAGATCTGAAGTATGCCAGGATGGTGAGGCATTATGGATAAAGAGAGGAGCTTGAGAGCTGGATCCATGAGTCTAGTAGAAGTAGCCTAACCAGATCCAATTGACATGAATATGTTGGCAGTTGGGGCAGAAAATTAAAAAACTGTTAAAGAGTTCCCTGTGGTCCAGGGTTTGAATCCCTCAGCCTCTGCTACCTAACTGTATGGCTCTGAGCAAGTCAATTAATGAGATAGTACTATTGAGCTGAGTCTAAAAAAGTTCCATTGAGATCAGTGCCCTACCCCAATCAACAAATACAAATAAAATAAATTAAAACATATAGCACGCTGATAAATCATTTGACCCAAACTATGAGCTTAGGTAAACACTGCATTGTGTTTAGTAATAAGCTTGTTCTCCTCAGGTGTATATGTTTTTTTCTTCCAGAACAAGCTTCTAAAGAATGTTATGTGTTTTGTGGCTCCTGTGGAATTTACATCTGTATTTCGCATACTACCATACCCTTCTGTCTACATCACTAGCCAATTTTGATTTGTTAGAATAGAATTTCCTATTATAATGATTCATCTGTACTAGTTTAAATGCTAAGCAAGGGCATTGCTTTCTTGGATACTAGTGGGGTAGAATTAATTAAAAGTGAAAGAAAACCTTTAAATTGCCCAGCTTCTGCAAAATGCTGCTTTACCTATGCATTTAATCATTTTATTTTAGTTTTTTTTTCTCAGCTCTAGTTGACTCTTCTCTAATCTACAAGCACATGTATTTCACATATCATTAGCATAAGTGATATGAGATATAAATGAGTTAATCTGAAGCTACTGACTTTGTCCTGGTCTTTGTTATTTGAGAGTGGATGAGCACTCTGTATTTAAACTTAAATGAACAAAAGCTTGTGTGAAGTTGAAATGGAGCAGAAAATAAACAACATAGGTTAGAATATGCACTAATGGGAGAGCTTTAAGAAAAGTCAAATACAAACAAAATATGTGTATAGGAGCCAGAAAGTGGAAACCATATAGAATGAGGTTCATGTCTGTGACTCTAGGAGGTGGGAAGGATTAACTGGAAGTGGGCCGGGGGTGTTCCGGAGTAAGCCTTTCTCTTACATGCTAAGAAGTGGATCACACTCCTGTCGCATTCCCAACACAAAGTTGCCTGTTGCCCTCTGTAGTCCAAGGATGCACGATGTTATAACTGAGAGGGCACGTGCATGATTTTAGTACTAAGAAAGTACAGTTACATAAGTTCTACTTACCTGTAACAGTACATGTTCAAATTTCATACTACCTCAGTTATATATGGGATCTGTGCATACCCACAAACCCACATTGGCAGCTTTCCATGGATCATAATTCCCCCTTTGTTTCTCTATGATAGGTGATTGGCTTAGCCCCTCCCATGAGAGGAAGCCAAACTCCTGTCACAAAAAGTCAATTATTCAGGCTTTTCATCCTAAGCAGAGAGAACGAAGAAAGACCAGGAGAAAGAATTGCCTGAAACCAACCAATCTGCAGTCACAAAACACCAACACCATTAACCAAAGTCAACCAACAACACAACAAGGTTGGATACCATTGAACTATATAGAAAAAAAGGGTCTGGTAGGTGGGTGCTGCCTCTGAGGCAGTGTGAAATCCAAGCATCTACTTTTACAGGTAAGTAGGACTTATGCAAGTATAACACATCCATTGTTCACACTGCCTCAGCTTACCCTCCCTAGTAGAATGAAGGATAAGGATTCAGGAGTCCCCAGAGAATTGTCCTTGCAAAGCCTGCTCTGGAGCTTGAGAAAGAGTCCAGTTTGTAGTGTTCTGTAAAGGTGGACCAGGTTGCCACCTCTTAGAATGCTTCTAGAGTCCACTCCCTTACAATACGCCACCACAAGAAGAGACAAAAGAGGAGGACCCATACTCAGACAAGCTGACATGGCCATGAGATGCACCTTGATAGATGCATAAGACATCATTGAGTAGCTCACACAAATATTAAAACACCATACAAATCCCCCTGATATAAGTTTAGTACCACTTCTTCTACATGTAAACATAACATTTTCTAATTTTAGGTTTTCTTGCCTCCTACAATACCTGCTGCATATCTTCATGGAACAAGTGCTGAGAAAAGGTCATCCAGACTGTCAGTAGCACCAGTCACCCTGACACTGTGTGAGCAAATCCAGAGTGGAAGCTAGTGGTAATTGACCTTGGCCAATTCCATTAAAAGGGAGAATCAACTTTGTTTGGACTGAAAGGGAGTCACCAAAATGATATTTGATAATTCTTTCTGAACATTCAGAACTACCTTAAGCATTGGTGGAAAGGGTGGAAATGCTTAAAGGAACATTCCTGTCCAAGGGAATGAGAATACATCTGTCCTCCAAGCATGGCTGCAAAGATAACTTGGACAGAATTTTTCCATCTGTCTGTTTTGAAAGGAGGCGAATATAACATTTGAAGTGTTCCTCACATCTTGACCAAATCCAGGCAAACCTCTGTCCTGAGTTTACACTTATGAATATCTGTCCAGGATCTAGGTTTTGCTCTGATGAGATGTATGAGGTCTGAAATGTCAGAGAATGTTGAAAGGCTAGCTTGTAGGTTATCACTGCCAACTGGCAAAGAGGATATGACCTTGTACCTCCTTGATTGTTCAGGTACTACATGACCGGGGTGTTGTCCATGACCAATAAAAGGTGAGTTTGAGTCCATAACTGGGGAAGAACTTTCAAGGTCTAAATCACTGCTAACATTTCCTTGATGTATATGTGCTTTGCAGTGTCCAAAGGACACCATTCACCTTGAACTCTCCTGACCATTGTTACCCATAAAAAATCTGGCAAGTCTGTTTGGACTGAATGAACTGGAAGGGTAGGCCTGGACTGAAAGACATCTAATCCCTCCACCATTGTAACTCTTGTTTCACAAAATCCAGCACTGGTACCTTAACTCCAAGGGAAACAAGTGCTGGATCGAATAATTTTTTAAGTAACACTGAAACTTTCTCATTGTGGACTATGGCCAGTGGTGTCATAAGGAACATTGATGCCATGAAGCCTACAATGTTGAGAAAATTATGTCGAGGCAGCTTCTTGAAGAGAGAAATACCTGAACATGTTCTGAAGAGTCAGGACTTTGTCTTCTGATAAAAAGGTCATACTTTTTTCTGTGTCTATTATACTTCCCAGGAAGACAATTATTTTTTTAGGGTGTGAGACAGGACTTTTGTAGGTTCCCCTTGAAATTGGGAGCAATTGGAATGTGATAATAAACATCCACCCCAGTCAAACTCCCCACCTGACACTGTCAACAGAGTGGGTTGTACCCAAATTCCTTAGATGCTTGGAGCCAGATCACCCCCCTGCTTTATTGGATAAGTGAAAAAATGATGAGTAGTGGTATTTCACCAGCAGCTGAGTCCTCCTCTTAGTCTACACCTCTCATGTCTCTTCACAGTGCCAGACTAGAGTCAAGCTCAACAGGGTCTTCTCTTCCCGATTCTGCCAAGCCCATTCCTTGGCTGTGGTTTCACTAGATAGTAGGCAGGGACAGTAGGAATCTCGTTTATCCATTCATGTGTGTCACTAATTAGATGACTAGGCTTTGGCTACCTTAAGAGAGTCTTAGTTACTCCTGCCATTTACCTGCACTTCATTGAATTTCTTCACTTTGACATTCAGAGCACTGGGCAGGAATCACATTGCACCAACACCCATGCTGAGCCTTTGCAAAGCTTTGTTTTAATTAAACAGTCAGATTCCCCTGGTCTGCACCAGTTCTAAGTCAGCTGCTAGCTGCCAGATGATGCGGGACACTGGTTAGGGCTGCTGCCCGTCACAGCTGGGGCGATCTACAGGAAGGGCCCGGTGTGCATCCAGAGTCAATGCCGCCATTCCCCTGGCCCCTAAGGGGCACATTGAGGGGATGACACATCATCCAGCTGCAGTGTGTGCCCAGCCCCGCTTCACGCCCGAGCTGGACTGACCCAGTCTTTAGAGCCAATCCTTATCCCAAAGTTATGGATCTGGCTTGCTGACTTCCTTTACCTATATTGTTCTAACATGCCAGAAGCTGTCCACCTTGGAGACCTGCTGTGGATATGGATATGGCCCAGTGCAAGACTTTTACCCTCTTCTCCAGATTTTCAAGGGACAGGAAGAGCTCACCTGACACAGCCAGAACCTCAACACTTTCCAGGGGGCAGGACCATCTCTCTGGGTGAACCCATTCCAGGGAACCCTACCCTTTCCAGAGAAAAGAAAACTCTCCCAGGGCCTCAATCGGCTTCTCTGAGATCATTTGTGTCACCACACTTGACGCCACAAGCCACCCATCTCTGCTGCTCTGGATTTGGGGATCTGAACCTGAATCCCTTTTGATCAGCCAAGGGCAACTGAGACCATTGCCTGTCCCTTTAGAATGGTGCTCACCTATCTCTCAGGACCAACTGACCCATGTTCAACTGCTGTTCACATGGAACCCTTCTCCACTTCAGCCTTCAAAGCTCTTGTTTGAATATTTGCTACTACCACTAAGATCTGCACCCACGGCAGCTCCACCCTGGCCCTTGCCCTGGGCTTCAGTGCCACTACGACACTACCCAGGAAGACAATTATTTTTTTAGGGTGTGAAACAGGACTATTGTAGGATCCCCTTGATGTTGGGAGCAATTGAAATGTGATAATAAACATCCTTCATGTAAAGTCACCATGAAACAATGGTCTGAAAGAATGGGTAGGACCATCTGCAGGGGGAGCATTTTGAATTTAGGTACTTTCAGAAAGGAGTTTATGTATGACAAATCTAACACTGGCCTCCACAATAGCTTCTTCTTGAGTACCAAAAAGATTCTTGTATGAAGTCCTTTTCTTTTTTTCTGGTACAGGAACTAGTTCCATAACCCGTGCTTGCAACTTATGAAGGAGCACCAGAAAAACAGTTGTATCTGGTTTGGCACGAGTAGGGGATTTTCCCTGATGGCATGAGGATTTTCTGTTCACTACAAAGAGTAACCTCATTGAATTATTCTCAGCATTCTAAGAGTATCCTCAGTGAAGTATTCTCAGCACCTACCTTTCTGATATTATTTGTGGCTAGGATTGAGAGCAAGCCTAGGGGAAGGAAAAATCAGAGGTGGGATAGGAAGAAGGAATGAGACGCCTTTGAAGCGCTACAAAAGTTAAATAGTTTCAGCATCACAATTCTCTATTGTTATAGTTTAACTATATGCCCTGCAGTGAAAAGCTATGCAGTTCTTGTAACTATCAGTTTAAAAGGCTAAGTGATCAGTTAATTAGTTTATTGAATAATTAATGTTAATTAACTGATGGACCTAGAGTATTTAAATGTGTGGTAAACTCATAAGAATCAGGATCTGAAGAAGCATACATAGTGTATGTGAAAGCGCTTATCCAGTTCGTTTGTTTTTTGTGAATAAAAGCTACGTTTTGAAGAATTTTTGGATGCTGATGCTTTAGTTTGGAATCTTTGGTATCGTTGGACTATATTATTTCCGTGTTTGCCTACCAGTTTATTTATTTCTTCATTTTTTCACAGATTGTAACTGGTAAGCTAATTTGAGTAGCAAGTGATTTACATACTACGATAGTGCTTTATTTTGTTCACTTGACTACTCCACGGAATGGCGCAAACTATCATAGAATTGGATTACAGACCGGAGACGAGGGTAATGGATGACAAGTGGATTTTAATTACAAAAAACCCAACCAACCCTTTATTGGCTCTGGAAATGCAACCAGCTACTGTAAGTAGTGAAGAAAATTGTATTGACAACTTAGAACATTTCTATTCTCTAATTAAAGAACTAGAAAATGACTTGTACAGACTGCAGCGCTACATTTGGCAGCGCAAACACCTAGAAGTGTGCATGTATTTTAAAGTAGTTCCCAGAGGCATGCGCGTACTGTGCATGCCTACCTATGGTGACATGCACCCAGAATTGTTGAGGAAATGGCAAGATCTGAACCTTGAACTCAGCCATAAATACATGCAACTGTTGAATGATTATTTTTCTCCTCTTGAACAAGAGCTACTAAACAAAACAGAAAAGCTAAATAAAACCATAAGAGATTCCTATGAACATCCGTTTTGCAGGAATAAATTAGAACATCTATACCTGCAAGTGCTTGCCTACAGCCATAAACTAGAACAGACCAAGCAACGGAAGTTGCATAGAGACTTTACAGACTTCTCGACAGGTCATATATTTGTTTGGCCGAGGGGTTTCTCTCAACATTCCCCTTCCAATAATGAAGAGACGCATACCAGCAATCCAGCTGTAAATGAAACTAGTGACACCAATGGTTCATCTACCTCGACAGTTTGCCAGACCGAGATTGATGCAGTCAGCATTACGTCAGATGGAGCCTTTGCCACGCCCCCGGAAGAGTTGCACCTTGTGAATGACTGTCTTTCTCCACCTACACCCCTTCCCAACCAAGAAGCTAATAAGAATGTCCTTCGGTTGGGAGCCATTCCGAAGCACAATACACAACGTACTATCACTCATTTTTTACCTTACCCGATAAGGAAACCAGCACCGCAGAGACAACGAGTGCAGAGCTGGCAAGGAAAGAAACGGAAGCATTCCGGAGAGCTTCCACAACAGCAAAGACGCCAGAAAAGTTGACAGACCTCTTTTTCAACCGGTCCAGGTTAGTGCGAACGAATGAAGAAACCAATTTACTCAACAAAGGACTAACGTTCATTCCCTCACAGGGAAGTCATTTAAATGACACTCTCATAGAACTGAGAATGTTTGTAAGATCCGTAGCTTTGAAACTACATTTCGCTAACAAACCTGAAGTTGAATTTAATGCTAGTGATTCTGTTAACTTTAAAAAGAAAAGTGTCTATACACCCACTTTACCATCACATGTAGAGTGCTTCTTAAAAGTCTGTGAACAGAATATCTATGAATATTTTTTTAATGGTTATAAGAAATGTAGTTATTTCAATTTGAATCATAGAGAGTATCACTCCTTAAAAACATTATGTAATGATACCACCCTCAATTTTAAACCAGCTGACAAAGGGGGTGGAATTGCAATATTTAACATGGAAGAATACAATCAACTTATGCTTAATATGCTGAGTGATACACAGACTTATTTAGAAATAACACAGGACACCCTTCACAAGATCTGTAGAGATATAGCTGACAATCTCTATGATATGCTAATGTGCCAACAGATTGGAAAAAATCTATATGATTACTTCTCTAGTGAACATCCCAGAATACCAATAATTAAAGGTCTACCCAAAATCCATAAAGGGATAGAACCTCCACCCATGAGGCCCATAGTGGCAGGAGAGTTCTGGGCTACAGAAAATATTTCCATCTTTTTGGAAAAAACATTAAGACCTTTGGTTAACGACATCCCCACGATTCTAAAAGATACATATACATTGTTAAAATATATAGAATTATTGAAAGAACCTATATTTACAGATACACATCTATTGATTACACTAGATGTATGCAATTTATTTACTTGCATTCCAAATGACCATGGAATCCAGGCAATCAGGGAGTTGATTTCATCTAGAGGAAATTTTAGTAGGAACCAACAGATACTTATTTGCCAACTACTAGAAATTGTTCTGTCCAACAATGTCTTTTTATATGGTGAAATTCTATACCATCAGAAATGGGGGGTTGCAATGGGAACTCCATGCTACCAACACGTATGCAAATTTTGTGGTCTTTCAGTGGGAACAAACATTCTTGTTTAACCATCCATTATTTAGTAAAATTATACTATACGAAAGATTTGTTGATGACATACTGATTGTATGGAAAGGTACTCTAATAGAGTTTAAAATGTTTTTAGACTACCTTAATACCACAACTTCTTTCTTACATTTTACTATGGAAGCATCTAATGATACTATCAGCTTCCTAGACATAAATTTAAGTATCAAAGATGGATGCTTAGTCTCCAGTCTTTATAGAAAGACTTGCTGGAAAAATACTATTCTTGACTTTAATAGCATGCATCCACGGCATGTGTTTCCAGCAATTATAAAGAGTCAATTTGTAAGAATCAATAGACTGTGCAGTGAACAAGAAATAAAACACAATGAAATAAAAAAATGGAAGAACTGTTTATTGAAAGAGGCTACAATAGAGAGTTGGTACAATTGGTTAAAGGAAAAGTTTTCCCATCGGCCCCCATAGAAGAACCAAATAAAAGGCCGAATAAAAATTATATTAAGACCTTTAATCTAGAGATTGGACAACATAAAACTAGCATCAAGGGTAAACAAATAACTAAGAATGGATTAACAGTAGTAAGATATATAATGACCTACACCAACGATAGTCAAGCTATCAAACGCATTATCCAAAACAACTGGAATATTTTGATTATAGATGAGATGACTGTGAAAATAGTAGGCGCTTACCCGAGATTCACATATAAAAATAGTAAAAATTTAAAACAGTTATTATGTGGAGATTTTAAGGTAGATATAAATCTACAGAAGGAAGGAATAATGACATTTGGAACGTACCCATGTGGAAGTTGTAACATGTGCTCTTATATAACTAGTGAACAAGATTTTGTACACCCAGTATTTAACTTCAAATTTGTTCCTAAATTTGAGGCAACGTGTATAACAGAAAATATTATCTACCTAGCAAACTGTGAAAAGTGTTTAGCTTTTGATGTGGGAATGACAAAGAGAAAATTAAAGAATAGAGTCTATGATCATACCTATGATATAAGGCGTCTAAATGAACAGAACGCCTTAGCAAAACACATTTTAGAATTTAGAGAACATAATTTTAAATTTAGAGTTCTGGAAATAGTCAAATGTAATAAGAGAGAGAAGGAAAACCCCAACCTTCTAGAATCCAGAGAATTATACTGGATCTTTAAGTTGAGAGCACACCAACATCCAGGAATCAACCAATATGTATCTATAAAACCAGCACTCAGAAAAAGAAGATAGCCCTATATTTTGTATGGCTAAGAGTGCATATACATACATATATAACAGCAGATTCCATTTTTAACTTTTTCTAGGTATTAGATCTTATAAACTATTCCCTATTCATCTATATTCCCACATGAAATTTGATATTCATGCACTATTGTAAAGCATTTGATGTTTGGATTATATACAAGGTATTATACCTAATAAAAAGACTTAAAATATTATACTGATGTATATATATATATATTCTATTTCGAAGCATAACAACAGTGTATATTCAAGAACTACCTTATACATTATGAATTACCTTGAATACTCAATATTTCACTACATAGAATTAATTTTACATAAATATTAATCAAATTATGTGTTGAATATAGATTATTTTCACATATTTGCAGCATTTTATATTATTATATTTGGTTTTAACAAATGCTATTTTAATAATATTAATTTATTATGTTATTCTATGTCCCTGCTTGTATTTTTAATTTTGTAATGATTTAATATACAGTATCATATATATTTTTCATATATTTGAAGCGCTACAAAAGTTAAATAGTTTCAGCATCACAATTCTCTATTGTTATAGTTTAACTATATGCCCTGCAGTGAAAAGCTATGCAATTCTTGTAACTATCAGTTTAAAAGGCTAAGTGATCAGTTAATTAGTTTATTGAATAATTAATGTTAATTAACTGATGGACCTAGAGTATTTAAATGTGTGGTAAACTCATAAGAATCAGGATCTGAAGAAGCATACATAGTGTATGTGAAAGCGCTTATCCAGTTCGTTTGTTTTTTGTGAATAAAAGCTACGTTTTGAAGAATTTTTGGCTGCTGCTGCTTTAGTTTGGAATCTTTGGTATCGTTGGACTATATTATTTCCGTGTTTGCCTACCAGTTTATTTATTTCTTCATTTTTTCACAGATTGTAACTGGTAAGCTAATTTGAGTAGCAAGTGATTTACATACTACTAGGATCCCCTTGATGTTGGGAGCAATTGAAATGTGATAATAAACATCCTTCATGTAAAGTCACCATGAAACAATGGTCTGAAAGAATGGGTAGGACCATCTGCAGGGGGAGCATTTTGAATTTAGGTACTTTCAGAAAGGTGTTTATGTATGACAAATCTAACACTGGCCTCTTCAATAGCTTCTTCTTGAGTACCAAAAAGATTCTTGTGTGAAGTCCTTTTCTTTTTTTCTGGTACAGGAACTAGTTCCATAACCCGTGCTTGCAACTTATGAAGGAGCACCAGAAAAACAGTTGTATCTGGTTTGGCACGAGTAGGGGATTTTCCCTGATGGCATGAGGATTTTCTGTTCACTACAAAGAGTAACCTCATTGAATTATTCTCAGCATTCTAAGAGTATCCTCAGTGAAGTATTCTCAGCACCTACCTTTCTGATATTATTTGTGGCTAGGATTGAGAGCAAGCCTAGGGGAAGGAAAAATCAGAGGTGGGATAGGAAGAAGGAATGAGACGCCTTGAGTCTTAGCACAATCATTTCTTAGTGGGAGGGGTGATCTTTTTTGGGAAAGGAACACCTTTAATTTGGTTTGGAAGCTTTATCCTCCTGTCATTTCCTCTTGATACAATGACTCTTGTTAAGCTTGAATTTTTGTTTCTTCTGTTCTGCCCTTTGAATTTGGACTCCTCCTTGTTAGGGGAAAACCTGGGAATATGAAACATTCTAGCTATGCAATAATTTACCTCTATTATCTCAATACTTGAACAGCTAGGTAGCAGCAGGAACAAACACAAATTCAGAACTTAAAGGAGCATTCCAAATCTCATTTTTTTACATCTTCATAATATTCTGGTTATATAACCAGGCATACCTTCTCAATACAACATAAGAAGCTGCATTTCTAGAAATAGGATCCACACCTTGCAAGACACTCCTCAAATGTTTTGAAACCTGACTCACATTAGAAAGAGTCTCATTCATATGACACTTCTGTTCAGCAGGCAAAGATATATATATTGCAAAATAAATATCCACTTGAAGCCCTAATAATTTAAAATTCTAACGGCTAAATTGCTAGACTGAGCCAACTGTTTTCTTTAGATTCTAACCACTTGTCAATTTTATTCATCGGTGTAGAATTAGAATAAGTCAAAGCTCTCCTCTTAGAGCTGGCAGCTAGAGATCCACAGCTTGGTTAGATGATAACTGAGCCAAAAGAGCTGCATAATCAGAGTACACCTTGATTTTCTCAAAGCCTTTTTAGAAACTTGCTCACAAGCCAAAGGGGTTTTACATTCAGTTTTATAGGCATCTTCTAAGGCCGGTAACTGCGGAACACCTAAAACATTTGGAATCTCATCCTCAATAAAACCATAAACTGTGCCAGTCTCTGGTGAAGCTCCTAATTGCTTCAAATCAAATACTTCTCCACAACTAGCTAGCGTCTGTGGAAAGGTGAACACTTGCTTAGGTTTTTGAACCTCTTCATCTTTCTAAGAATCAGAATGGATGGACTCACAGTGTTCACAAATGTGTGCATCGGAATGTCCATCAAAATCTGTAGTGCTAGACTGATGACTAGAGAAGGTAGCCCCATAGTCATTGTGAATAAGAATATAGTCTCTGAGATTTGCTGACTGTAAAACACTCCTAGCTAAGGAAACCACATCATAGTCATATCATGACAATCATGGTGACATCTCTGTTTCTTTTTGCTATGAAATACACTAGAGGACAAAATATGTAGGAACATAGTATTATGTCTGGTAAGGGTTTCTTACCCTGGACTGCTCCTGCACCTAAAGGGTTTAGTTCTCCCATATCTGAACAAGGTATTGGAACCGATATGGAGTATGTGTCCAAAATACAGAGGGCTGTGGGCTCACACCCAAGGGTGACAGTGAAACATTTAAGTAGATTACATGCCTGCTTAAGGCAACAACAGATTCAAAAACATAGCTCTCAACCTCTGGGCACAAAAAAATCTGGACAAATCCAAAAATAATAGGGGACAAAGCTCCAAAAATAGGGACACGTTTTAAACATTATAAAACTTAGAAAGTTGATAGAATGCAAGGTCTTGTGTTACCATGCATTTTCTGAAGGATATAAAGTCTGAAACTC
Source organism: Protopterus annectens (assembly GCF_019279795.1). Classification (NCBI taxonomy): domain Eukaryota; kingdom Metazoa; phylum Chordata; order Ceratodontiformes; family Protopteridae; genus Protopterus; species Protopterus annectens. The sequence goes on along the minus strand of NC_056731.1, from coordinate 1,286,980,449 downwards.
AAAGACCTGTAATTATATAATGATTTCAGTCCTCACTTATTTGCCACAAATATCCAAAAAAACACAAATTTTATGAGGAATAGACCAAAAATATGAGACAAAAATCTGGACAGTCTGTGGAAATCTGTATAGTTGAGAGGTATGTAAAAACCATAGGCTGAGGCATATTTTTCTTGTTTTTCTTTTTAGAAGCAATTGGATTTGATGGGGGGGGGGGGCATACCAGGATCAATCAAGTCAAGGGAAAAACACCAGCAAGAATAATACACTGACACTATTAAGGGCTGACTAGGGGTGGGCATAATAGAGAATATAAAGTATGCCTCCATAAAGCAAATACAGTTAAACTGCAATACTCACTTGTCCAAACAGTGAAAAAAAAACAAATATATGACCTAAGAATCAAAACAAAACCTTTTAAAACAGCATAAATAAGCACTTACTCACTCATCAAAACAAAAAGAAAATGAAAATAAAGTGATTTGTGGTAAAAATCGCAATTTAATGCTAAAAACAGTTATAACAGTGTTAAATCAGTATGGAATATCATATAAATGAAGGAAAAAGTGAAAAAATGCAATATTTTCCTATTAGAACTTCCAAATGAAGTAGATAAACAACAGAAACAAGAGGCCTTGTGTTCAACTGACACCATAAAACTTCATTTTCCCAGTACATGTCATAGAACACTATAGGAAAGCCCCATAACTGCTTACAAGCAATTTTAAGCATACAACAGCACTGTGGTAAGTTAGAATGCCCATAGGAATTAACAGCAGTAGTAAATAGCAACAATATTAAAATAAACAGTTAACACACACACACGCACATACATACATATATATATATATATATATATATATATATATATATATATATATATATATATATATATATATGTATACATATACATATAGATATATGTATATATTTAAATAAAATTGAAATAAATCAAAATTATATAATAATAAAGATGAAGGGAAGTTCCCATATGGATGCTAGCTGAGTCTGGAAGCTGTAATCCATCAATTCAGGTTGCTGAAGAGATTCAACTGTGTGAGTCCTACAGTTTGCAGTAAAAAACTGAATTACTGACTTTCTATGACAGGGGTTAGACTTCCGCAGATGGGAGGGGCTTACCTAATGCCATATCAAAGAGTGTCAGAGGAAGGGGTTATGAGCACTAAAAGGATTACAGTGTGGCTTTCTTTACAGGCACAGAATCCATACGCCACTGAGGCAGTGAGAATGATGAAGATATGTTTGGAAGAGGTAAGGGTCATAATTAATGATAAGATGCAAAAAGTTAATATGCCTATGTGAAAGCAGGAGGCAGGGAAGAGTGGCACGAATAGGTAAAATTATGAGACTTTCTAATCCCTAACAAATTTGGCATGCTGGTAGTTTTGAACAAGCACTTCTACATAAACATGTTTATAATATGTAAATTAAATGATCTACTGTAAATATTTCATAGTCTAATCTATTTCGGCTGTGGGTTTCCATCCTTATCTCTTTGCAATATCTGGTATAGCAGAATTCCTTAAATGAGAATAAAATGAGATGAATTTGGTCAGGGAACACCTGCCTCTTTAGCCTAGGATACTGTGGATACATCTCCCACATTTACCACACACAAAAATTGCATTTGTTGATGGAAGGGATGGTGGTCAGGAGGTAAGTAGAATAACACTGGAGGTGAACAGGAACTCTGTTTGGTCAGGGCTCATAGCCACTTGTATGGCTGTGGACACTGGAAGAATTGTACTAGGTTATTTCATTGCCATAGTGAGATTTCAGCTGATATCTCCTAAAGATAACTGATGTGTACTGGTTGTTGAATTCATATAATCAGAAAGCAGACTTTTAACTTGCCATTCTAGGCATTGCTCTTTCTTCAACAGTAGCTACAGTGACTAGTGTTTTATTTGTTATACAGTTATGTTAGTTAGGAATTAATTCCTTATTTGCAGTGTACTGTAAAGTCACAGGAATAATGTTAGCTGATGTCATGAAAACACAAACTTTATTACATATTTCTTTTTTGAATAATGTGAAATATTTGCATTTTTTAAAACTGCGTTCCTGTTGTAATCATTTTTCATCTCATATTTTCTTTAGATTACATTCAAACCAAATTCTGTATATGTTCACTTTGAAAAGACACCAAAACAATTTTAAATGTCGTGATGAAGATGATGACAGCTCAGATTAGATTAAGTTCAAGCTAACTACTGTATGTGTTTGCTTGGAAATAACTCCATTACTGATTAAACGTAATGATGAAGAAGCCTGTACCTCAGACATGAAGTATTTTATCGAAACTGCTGACTTATCAGATACTGATAAAGAAAAATAAGGTAGTAGAAACTTGGGCATTAACATAAGACATTGCAGCTATGAATGTCATCTTCCTGCACCCGTAGTTGACTCTGACCACCTCCTTGCATTGTATTTTGTGTGTGTGTGTGTGTGTGTGTGTGTGTGTGTGTGTGTGTGTGTGTGTGTGTGTGTGTGTGTGTGCGTGTGTGTGTGAGTGTTTGTGCGAATAAGAGAAAGAGGTGAAAACATCTGTTTTATGCTTGAGTGTATGCATCCTTCTATGTACATGCAAAATCTATGTGGAGTGCACAGGTTAACTAAACCTGTTCTTTTGCATTATATGCAGTCTTCACCAGGGGCCTGCCTAGTAATGCAGAAATCCTTCCCATTCCTATAAGAGAGGAAAGATGGCCTTTGGCTTTTCAGTCATTGTACTCTCTGGGTGACTTACACTTGGACCACTCCTTGAATCTAAATGTTCGGCATAAAAGATTGGAGTCCTGACTTTGTACTGTCAGAACTTGCTTGGTGTTAACAAAACTCACAGTTTCTTTTCAGAGCTTAACAGAGACTTTATACACCGTGCCAAGGCAGTGGAACAGGTCAGCAGAAGCAGAAGACGGGGCTTGCATATGTATGACAAGTAGTTTTACTTCAGAATACAGTGAGGTCACATTACAGCAGACTGTTGTAGGACAACACAAAGATTTGCTTGGAACTGACATTATGCTTTATTTTCATGTGTCTGAAGAATGTGGTAGAACAAGTGTCTGCCTCAAAGTCAGTATCCCATACTTCAGGTATCTGAGGCATTTCCTGCAGGTGAAATGTGTGCCACTGCCAAATTCTTTCGTTAGTGACAGGAATTTCATCCTGCTAATACAGCACTGTTGGATGCTTAATGATAGCAAGGGGTGGGGTGGGCAGCATTAAGGCCTTAACATCCAGCTCCTTCACAGTCACATCTCATAGATTGATTATTGTGAATGGAGGCAGAGATATATGCATCAGAACTGAGGCTAGTCTTCTGGCAGTGCAAAACCTGGAATTGCTATAGTTATAAAGAGCAAACCCAGACTACACTTTGTAGACAAACAAAAGCCACAGACAAGTGACCAACAAAATGCTCTAAAATCTATTCTCTTTGATGTCTAGGCAATAGTGCCTTCAAGGAGGATAAACACTAAAAATCACAATCACTATTTATAACACACGCCATTAAACATTTAATATGTAAATTAGCATCAATTATCACTTCAATTAAAGTAAAACTCTCCAATTAAGTTCCGCATTCATTCCTTTTGGTACCAAAGTATCAAATTTCAATATATACAGAGCCTCTTTATATAAAAGTTTATTTTTAATATGAGAATCTGTAAAAACCTGTTCAATTTTCTCTAAAATGGTCCCTTGTAAACCCACTGATGATCCCTGATGTGCTAACTGAAAATGCTCTGTCAGTGAACTAGATTCTTTAGCATTTTCAATATCTCGAATATGTTCTAATAATCAAATTTTAAAACTCTTTTGGACTGCCCAATATAGAACATGTCACAGGGGCACTTTAGGGCATTTTGTTGGTCACTGGTGTATGATTTTTGTTACTGTACTACATTTTTTTTTCCTTTGTGGCTTTCTTACACGTTGTGGACTACCAGTATTGTTATATTTTAAAGTACATGTGGAGGATAATATACAAAAATAAGGAGCTACCTCTAATGCAGTTCAGCAATTATTACTAATTACTCAGAAAAAGTGAAACACTAGTCACTGCAAGAAAAGAAATTCTGTGTTTTCCTGAGTTACCTCTTAATGTATGTACTAGTTTTTATTTATTTTGTTTAACAGGCTTGGTACTGAATCAAAATCTGAAAAAAATGGATAAAGATGGTAGTATGAAATCTTTTTAAGTGCAAATAAATAATAGAAAAAAAGATAATCGTGCTTGGTGTTTATTTCACTTAGTTGACTGATTTCATCTAATTTCTGTAAATATATATAATATAATATAATATATAATATAGCATAAAATAAAATTATATAATATTTTTAGAATGTGCTTGCTATTAAAGCAAAGTCTAAATTTTATTAGACAATCAATAGGTTGTTCTAAGATACCTGGCGTTTGTGTGACATGCTCAGATTTCTCATTCACACTACAAGACACAGAAAGCAGACTGTTCAGATACATTTAAATAATTGAAAGTAGTGGAAGTGAACAGAAAGCTAAACTTTCATAAAACAGCAAAAGATAAATACACTTTGATGAAGTCTTAGTTTCTTTGTTGAGTCAGTACAGACAAAAGTACTTGGCTTGTTTAACTTTTTGCTTAAAAGTTCACTGGCACTTGGTATTCTTGCACTATGTGCAAGTCTTGTGGAGTTTCTGTTTCCCCTTAAGATCTGGGAAGCATACTGCTTTAGTTTAAACTTTTTTTTTTAATCTGCTAACTGGTGTTAACAGAACCATGATAATTAGTGATGGTATGATTTCTTCAGTTTAGTGACAACTCAGAGATGCATAGTATGCATGAAGATGTTGTGGGGAGTCAAATGCAGTCAAAGGGTGTATAGCTCATTTAGGTTCATAGGTTCATAGGTTCATACTAGGCTATCTGCCCTAGGGCATTTATAAGCCTAGCCAGAGTGTGTTTGGCTTTCGCCACCCATTTTAAATTAATTTTGCTATGCCCTTTTTCGAGGTTAGTATACTGTGCCTCTGTCTAACAGTGACACAGAAGTGATACCCGGGATAAACCTACGATCTCCCATCCACTCATCAAGATTCCTCTTGAAGAGAGTCAATGAGGGACTCTGCCTAACCTGGACTGGGATTTTATTCCAGAGTGAAGGGAGCCTCTGGGTTATGAATCTGTCCCTCCAGCATGTCCTATTTATTTCAGTGCTGAGGTTCAAGTCTCTCGAGCGTGTAGCTCGATGGGATTTGGATTTTTTGAGGTGCAGCATGTCCCTTAATTCCGGGTTGGACATGGCCTTATACGTCAGGCACAGGTCACCTCTGAGCAGGCGGTATGCCACTGAGTAGAGCTGGAGTTTCTTTAACCGGGCAGCATATGGCATCTGTTTGAGCCCTTTGATCCTCTTGGTGAGGTACTTTTGGGGTCTTTCCAGTTGCTGCAGGTGTTTGGTAAGGTACATCCCAAAAGGGGCATTGTACTCGATTATGGGCCTGATGAGGGATGAGTAAAGAGGCACGATGACCTCCCTAATCTAGATGTGAATCCCTTCATGATTAGGTGGGCTATATAAAATGTTTTTCTAACCACTTTGGCCACGTGGTTGTCAAATGAGAGATTGCTATCAACTTGGGTCCCCAGGTCCCTAATTACTTCTTCTGTACTTAATGGATTACCACCTATGTGGTAATTTGTGGGCACTTTGTTTTGCCAAAGGGGATGACTATACACTTTTTGGCGTTTAGCTTGAGGCCATGGCTCTGGCACCAGTTGTCTGTTTCTATGAGGCCCTTTTGGAGGATGCTTGTGTCGGCTGGAGAGTCGATTATGGCCCAGTTTGCAGTCATCTGCGAACTTGGTCAGCCACAGTCCTTCCGTGTTGGCCTGTACCTCCAAGAAATATATACCAAACAAGAGAGGTCCCAGGACTGAGCCTTGTGGGACGCCACTTGTAACTGGTTTGGAGTCTGACATGGCTCCAGCAATTCTAACCATGTGGGTTCTGTCCTTGAGCCAGTTTGAAACCCATCTAGTGACATAGGGGTTTATATTTAAGCTGGTGAGCTTATCTATAATGCCCGAGTGGGGTATTGTATCGAAGGCTTTTGCGAGGTCCAGATAGGCTGTGTGGACCACCTTCCCTTCGTCAATGGCCTTGGTGACTGTTTCAAAGAAGTCAACCAGGTTTAAGAGGCAGGATCTGCCCTTAACAAAGCCAAACTGGGTAGGATCCAGTGTCTGTAGGTCCCCAATATCTTTATTTATGAGGTCTACGATGATCCTTTCCATAGCTTTGCAGACCAAGCTAGTCAGGCTTATGGGGCGATAGTTTCCAGGGTCCGTTGAGGCACCACCTTTGTGGAGAGGGACCACTGTTGCGGTACGCCACTCTTTGGGTACATATCCTGTAGTAAGGCTGAGATTGAACAGTAGTTTTATGTTTGGGTTTAGCTCTTCTTGGAGTTCATGTAGGATGCAGCCTGGGACACCGTCTGGTCCCATTGATGCTGTGTTTTTTGCTTTGGAGAGGGCGGCTCCCACCTGAGCATCTGAGATGTCAAGGGGGCAGCACTCTGCTGGGATAGATATTTGCCCTTTTGGTGGGGAGGAGGGGGGGAGTTTGCGCTGAACCTGTCAGCTAGGATGTTGGCAATGTCTGTGGGATCAGTGTATTTTTTGTCATTTTGGACAAATTCTGAGCATATCTGGGAATTCCCACCCAGGTTCCTAACATAACTAAAGAAAGCCTTGTGATTATCCTTAGTGTCCTGTGCAATTTTTCTCTCGAAGCTGGCCTTTGACGATTTTATGAGTGCCCTTAGTTTTTTGCTAATACTGATCAGAGATGCCTTCCCTTTTTGGGATTTTGCTGTATCATGTAGTAGCTTCCTCCTTCTATTGTATAGTTTGTTTATGGCTGGGGTCCACCAGACATGTCGTCTGCCTTTGGAGGATTGGGTCTTGGTTTTATTTGAGATTGCATGATCCATGCATTCCTGAAGGTGTTCATAGAATGCATTTATAAAGGATTCTGCGGTCTGGGCCGTATTTTCCACAGGCCTGGGGGCTTTGAAGGATTCCACCTCGGTTTTGAGGGGTGTGAAATTTGCTTTAGAGAAGTTTTTCACTGTGGTTTTCTGGGCAGGGGGTGGGGTCGGGATGTGAATATCCAGTGAGATCAGTTTATGGTCTGATCTTACCAGTGAGGGATACACTTCTGGTCTGGAGCATTGAGTCCCCATGTTGGTGATGATCAGGTCCAGTATGTTTTCCCCTCTTGTGGGAGTGGTAACAAGTTGTTCCATAGCATTTGAGTTTATGAATTCTAGGAACCTTTGGGCAAGGGTGTTGGAGCTAGAGTAATGCTCCCAATCTATGTTTGGGTAGTTGAAGTCGCCCAATATAATGGTGTTTGGAGAGACCTTCATATTTTCCAGTGTTCTCAGGAAGGCCGAGTGGGGTTCCTGGGTTTGGGAGGGTGGTCTGTAGCAGGCTATAAACTGGAAGGCAGTTTTACCCACTGTTAGTTGCACATGGATAGTCTCTGATGCTTCGTGCTTTGCCACCAACCTGGAGGTGTGGGTATCTTTGATGAATATCGATACTCCCCCTCCTTTTGTGGTTCGGTCCAAGTTTTGGGGCCGAAAAGCATGGTATGAGGTATAACCTGGTAGTGCTGGGGTGCTCTCGAGTCCTGAACCAGGTTTCTGTTACTGCACAGATATCGATGTTCTCCATGCTAAGCAGAGTTTTGAGTGCGTGCATCTTGAGGTTTAGACTTCTAGCGTTGAGTAGCATTACTCTTAGTTTCTTATCCCTTGTGATACCTATGGAGGTGGGTTTGTCTTTTGAGCCTTGCCTAAAAATGGCACTATGGGGGTAGCAAGAGCCTTTGCCAATATCCGAAAGCCCAGGGGTGACAGGTGCAAGCTGTCCCTAGCAAAGCATCGTGGCTTGTCATGCATATCATCCCAAGCTGACAGGCATTGGATCCCCTTTGAATGACACCAATACTTAAGCCAATTGTTGAAATTGATCATCTTGTCTTCATATTGTGGCATCATTCTTGGTGAGGGTAAGATGCTACTCAAGGTCAGGGTCATACCAGCCTGGGCTACATGCTCAGAGAGCTCCTCTATGTCTCTTTTCATGTAGTCCAGGGAGGTACGTCTCAGGTCATTTGCACCAGCATGGACAATGACTGAGTCATATTTGTACTTGCCTTGGAGTGACCTGAGTGCTTGTGTTATGTGGCGGATCCTAGCGCCAGACAGGCTGCTCACCGTGACCTTCTCCTTGTTCAGCCTGGTGAGCGGGACGTCAGTGTGCCTGACGATAGAGTCACCTATTACAAGTGTATCAGGTGTGTTGTTTAGCCTTAAGGGCTGTGACTGTTCGGCACACTGGCTTTGTGAGATATGTGTTGCACGTGTTTTGTTTTGGGGTAGCGGTTGCTTGGGTGTCTGCTTTGGAGGTCTCTGCTGCTTAGGCAGATCTTTATTTAGAGCCTCTGAGTATGTTTTTGTGTGATTATGTGTTTGGTTTGCTGTCAAAACCAACTCAATGCATTACAACTCAATGCATTACCCACACTGCACACACTATACCATGGCTTTTTTCTTACTGGGAATCCAACCAACACCAATTCAAGACAGCACTCCTTCTTCCTCAATAATATTTTATTGGTGTTCACATACCAGTTTCGGCTGCATAAGCCTTCATCAGTGTCTTTTTTCTTATTGGCCCATGCTATCCAGTTTTCTGTCTTTCCACACTCATTGAATACTTTGCAATGGAATGTTACTGGTACTTTTTTAAGTAGACAGAATACTAACAAGGTATACTTTGACACAAACCTAATTTCTTCACTGTTGTTTACTTACATATTAAAGTATCTCTGTACAGGTCAGTGGTTACATTTCTCACCATGGACTGTAGAGCCTACAGCACCATGATAGTTTTTCCTTGCCATCATTCTCAAAATATGGGATTTATGGTTTCATAAAAAAAGCTTTTTAAAATTGTATTTTCTCTATGCTGACATCATCTGAACTTGTTTCCTACTGAAGTCAGTGCAGGGCTAGCATGTGGATTCACTCATAGTCCTTACTGGATGCACAACTGTTCACACAATGCACAACCATTTAAATCAATAGACATATCCACATCCTAGACATGTGATGATTCTACTGAGAAATAATTCATTTATTTGGGCAAATCCTTAATAAAATGTTACAAAACATTATTAAAAAAGACCCTCATAAACTGCAGAGGTCCTTTAAAGCATCCAGTATCATGACATGTGCATGAAAAACTTTGTTTTCTGACATAACTAGGCTGTTTTGATTTTACCCTGTTCATTGCCTAGCAGACTGTTTTTTTTTTCTGTCCAGCACACAAGTTTCAGAACCCCTACACATTTCTTTCTGAGTCAGGAAAAGCTTCTGTTCCATCCAAATTATAACTCCACCTTTGATGTGGTAGTGCAATCATGATGCAGACAGTTGTGACATGCAGGCAAAACAAGTAATAAAAAATAAAGGAAAAAAGAAAGAAAGGAAGGAAGAAAGAAAGAAAGGAAGGAAGGAAGGAAGGAAGGAAGGAATTGGTAATGTCCCTTTATTTTAGCTTTAACAATGCATTTCACTTTCCTTTAAATATCACACAAAACTGTGCTTCTGTTTCAGAATATTTGATGAAATAATAAACTCTTTAATCATAAAAATTATAGTTATGTACTCACCATAACTTTGCATCTGTGTTGTCTGTTTTCATCCTTCCTCAATTAAATAGGTTTAGGATCCAACATCAGATCCATTCTTGGCCACTGTGACAGACTTAAGCTACTGACTCAAGCTCCTCCCCTTGCCCACAGTCCTCTTCTTCTCTTCAGTTACCTCACATCGTGTTTGCCCTCTATTCAGCTAGTCACAATATGAGAAAAAGTATCAGCCATTAATATCCTCTGAGGCAAAAAACAGCTTATTACCCAAGGGTGAAACAGGAGAAGAAGGAAAGAAAGGAAGCCCCGAAGCCCACATAGCAAGACTTACAGGGAACACCACTCAGGAAATACTAGGAGACAGTCAAAAAGGAAGGTGGTTGGTAGGTGGTAAGTTGAGGAAGGATGAAAAAAGACAACACAGATGCAGAGTTATGGTGAGTACATACCTATAATATCTGATGTTGCCTTTTTATCAGTACCTCAGCTGAAGGGACAGAATCTCCAGCTAGAGTAATCTTGGGTGGTCCTCAAGGAAGGAAAATTCTGGAGTACAGCTGGACCAAAATTGCCCTATTCCTAGATAAGATGTTCAGTTTGTAATGAGCTATAAAGCTATGAGCACTAGACCATGTAGCAGTTGCACAAATGTCATCTATGGACGCTCTGGACCAAAAAGCAGATGATGTGGCCATAGATCTGGTGGCGTGTGCTTTAAAATGTTTGGGTAATGATAAACCTTTACTCTTGTAAATTAAAACAATACGATCAGTGATCAATCTTACTTTTGATACTGCCTTGTCCAACCTAGCCTTGGAGAAGGAGACAAACAGGTGTTCTGTTTTTATTTGGTCTTTAGTTCTCTGAATATAGAATTCGAGCTATGAAGTCTATGAACATCCAACAAATGAAGTGTGTATTCTCCCTTGTTGGAAAAATTTGGAAAGAAGACTGGTAGGTTAGTTGACTGGTTAAGATTTTTCTCTAACACTACTTTGGGCAGGAAGGAAGGAAGGAAGAGCAAGTCTGAGGGACACTCTGCCCTTTTGAAAAATCAGTCAGACTGGTTGGAAAGAAAGTGCATAGAGCTCATATACCCATCTAGCTGATGTAATGGCAAACAGAAAAATTGTTTTCCATGACAAACACTTTAATTCTGCCTTGGCTGAAGGTTTGAAGTGTGGCTGAGTCAAAGCTTGAAGGATAACTGTAAGGTCCCATAGAGGGATAGTATCCTTAATAGGAGGCCGGAGAAGAAAAGTACCTTTAAGAAAAGCTTTACACAACTTCAAAGGAGCTAGAGGAGAGGGAATTTCACCTAGGTTTAAATTTGAGATTGAAGTCAGTTATACTTTAACTGTAGAGTAACTAGCACCATTGTTAAATATGGAAACCAAAAAAAGAAAGAATTGCTAGAATAGGTGCTGATAAAAGGTTTAATTGTCTCTGATGGGCCCAGATACAATATCTTTTTCATTTGCTCTTGTACACTGTCCTAGAAGAAGCTTTCTAGGATGACATAAGAATGTGGTGAACACAGGAAGAAAGCCTGGAGTTTCTAATCACCACTGAAGAGGAGAAACCATGCAGTCAGCTTGATAGATTGAATGTTTGGGTGAGGTAAACTGTATGGGTGAGACAGAAGATCCTGAGTAGGACCCAGCACTCAGGGAGGGTGAACTAGACAAGGCCACAAGAAGAGGAACAATTCTTGTTGAGGCCAGAATGGGTCAATGAGGATAACCTTTCTCTCTGCTGCAATGCTTTCTGAATAAACTTGGGAATGAGAGGAGTGGGAGGAAAGGTGCAAAGTAGTAGCCCTGGGGGCTAATTGTGAACTAGACAGTCTCTCGGTGAACCCCCCCTTCTGGGGGTTCAGGGCAAAGGACCTGCTGCACTCAGCATTGATGGGAGAAGCAAAGAGGTCGCAGTACTGTTGACCCCATCAGTGAAATATCATTTCTGCCACGGATTGATTGAGAGGCCACTCATGAGGCAGTAAGATGGACCTGCTCAGTTTGTCTGCTAGCATGTTGATTTTCCCCAGAACATGCATTGCCAAGATAAAGTAGCAAGAAGAGATTGCCCATTCACAAACTCTCATTGCCTCCTTACAAAGGGGATTGGGATTGAGTACCCTTGTTTGTTGCTGAACCAGGCAACACTGACATGTTGTTTGTCGAATTACCAATCATCCCTAGAGGGAGAACATTTTGAAAAGCCTACAATGCCAATAGGGCTGATCTCATTTCAACTATATTAATGTGGAAATTGGCCTCTATCTGGGACTGCGTGCCTTGGACTGTCTTTCCCAAGTAATGCCTCCCCATCCTAGGTAGGAGTCATCTGTTGTCACCATGGCCTTGGGTATGGGAAGAGTAGAAGGGCAGCCCTGAATGACTTCTGCTTGAATCTACCAGACTATATTATGCTTGCAAATCTTTATCATAATAATGGGTGTCGTCAGTGGATGGTGCCTTATTGAACACTGTACTGCTAGAGTCCATTGTAGAATCCTCATGTGAAAGTGAACTAAGGGTACCAACACTACTGAAGCTGCCATCAAACCCAGTAGCTGTAAGGCTAAACTGGATGAAGGTGAGTAAAGTGAGAGGATGTGTAAGGCCTGCATTCAGAGGTATCTATCCTTCTCTGTGGCAGACTTGCTACTTGCATTAGGGTATCTACATGGGCACCAATGAACTCCAGAATTTAGGCGCGGGAGAGCTGTGACTTGGTGTAGTTTACAGTAATGCCTAGTTGGAGCTAGAGGTAGAGCAAGTAGTTCTTGACTTGGATCAGTAGAACCTTGGTGGAAGCAGAAAGGAGTCAGTCTTCAAGATAAGGAAACACCTGAAATCCATGCAGTTTCAGGTGAGCTGCAACCACTACCATGCACTTGGTGAACACCCTGGGGGCTGTGGTGAGATGAAAGGGCAGTGCTCTGTACCTCTAGTGACTGGCTTCCAGCCGGAAGTGTAGATATTACGGTTTACTATCAAATCTTGGAAACTGCATTGGTCAATAGGCATGTGGTCGACTTGCAGTTTCCAAGCTGACAGAATGTCGACCCAAAATTGATTAACTACACTACAGTGAATGGGTAGTGTAGGTCAATAATTTGGGTTCGACATTTTGCAGGGAGTTTGTGCTTCAGTGAGGAACAGTGAATTAGCCCATTTCCTCACTGCAATGCGATCTCAGAGTTGGTATATTTAATGAGGCACAACTCCCCATGCAAAATAGTAGAATTAACATACTGTTGACTGTAGAGTTCAATGTTATGTTAGTGTGCATAGCAGGAGGTGAGTGACATCATCTCATGCTAAGTCGAATACATCGAACCACGGTGATCAATGTATTCATTTTCACTGTGGTTTATTTTCGGAATTTTTAATTCAGCATTTCAGATTAACATTTTAAATGGTCAACCAAAGTTGATTTGAAATTTCTATAGTAATCCTATATCACCTGGACAGCCTGTGCATTTTGATATGATAGTATACATCCTGGAGGTCTATGAAACTATTCCAATCATCCTTCTATAATAGTGACAGGATAGACTGAACAGTGACCATCCGGAACTTGAAGTGTTTCACAAATTGGTTTAGATTGCTGAGATCCAGAATTGGTTTTAGGCCCCCCAACTATTTTGGCATTAAAAAAAATCTCGTGCAGGTTCTGGATCCTTTTTGGTCTGGTGGGACCGTTTGGATGACTTTTCTCTTCAGCAGATTTTCTATTTCTATAGCTGCTACTGTCCCCTGACTGGGTGGAATGTCAGGATTTCTTTTGTGGTGTTTTGGAGGAAGAAGGGAAAATGATATGTAATTAGCTCTGGATATTACATTCTGCACCCAGGTATCTTTGATAATAGCTATCCAGGCTTCTGGTTGCATTGATAAGTATCCCCCAACTGCTTCCAGGGTGCAGCAGTTGGGTAACCCTTCAGGGACACTGAAAAGGCTTCTTCAAGAAAGGAGTTCTAAAGCCCTAGTTTTGCAGGCTGCTTCTGCCATGGGGTGGCATCTTCTATTAGAACTCCCCCCTCTGCAGTGAGTGGATCTATCTCCATAGGAGTCTTAGAAATAAAGAACCTTATGTCTTTCTAAACCACATTTTTCTGCCACCTCTCTAAAAAAGGGAACTGTTCATGTTTCAACCATTGCAAAGTGAAAGTGACTAAACGGAAGGAACTAGGAACCATGTCAGACACAGGAAAAGGAAAAATAAATTGTCAACAGGATTCAGAAAAGGAAAGGTATACTTTTTCAATAACATCATTTATTGTTACTAGTATAGTAAATGTAGAAAGAAGATTTACTCTACTAGAATGGTGTAAAATTTCAATGCAAATATTGTGTATTTGTTAGACTTCATAAATATTATGGAAAAGGAAAGCATACAGTTTCAACAGATAGGAGAAATAAAGTGGAAGATGGGACTAGGCAGGTGTTCAGGGATAGTAGTCTTGGTAAACAATAACAGAAATTGAGATTTTAGACTTTATACTTCCCTGGGGAATTAGGTAGATTACTGACAATGGACTGCAGAATAAAAAATAGAATAGTATGTCTTTTTATGCTTATACAGGCAGCGTGGAAACAGAGACGGTATTTGAAAAGATGAAGAAAAACAGGAAGAAAAATTAAACTTTGTAAGCAAATATAGGAAAACTTTAGTCTAACATTAGTAAGGAAAGATTGTATACTTTGGGAAGTCATCTACTCAGGGAACAACCACATTGACAATATGCCTCTAAGAGCTGACCCAGTTGTTCTGGATTTGGGAACATATGTGGACAGTGACTCAAGTTTTGGCCAACATGTGTCTATCTAGAAAGTCCTTTTGCATTGCACAGCTTATAAACAAAGGGATTGTGTCTAGATCTAGAAATGTCATTGCCCCCCTTTACTCAGCCCTCATTAGGCCATTCTGTATCTGTCCCGACACATGCAACAACTGGAACATCCACAGAAATACCTTGCTAAAAGAAAGGATAAAAGGTCTAAACAACATGGCATACATAGACCAACTCAAAGTCCTGCCACTATACTAGGTATTCTACAGACTGCTAAGAGGTAACTTGTATCTGACATACAAGTCACCCTCCGACCAATTGTTTATGGATTTACTGCACATCAGCTAGTCAAATGGCATCAGACATACTTGGTCTAGGGATCTAAAACTCTTCTGCAGCATCATGTGTGCTGTGTGTCTCTCTGCTATAAGAGGGGGTGGTGGTCTTCTCACTTCTTTGTTATCTGATATTTAATAACCTAGAGGGCTTCCTCTGTACTTTAAGAGCTAGCCACAAAGTTTGAGAAATCATTTTATGTTCAACTTCTGAGAGACTTGCTTGGCTACAATCATCTGCATTAGAAGCTGAGGTTAAGTGAAACTTGTAGTAGTGTATTTTAGTCTTCTGTTAAGTATAAACTTGCAGTTTTAAAAGTACTGCATTTCATTTTTTTCTGTTTCCTAATTGTGTGTTTCATTGAATAGTGTGCTGTGTGTCTCTCTGCAGTTAGTTTTCCACCCACCATCCCTGTTCTTGTGTTGGTGTTAGTGTTGGTGGCTCTGGAATTGCCTGCCCTCTTGTAAGACTGTATTAGAACACTCCTCCTGGGTCCATCTCATTTGCTCACTTAACTGAGTACAGTGAGATCATATTCTGAGTCTAGTGTTCACTCTACTTAATACAGAGAGAAGATTTGAGAAGGCCAACCCACTTAGATTCTTCCTTCCTCTCTCCTTGCACTTAAAAAAAAAATTGCACTTTATTCATCTGCTTTTACTGTATTTGTGTTTCCTCCTACTTTATTTTGCTTTTCTTAAAAGTACTCAATTTTATTTATTCTGATGCATTTATTACTGCTTGGTAGTAGCCTGTTTAAATTGTAACTGTTATTCTAAGTCTTTTGGTTTAAGCATTTGGGCTTCATACAGGCTGCTTTACATTAAGAAGATTTGTGGTCTGCACTGTTGTGGCAGGACTGGTAGCTTACATCCTTCTAAGCTGGGAATTGCTGATTGAAGGCCTAGCGTCTGCTATTCTAAAAGTGTATTAGTTCTGGCTTAAGCAATTGGGCTTCAGGCCAGTTATTCTACATTAAGAGGATTTGTGGTCTGCACTCTTATGGGAGGAGAGGCTGGATTTTGCCCTTCTGAGCTGGGAATTTCTGGTCACAAGCTTATTGTGCCTGCTTACTTGAACTGTTTCTTTCTGAAATTGGTGTGCCTTGTTGCTGTAGCATAGACCGGATTCAGGCCTGCTGAATCTAGCTTTGTTTGTATAACTTGAGCACTGATCCAGGCCATCTTTTTTTTGGAGAAGGTTCCCCTGCACCCTAGTAGCAGGAGTGTGCAGTTAGAACTTGTCTGATTGAAGACTGCTGTTACAGGGCTCAGTTTTGAGCTTTTTTTCTGGTTAACTGGTTAACTTCTTTAAATCAGTTTATTCATTTTCTATTGTTCTATATATAAAAAATTACACTTTATTCATCTGCTTTTACTGTATTTGTGTTTCTTCCTACTTTATTACTAGGGGCATTGACTACAACTCTGATCTGCGATATATAACAATAAGTATCCTTTTCTGTGCATTTAAATAGTTTTTTTTATTGTATCTGCTTTATTTTCTGAAAAAAAAAAACAAAAAACAAAAAAAAACAAAACAAAAAATACTTATTTCCCACCTTTCTAAGCTAGTATAATCCAGTTTTTAGGTTAGTGCTGAATTCAGGGCTGTGTTACAAATCTCTGTGTTTGCGCATACCTTACTTGGATAGAAGGAAGTTTCTCTGTTCACCTGTGAGAAAGGGGAGCTTTGAGCAGCCTATCTGACCCTGGAGGAGTGGTTTCAGCCCAGAAAATAGTAGTTTACTGGCCATTTTGGGCTAATTTCTATTTCTTTCATTTCCCTGCTATAAATACCACATTTGCCCGGTTTTGCTCACCAGGCAGCGCCGGTTAGCTAGGGTATAACTATTCCCGGCTCCACAAAGTCTCCTCTTCAATTTTTACCTTGGAACTAGACAAACTTTCAACTTAAGCACTCAAGCCATTCATTTCTCAGCCCAGCACTTGCTCAAAACTCATAGCAAGCACTTATAAACCCTAGCACTAGACCCTCCTGTACTGTACAGAAAGACAAGGATCTCTATTTGACTTTGCCAGCCATCCAGTAAAACAGTTCACTGTACCTATCCAGGCATGTGCAAAGGGCAGTTTCAGGTGTACTCTCCAGTCCAACTGGTGAATCTGGGCATTTTGAGGCAATGTTACAACTGCCTCATGTACACAGACAACCCTCTCCTCCTACCACCAAACACTAATATATGCGAGAGATGCAATTATACAACCAAACTGGAGGCTAAGCTCTCTCAACCTAAGACTGGATCAAACAGTCAATAGGAGAAGGGAAATACTTTCATTACACCACCAGTCTCACATAGGCCCATTAAACCAGCACTGGCAAAAAACACACATAAATGCATGAAAACATACTCAGAGGCTCTAAATAAAAATCTGCAAAAGCAACAGAGACCTCCAAAGCAAACATCCAAGCAGCCTCCACCCCCCCCCAACACAAACCATGAAACACATACTTCACAAAACCAGTGTGCCATGCAATCACAGCCCTTAAGGCAAAATAACATACCCGACATAGTAGTAATAGGTGACTCTATAGTCAGGCACACTGGCGTCCCACTCACTAGGCTGAATAAGGAGAAGGTTACTGTTAGCTGCCTGTTGGGTGCCAGGATCCGCCACATAACACAAGCACTCAGGTCACTCCAGAACAAGTACAAATATGACTCTGTCATTGTCCATGTTGGCATGAATGACCTGAGCCATACCTCCTTGGACTACATAAAAAGAGACATGGAAGAGCTCTCTGATCACGTAGCCCAGGCCGGTATGACCCTGACCCTGAGTAGCATCCCTCCCTCACCAAGAATGATGCCACAGTATAAATAAAACATTCTTGATTTCAACAATTGGCTAAGTTTCTGTTGTCATTCAAAGGGGATCCAGTGTCTGTCTGCCTGGGATGATATGCTCGACAAGCCACGCTGCTTCACTAGAGATGGCTTGCACCTGTCACCCTTAGGCTTTTGAATACTGGCCAAGGCTCTTGCCACCCCCATAGTGCCTTTTTTAGGCAAGGCTCAAAAGACAAACCCACTGCCATAAATAGCACAAGTAACAAAAAACTGAGGTTAATGCTACTCAATGCCAAAAGTCTAAACCTCAAAAATGCATGCACCCGAGGTACTCCTCAGTATGGAGAAAATTGATATATGTGCAGTAACAGAAACCTGATTTAAGGCTCCAGAGAGCACCACAGCACTACCAGGCTACAACTCATACCATACATTTCGGCTACAGAACCCGAACCGAAATACAAAAGGCGGGGACATATCCATATTCATCAAGGATACCCACACCTCCAGGTTAGTGGCACAGCACAATGCTTCAGAGATCATCCATGTGCAACTAACAACAGGCAAAACTGCAATTCAAATTGTAGCTTGCTACAGATCACCTACCATGTGCCAGAAACCCCATTCTGCATTTCTGGAAACACTAGAAAACATAAAGGTCCTACCAAACACCCTAATATTGGGTGATTTCAATTACCCAAACATTAACTGGGAGAACTACTCAAGTACTAACTCTGCTGCCCAACATTTCCTAGAATTTATAAACTCAAACACCCTGGTTCAACTGGTCAACACTCCTACTAGAGGTGACAACATATTGGACCTGGTCATCACCAACATGGGAGACCGGTGTTCCACACCAAAGGTCATCCCCTCGCTGGTTAGATCTGACCATAAACAAATCACTTTGGATATCCACATTCCGCCCCCACCCCAGGATAAAGAAAACACCATGAAAAACTTTTCAAAAGCAAACTTCATGTTACTTAAGACCATGGTGGAAAGATTTAAAGCCCCCATGCTAAAGGATAACACTGTCCAAGCTGCAAAATCCTTTACTAATGCATTCTACAGGCACCTACAAGAATGCATGGATCATGTTATCCCAAGCAAAACCAAGACTCACTCTTCCAAGAAAAGGAAACCAGTCTGGCGGACTCCTGCCATAAACAAGCTATACAATAGAAGGAGGAAACTAGTACAAAAAAACAATGAAATCCCAAGAAGGGAAGACATCCCTTATCAGTATCAGCAAGAAACTAGGTTCCCTCATAAAATCATCCAAAGCGAGCTTCGAAAGAAAAATTGCCAAGGACTCCAAAGTTAACCACAAGGCATTCTTTAGCTATGTCAAGAATCTAAGTGGCAATGCTCAGATCTGCTCAGAGTTAGTGCAGAATGGCAAAAAATACACTGAACTGACTGATATTGCCAACATCCTGGCAGACAGGTTCAGCGCAAACTTCACCCCCCTCTCACCCCCAAAAGGGCCCATAACCATACTAGAAGAATATAGAGTCCCTGAAATCACAGACACTCAGGTTAAAACAGCCCTCTCCAAAGCCAAAAACACAGCATCAATGGGACCGGATGGTGTCGCAGGCTGCTTCCTACACGAGCTCAAAGACTAACTAACTCCTCACCTAAACACACTGTTCAAACTCAGCCTCTCCACAGGCTACATACCCATAGAGTGGCGCACAGCAATGGTTATTCCACTCCACAAAGGTGGAGCCACAACAGACCCTGGGAACTATTGCCCTATTAGCCTGACTAGCTTGGTCTGCAAGGCTATGGAGTGCATCATCATGGAACTCATTAACAGAGACATTGGGAACCTCCAAACACTGGATCCTACCCAGTTCAGCTTTGTTAAGGGCAGATCATGCCTCCTAAACTTGGTGGACTTCTTTGAGACAGTTACCAAGGCTATAGATGAGGGAAAGGTGGTACACACAGCCTACCTAGACCTCTCAAAGGCCTTTGACACCATTCCCCATTCTGGTATTATAGACAAGCTCACCAGCCAGAACATAAACCCCTACGTCACAAGATGGGTTGCCAACTGGCTCACGGACAGAACCCACATGGTGAGAGTTGCGGGAGCTAGGTCTGACTCTAAACCGGTTACATGTGGTGTTCCCCAGGGCTCAGTCCTAGGACCCCTCCTGTTCAGCATATACTTCTCAGAGGTACAGGCAAGCACAGGAGGACTATGGCTGACCAAGTTTGCAGATGACTGCAAACTAGGGCCTATAATTGACTCTCTGGCTGATACAGACATCCTCCAAAAGGGTCTCACTGAGATGGATACCTGGTGTCAAAATCATGGCCTCAAGCTAAATGCCAAAAAGTGCATAGTCATCCCCTTTGGAAAAAACAAAGTATCCACAAACTACCACATAGGAGGTAGTCCCTAAATATGGAAGACGTAATAAGGGATCTGGGGACCCAAGTAGATAGTAATCTCACCTTTGATAATCATATTGCCAAAGTGGTTAGAAAATCCTTCTACGTGGCCCACCTAATCACAAAAGGGTTCGCATCCAGATCAAAAGAGGTCATTGTGCCCCTCTATTCATCACTCATCAGACCCATCATAGAATACAATACCCCATTTGGGATGTACCTTACAAGACACCTGCAGCAGCTGGAAAGACCACAGAAGTACCTCACCAAGAGGATCACTGGCTTCAAACAGATGCCTTTGCAGCTCGACTGAAGAAACTCCAGCTGTACTTGGTTGCATACCACCTACTCAGAGGTGATCTCTGCCTGACATACAAGTCCATGTCTAACCCAGAATTGATGGACATTCTCCACCTAAAGAAAACCTTATCCCCTCGAGCCACATGATCTAGAGATCTAAACCTCACCACAACAATAAATAGGACATGCTGGAGGGATAAATTCCTGTCCCAGAGACTTCCCATGCTTTGGAACAAGATCCCAATCTACACTAGGCAGAGCTCCTCACTAACACTCTTAAAAAAAAACCTTGATGAGTGGATAGGAAACAGAAAGTTTATCCCGGGGATTACTTTAGTGGCTCTGCTGGACAGAGGCACAGGGAACTAATCTAAGGGGGCGGCGAAAGCCAACACATTCTGGCTAGGCTTATAAATGCCTTCGGGCAGATAGCCTAGTACCTTCCTATGAACCTATGAACCTATGAACAAAATAGTTTGAAGGGATAGGTATATCTTACAGAGGATACTGCAGCTGTGGAAAAGACTTCCCATCCACATAAAACAAAGTTTATCCCTGCCCATTTTCAACACAACTTAGATCTATTGATGGGAAAGAGGAAATTTACCCCAGGACTGCCCCTATCTTACTAATGGACAGAGGCAGCTCCTGAATGCTTTATCCCATGCATAGGTCCCTCACACTATATGTGGAATGATCCCATTTATTCACATTATATAATCCTTGACCATGGGATGAGTAAGGCCAGTCTATAACCAAATGGGGTATTTCAAGCACAAAAAGGGAAATTGGTTAGGCTTAAAATGGCCACAATTGCAGCTACCTAGTACTTACGTATGAGCCTATCTACTATGTATGAGCCTATCTACTATGTTCAAAAAACACAGTACCTTACTGGTATACGGGCAGATTCCCAAAGGTTATTCAACCTGGGAGGAGGAAGGATAAGGGTCCAGGGGCCCATGGAGAATAGTCCTAGCAAAGCCTGCTCCAGATCTAGAAAGGGCATTCAGCTACTAGTGCTTCATAAAGATACAGCTAAAGGACCAAGTTTTTGCATCTAGACTACTTCTAGAGTTCATTTTCCGATATGCCACTGCAGAGGAAAAGGAGCTAGTGGACTGCAACTCTATCTTGCATGGCTTCATATTGCCATGGTGGGTGTAACAAAAAAACAATATCAGAGGGCAATCAGTATACCATAATTTGCTTAGAGACAGGCTGACCATTCTTTGTTCCTGTGTAAGAAATAAAAAGCCTTCCTAAAGGGTTTTGTTCTGCCGAGGTAGTACCTGAAATGCCGGTGCACACTCAAGGTATGAAGTATCCTCTCCGTTATTCTTAGGTTCTCGGAAGAAAACAGTGGGGTGAATAGCCTGACTGAGAGTGAATTTTGAAACCACTTTTTCCATGAAAGAAGGATTAATGCATTACACAACCCTACCATTGTGGAAAAATAAGGTAAGGTTGTCCAACCATGAGCGCTTGCATCTCAGAAACTCTCCTTGCAGATGTCAGAGCAATATGCAAAATAGTTTTCCACATTAAGAGCTTCAGATCAACCGGAGCAGTAGGTTTAAAGGGTGGTATGGTCAATTCTTCCTGGACATAGTTGAGATCCCATGAAGGAGGAATTTGCTTGTGAGGGGGTTTCATATGCAATCCTCCTATCATGAACTGTTTACCAAAACAAAAGAAGAAAGAGGGTAATCCACTGGCAGGCAAGTAGAAATAGCCACTAAATGAAACTTAATAGATGCATACAATAAGGCATCCTGAAGTAGCTCATAGAAATATTTTAAGACGAGAGTGACTTTAACCTCAAGGGACCCTCTGTTCCTGTTTAGGCACCACTTAGAGAACCTTATCCATTTGTAAATATAAGATTTTCTAGTGGCATGTTTCCTGGCCTCCTTTAACACCTGCTGCACATCCACATGAAACAAGTACCTGGACAGAGTCAGGATTAAATCATCAAAGGTGTGAGTTGCAGTTGTTCCAAGCAGGAGTGCACCCTGGAACTGAATGACCAAATCCAGACTGTGAGGAAGTATGTGGTAATTGCCCTTGGCCAAAACCATAAGAAGTTAGAATCAAGATTGCTGGAGCCAATAGGGATTCACCACAGTGATCTTTGGCATTTCTTTCTGAATCTTTAGAAGTACCCTGTGAATCAGTGGAAAGGATAGAAACACACACACAGGAACTTTTCCAACCAATGTTCCAAGCAAAATGTAGTTGTTTTAATCTAGTAGTTCTAATGCTGTTTCATTTTGCAGATGTGCAAAAGATTAATCAAAACAGAGTCCAGGGATGTCTTGTATGCCAGGCAAAGGTCACCTCTCACAAGTCTGTATGATACTGAGTAAAGAGACAGGGTTTTAAGGCAATGTACTCATTTTGTAAGGACATTTTGTGGATGTTCCAGGTGCTGCATGTGTCTGGTCATGTACATACTAAAGGGAGCATTATACTCTATGACTGGTCAGATGAGGCATGACCTCTGTGGACCTAGATGCCATGCCCTTGCTTATACATTAAACAATATAGAATTTCTTATTATCTTGTACACATGTTGGTTGAAGATTAGATTATTATATACATGAGTTCCCTGATCCCTGACTGGTGAATCATCTTTTAAGGATGTTTCACTGATGACGCAGTTACCTGGGATGGCAGACTTCCAAGAGGCACTATAATGCATTTTTTGGTATTGAGCTTTAAGCCATGGCTTTGGAACCAAGTGTTTGTCTGTATTAGACCTTCCTGAAAGATATTCTCATCTTGCAGGGATTCATTGATTGCTCCCAGTTTGCAATCATCTGCAAATGTGGTTAGCCAGAAGCATTTGACATTGGCTTTGACATCTAAGAAGTGCATGCCAAAGAGGAATAAACCTAGCACAGAACACTGGGAGACTCCACTGGTGGCTGGCCACTTTGTGGAAGTGGTCTCACTAATTCTAACCTCCTGGGTCCTATCAGTGAGCCAGCTGGCTATTCAGAATGCTATAAAGGGGTTTATAGCTAGTTCTCTAAGTTTGTTGACAATGCCCAAGTGAGGTATTGCATCAAATGCCTTAGTCAGATCTAGATAGGTAGTATGCACAGTTTTCCCCTCATCCTTTGCCTTAGTGACCTTTACAAAGAAGTCCACCAGATCTAGTAAGCAAGACCTTCCTTTGACAAAGCCAAACTGGGATGGATCCAGTGTCTGGAGGTCTCCTATGTCCCTGTTGCTAATTTCCATGATAATTCTTTCCATGGCTTTGAAAATAAGACTATTCAGACTAATAGGTCTGTAGTTTCCAGGATCTGTTGACGGCCCTTCCTTATGAAGGAGGTTGACCATCACAGTCTTTCATTCATGTGGCACAAAGCTTGTTTTAAGACTATGATTAAATAATGACTCCAGGGGTCTTGGATAAGTCATATGTTTGACTATTCAGAGGCACTCTAGGATGTTATCGTGGCCCACTGAGGCCATGTTCTTGGCTTTAGTGAGTGTAGCCAGTACATGCTCCCTAGTTATAGTTGGAGGGATTATGTTTGATGGTATTATTATAGGCATGCTTAGGGATAAAGTTGGAAATGAATTTGTTCACTAACAAGTTTGCTATATTGCCAAGCTCAGTGAATTTGGTACTATTAACCACCAGTTCAGTACACTGCTGTGCACTGCCCTTGAGTTTTCTGACATAGATGTAGAAGGCCTTATGATTATCCTTCACCAGGGAGGATATCTTAACCTGAAAGTTGGCTTTGTTTGACCTACCTAGCCCTCTTAGTTTCCTATTTACTTTGATAAGAGATTGTTTATCTTTATGGGAATTACCCTTCCTGATTTTTGCCATATTTTTTCCTTTTGTTTTATATCCTGTTTATTTGGGATGCCACCAGGGCAGTTTGTTTCAGTGGCTAATTCTGGTCTTACGTCTGGTAGTATAGCAACCTCTATGCAGCCATCGACATGATTGTACAGAGTTTCTGACAGCAATTCAGTATAGACTGGTGTGCTCTCTGTGTTTGGAGGGGAATTGGAGGACCTTGTCTTCAGGAGAAAGGCCATTCTTTTCTTGGTGTGAATTAAGCACATCAGAAAGGCAAGTCTTTGCGAGAGTATCAGTCGCAACTTCCAAAGGTTCAACTTTCTCCAGCAATTCTAAACACCTGGATACAGGTACTGTACATATCAGCAAGTCATCCAAGTAAGGAAAAATATGAATGCCCACAGTCCAGCAGTGAGCCACTACCAGAGCAAGGTATCTGGTAAACACTCAAGGTGCAGTGGATAGTCCAAAGGACAATGCATAGAACTGATAATGTGAAAAAGACACAACAAATCTCAGATATATCCTGAAGCGATGCGCAAAGGGGGTATAATGATACACATTCTTCAAGTCCAGGGCCAATGTGAAGCAGTGATCTGGAGAAGAGGAAGCACTGTCTGCAGGGTGAGCATCTTGAACCTGGGGACTTTATTAAACGTATTCAGAAGGATAGGTCCAACACTGGTCTCAACGTCCTCTCTTTTTTTGGGGAATGACAGCATCCAAGCTACAGCATAGTCAAACGTTAGAAGGGGGTCATCCTTTTTGGAAAAAGATGCACTCTTGTTAGGTTTTGCAGAGTTCTCATCCTGCCATTTCTTTTTGGTGCCTTGATTTTTGTTCAACTAGGACATCTGTTTGTAATGAGACTGAAATTATCCTGCTTCTTGGGGAAACTTGGGGATATGAAATATTTTAGATATCCCTTACATCAGTTTACCCCTGTCATCCCAGTGTTTTAGAATCTGATTAGCTGATGAACCAAGCACACATTCAGAATCAATGTGAGAATATATTCATAATCTCATTTTTAACTCATCAGAAAAGTTTTGGCTGTGCAATCAAGCACTGATGGAGCCACAAGCTGCAAAATATGCAAATCTTATGCTAATTTGGTGTCTGAGAATCAAGTGAAATATCTCTGATTTCTTTGCCCCTGACAACTGTGTCTACAACTTGAGAAGTATGGAAGTATCCCTTCATTACACAAGTCATCTGACTTCTTAGAGGGCACAGGCTTAACAGCTACTCAAACTAAGGCAAGAATGTGACCCATTAATGGGATGTAGAAGTGAAAGCTTCCATTCATTGGATGTCTGTTCAATTTCTTTAGCATTAGGCATTGATATTGAACATACATATGTTTCAGTCCTGTTTTATCTCTTTATTGCAGCTGTGCTTATAATGTCCCTGGTCCTCTGCATGCTCATATAGTTCATGGAAGACCTCACCCGTTTGGGCAACAGAGCAGTCCAGCAGCCAGCTCATCCTATCTCTTCGTGCTAGCCCTTGTAGTGATTGTGTGCATTGTTCCTAAAACTGGATCAACAATAGCACAGGTGCCTTGCCTCTGCAATAGAAGGCTAGCACAGCTCCCTATTGAAATGTTGGCACTTGAAATGCAGACTACTGAGAAACCAAAATAACAGACCGAAACTCCATGAGAAAAACAAATCTCAAATATAACTCTTCTTCTTTAAACTTCATTTTTTGCAAAACTTATATATGCTAACCCTGAGATTGCCATACCTTGGAGAAAAGGGTATATTACCAGAAATGGCCATCTCAGACGTAATTATATCAAAATCTGTTTTACGGCCATTCAGTCTCAGTGTTTCAGGACTCTATGTGATGGATCCCAACATTTCAATGATTAGTGCTAGCATGTATGAACAAAAATTGTGTGACTGACTGAGGCTGCCCTATGCCCTAAACTCATGTGAAATTGTATATGTCTCACTACCGTCAGTTTTGTGGGGGAACATTTTTTTTTAGTGGCTGTCTACAAATTTCTCAGCCATCAAAGACTAAGTACTTACTAGAAAGCACAGCTGAGTTACAGTCAGACGGAAATGAGACAAATAAGTTAAAATGTCAGCCTGCCGGAAAACAACACTGTTGTGCTTGGTTTAGTATATTCATAAGAAATCAAAGTAAAATTCTATTAATTTTATGGGGGGGGGGGTTCCCTCTTACTGATGTGCATAATATGCACTGTTTTAAACTTCCTTAGTTACAAATGACTGAACAGATAACTGAATGCCATACTGCTCAACTATACAGATTTTCATAGAATGCCCAGATTTTTGCCTTATATTTTTGGTCCATTTTTCATAAAATTGTGGATTTCTGGCAAATTAGTGGCAAATCATTAAAGATTGAAGCTAGAAAATAATGACAGACATTTGAGTTTCATACTTCATACCCTTCAGAAATTTTGTGCTAATGCAAAACCTGCTATTCTATCAACTTTCTAAGTTTGTAAGAGCAATGTTTAAAAATTGTCCCTAGTTTTGGGCCTTAGTCCCACTTTTATTTATGGCTTTTTCCAGATTTCTTGTTCAAGAAGTTCAGAGGTATGTCAGGTCCAATTGTTTCAACAATAGTAGCTAGATAAAATCAGGGCTTTTCAGGACCATGATCCATTTCTGGTGTATCTATGTAATATAACAAATACACATTTTGAGTATACTTGCACAACTACTGTATAAAGTGCATCTACTATATGTTGCAACTTAACATGGTTTATTACACAAGTGTACATGCAGGTATAAACTGCAGCAAGAAGTAGAAGTAAAAGACAGCACTGCTCTTTCAAAATGTCAGCAATAGAAAACAGAGTGGAAACAACAACAAAATAAAACAGAATGAAGATCGAATGATTTACATACTGGGAGCAGTCAGTAAGTAAGTAAGATGACAAACGTCAATGGCTCTGCGATGGACTAAAGTCTCATCCAGGAATGGTTTTCATCTTGCTCTCTCCATAATCATGAATAGAATAAAGCAAGTCTCAGAAAATAAATGGAAGAAATGAAAGACATGAATGAAACTTCAGTAGTTCTGACACATATCATGCTGTTAGGCTGTGCAAAAATGCAATGCAAAGATCCTATCTAACAGAACTGCTGTTTCTGCAGCACAGGCTGATACAGCTTCATGCAATGCCTTCAACATGCCCTGTCCTAGTAAGTGTAAAGGAGAAGTTTGTCAGGGATATTATGGTGACCTATTTTCTGGAAGCCAGGGTTGATGGTAGAATGAGAGGCCTTCATGTAGGCAGCATCACAGCTAGCTTGGCATTTTTTTCTTTTAGTCCTGTCCTCTTGCATCCATCTAGTGACAACCCATGGGTGGTGTGTGCAACTGTGTCAGCTCTGCACCACCCCTCCCACTTGCAAGAGGTTGACGTCAGTAGGACAGCACTGCCCATTCACTGGAGACACTGCACAGTTACTTCCCTGGTCTTCAGCATGGACGTCAACCCATGCTTATGTGCCTCTAAGTAAGTGCCGTCCCACCCCTCTGAAGGATGGGCATGTCCATCTTCCCTAACAAGTGCCTTGCACCAGCCTCTGGGGCAAACATACAAAAACTGAGTTCTTTCAACATTTACCTTAAAATGTAACTGTGCCTGTTTTCAGGGTGTTGGTGAGAATGTTAATATAGCAGATCCAAGGACTAATATTTTACCAGTGGTGATTTTTCTGGAAAGGATAGGTTTAATGGACTTAAGGGCATATTCATGAGAGAGGGCATAAGGATGGAAGCACCAAGAGAATTCTTGACCAGATCCCTACTTCTACTACTACTACTACTACTACTAATAATAATAATATTGCACTAGCTGATGACAGAAGGACAATATTTTACTTAAAGACTAAAAAGTAAAAAAATAAAAAAATATATTTTTTAATAAAGAATGCTTTATATTCAGTCACTCTAAAAAGTAAAAAATAAAGAAGTGTGAAAAGTTTGCAAAAGAACACACACAAGCTGATTTCAGAAAAGCATTCAAGGTTGATTTTGCTGTCTCTGGTAATGAGTTACCAAAAGAAGTAGCAGGACTCACCAAAACCAACCTCGAATGTTTTTCTGAAATCAGCTTGTCTGTATTTGTTTTGAAGTTTTCACTCTTCTTTTTAATTTTTTACTTTTCAGAGTGACTTTATAAAGGGTGGCCGTGGTGATGCAGTGGTTAGCATTGCCACCTCACATCAAGAGGTTCTCTAGTTCAATCCTCAGCTGGGGTGTCTTCTGTGCGAGTCTGCATGTCCTCCCTGTGGTTGTGTGGGTTTTCTCTGGTTTCCTCCCACATCCCGAAGACTTGCTGTAGGTGGATTGGACACTCTAAACTGGCCCTAGGTGTGAGTGCATGTGTGTGTGTGCCTTCTGTGGAAGGTTGGGCACCAGGCTGGCAACTGAACACCATAAAACTTCACTGCCAATCATGAGCAGACAGGTGATCTCCTGTGGTGACCCCTAACTGGGAAAAAGCTGAAAGAAAAAGAGTGACTGAATAAAAAGCATTCTTTATTAAAAAATATTTTTTTATATTTTTATTTAGGGTTGTGTTAGATATTATTCTAGAAGTTATTATACTACAGTCTTTTGTCTTCATTAATTTGCTTTTTAGTACAATTGTGAAGTATTCTCAAGTTTTCAAGATATTGTTACATGTCTAATGCCTTATTCCCCTTGGATGTGGATTTAATGAGAATGTCAGCTCATCATTGTGAAAGATGAATGTTGTTTTTTCCTTGTGTTACTGTTTTTCTAAGTGCCCTTTGATGGTGACCACATTGCTAAAAAGCATTGCTTATAAAAATGTGCATCTGGGGAAGTGACTACAGACCCTAGAAATATGTTTCCTGTGACTGTCAGCAAAAATATTGGATAGGTGGCAATGACAGAGCATAACAGATGCCATTAAAAGAAGCCTGCAGCCTCCACCTGACTGAAGGTTAGGATGATACATGAGAAGAGATTTAGGGTCTGGAAAGTAGAACATACTATGTGAATAGTTTTACAGCCGGGTCTCAGAGTAAGAGGGTCAAGGTCAAAAAGTTGTGAAAATAGAAGGACAGATTTCAACTTAGGGTTAATTCTTCCAATATTAAGAAGTCTGAATTTTAGGCCATGTTTGATGGAAGAAGGTGAGGCAGATGATAGGTGTGAATGGAACTGAAGATGCCTGAATTGGGTGTGGGAGACAGGGTTGAGTTTATTGTTTCCTAGACGAGTTCAGTGTTTCCTGAAAGAATACATAAGACAAGGGGAGAAAGAATAGATTCATGACAGTGGTTGGTTATGGCAGATCTTGCATTTTAACAGTCACTAGAGTGGCTGGGGTAGTAGTTTTAGAAGTGCACGTAACACTATAAACTGCCTTGCTGAGCAGTTTTTGTTAGTTTGCTTAAAGATAATTGTTGTCGGCCATTTTATTTCAACTGAGTCTCTGTTCTGTTTTCTCCTTAGAGCTATTCAACCCTTAAATTACTTCCTTTGTGAGCATGTCGCCATATATACATACATCAGACTGACTTTTGTTTTCAGACAAAGCCTGTTTCATTTGTTTATATGTGTTAAATGGTTCTTTCTTATTTGAACAATTCTTTTTTAGAAACATACACTGTACTGAAATGTCTCGTTGAGCATTTTTTAGAATGATTCTCATTTATGTCTTCATTTGTTAAATCTGCATATTTATTATACATACAAACAATGATTAATATTTCTGAATTACTAACTACTCCCTTTTTCTAGAATCCACCCAATGTTAACATGATAGCAGATAATGAAGGAATGTACTGGCTGACATCTAACATAAGGTCATAATTAATTGCAGTGGGAGATTTAAATATACACAAAAACAGGTGCATGATAGTTACCCAAATATCTTCTTATAGTTGACAAAGCTTTCTAATACGACTGGCACCTCATTTGATAGAAGGAACATAATAAACAATGTTAATAAAAACACCCCATAATAAATTAGTGAATTAAGAATGATGGCTGAATCACTAAGTGACCGTCTGTCCCCATTTAAGATATGGGGGTCATAACAGCATACACCAAAATGACAAGTTTTGTTATACTAGAAGTATGACTAGATGTGAGCCTGGATCCCTTACACAAGGGCTGAGATCAGTTAAGTGAACTCAGATTTCTTGTCTTGTCACTTTATGGTGTGCAGTTCTTTAATACCACCTTTTCTGAATCTTCTGGATAGTATAGCATTCTGTGTAAATTGACAGTCAGACTAAAGAACCTTCCATGGACTGCTTCCTAGATTAAGAAAATTAAGTAATCAGAATTCGTATGTAGTGACGAAAGAGTACAAACTGAAGAATGAGCACACCAGATCAACCTGCCCAAATGTAAGTAAGAAACGTGGTAAAATCTGGTCCCTAGACTTTTGAAAAATCATGCTGGGTTTTAATGTCATCTGGGAATAGTCAAAAGAATAAGGTGATCAGAAAGTCAAAAAAGGCAATACTACATAAGAGAAACTGGAATAGAGAAAGAAGGAAAAGCCAGCATGGCAGGAAGCAGACTACAAGAACTCCAAACCACGAAAAATCACCAGTAACCAACAAAATCAGTAAACCTTGAATCCTGGAACTTCAATAAAACATTCTTTTATTCAAATACTGGACCAACACAGGATAAAATACTTTACGTAGGCACTAAGCGCTTTCACCCTATCATCCTAGGGCATCATCAGAGTACAATAATTAGGCTGATCATCATCCCTTATATACAGAACTTGTAATAATTAATTTTAATTAATTATTTAATTTAACAATTTCCTGGTTAAAACATTTAACTCCTTAGTTACAATGGTTCAGAGAGAGAATTTAGTGAGAGAATTTAAGGCAGTGGAATCCTAACCAGAACTTAAGGTAGTACTGCTGTTGACATAATTTCAATATTAATTCATAAATTCATAAAATGAGTATGTATAATGACAGTAATATCACAGATGGTGAAAAAATAATACAAATGTTAAGAATATTAAAAATACTAAAAATACTGAAAATATTGAGAATGTCAAAATGTTAGAAATATCCAAGATACACAGTACAGCCTATTCAATACATATTGTAAGAACTATAAAATTTAATAACCTTGTTATGATGTGTACATAAATTTGATAAATAAATATTGATGTTGATAAAAGTTAAATAAATAATTGTTTAAATATTTAAATGTATGTATTCATAAAATTATTGAATTGTTAAAAATATGTATTAGTTAAATTAATAATTGTAAATTATGTATACTAATAATGACCACATGAATGTAAATACAAGAATAGAATGAATTGTGCTATAGTTGTATTGGCAATGCAAATAGTGAAACTATATATTAATATAAAAAAAATGTGTAAAAATGTAAAGTAGTATATTTGTACTTGCTGAATGGAGTTAAAACTTACCAGCTGTTCAACTTTTTACACAACAACAACCCTTGTGTTGTGTGTAGTTGAAATATATTCGACACATAAAGTACTAAATTAACTGTGATTTCAACTTAAGTATGCTGGCAATAGAAATTTGATCATTGATGCCAGGCCACTTACTGGCGTTTAGTCTAAGTTGCCAGAGACATTCTTTCACTTCTAATAAGGTTTTGATGTCACCACCTTTTTGTGCATTATTATAAGGTATTCTATCAATCACAAAAAACAAGATTTTATCAATCACAAAAAACAAGATTTTTTAAAAATTAACACAACTAACACTATGATTATATAAGGCACTAGTCTGTCTATGATTCCTAATGTCACTTAAGTGTTCAATGATTCTTGTTTTTAGTTTTCTGTTCGTTTTCCTATATAATATGCTTGACATCCTGTACAAGAAGCTGCATATACTACCATAACCGAGTTACAATCACAAACTCCAGGACATCTAATAGTCATTTCGTAGTTCGAAATTGAAAGATATGGTCCATTGTTAATAAATCTACATATGCGACATGCACCACATTTGTTCATCTTAGATTTCCTGAACATGTCATTGTTTCCACTTTTTTCAAACAAGTTTCTTTAAATTTCTACCCCTACTAAAAGTAATCTTAGGTTTGTTTCCTAAGATATTCACAAGTTCCGTGTTGGATTCTGTGATAATACTCCACAAATCATGTAACAATTTAACAATTTGTTGAGATGTTTCATTGAAGGGAATAACAAAAGTATCATGTCCAACAACCTTGGAATTTAATAAATCCTTTGGTACAAAACCATGGTGTATAATAGGTTTGTACAATGTCTGTCTATTCCTTAAAATACCTTGGCTAATTTCACTAACTAACTCTGCGGGGTAAGCTCTAGCTAAAAACATGTTTTGTAATTTGACAAGCTCCTTTTTAAAGACTTCATCATTACTTACAATTCTGGACAGCCTCACCATCTGTCCTTTAACTAAGTTTCTCTTCTGATGGGCAGGGTGACAACTGTCAAAATGTAAAAATGAATGAAGCAGACTACACCATGGAAGGTCAAGAGAGCACCTTGATGTCCTAGAAGGCCAAAACTGATCAAGTATATAAAGAAATTGCGAAGATCAGTGGAATACACACAGATGACATAATGAGCAATGAGGAAAAAACTTCAAGACTTTAAGGAAACTCTATCTGTATATACACTAAAATGGTACTCCCAGCTTCCACTTTACTGAAAGAAAGAGACAGAGAGACACAACAGTAATTGGTGGATAGTGAGGTAATTCAGGATTAGTTAATGACTGCAGACCACAAAGGAGATCTAAGCTAGACAATATTAGGTTTTTAGGCTTCCTGGAAGAAACTGAAGGTTGCGACTGTATTTTAGGTTCATAGGGTGATGCTAGGCTATTGGTCCGGAGGCCCTTATAAGTCTATCCAAGAATTTCTCCCGTGTTCCCACAAAGTCAGCACCAGTTTCCCCTGTCCAGCAGGGACACAAGTGGGATCCCAGGGATTTTTTTGTGTTTTCCATCCAGTTGTCCAGGTTCCTCTTAAAGAGGGCTAGAGAGGTACTCTGCTTGACATGGAGAGGGAGTCTATTCCACAGATGGAGGAGTCTTTGGGACACAAATCTATCCCACCAACAAGTTCTAGTAATGTCACAGACAAGGTTGAGGCCTTGTGTGGGGGGTTGCATGAGGGAATCTGACTTACGGATATGCACCAACTCTATCAAGGCTGGGTCTGAGATGGCCTTGTATGCCAGACACAGGTCACTTCTGAGCAGTCTGTACAAGACTGAATAGAGGGACAGGGCTTTTAGCCTAGCTGTATAGGATAGGTGTTTGAGACCCTGGATTTTCCTGGTCAGGAACCTCTGTGGTCTCTCCAGCTGCTGCACGTGCTTGGCAAGGTACATGCCGAAGGGAGCATTGTACTCAATAATGGGTCTGATTAGGGAGGAGTACAGGGATGTTATGACCTCCTGTTCCTGGATGAAATACCCTTACTTATGAGGTGGGCCATGTAGAAAGGCTTCCATACAACGGAGGCAAAGTGGTGGTCAAAAGTCAGGTTGCTATCAACCTGGGTGCCAAAGTCCCTCATGACTGATTGTGTGCTTAGTACATTGTTATTAATGTGATAATTAGTGGGGATGCCATTTTCCCTAAAGGGGATAATGATGCACTTCTTTGCATTCAGTTTGAGGCCATGCTTCTGGCACAAGTCATTTGTTTGGGTAAGGCCCTCTTGGAGGATGTTTATATCACTAGGGGAATTTAAGATAGCACCCAGCATGTAGTCATCTGCAAACTTGGTCAGCCACAGACCACTGGTT
Source organism: Protopterus annectens (assembly GCF_019279795.1). Lineage (NCBI taxonomy): Eukaryota > Metazoa > Chordata > Ceratodontiformes > Protopteridae > Protopterus > Protopterus annectens. The sequence continues at coordinate 1,286,946,431 of NC_056731.1, read as the reverse complement.
TTGGCTTGCACCTCAGAAAAGTATATCCCAAAAAGTAGAGGTCCCAAGACTGATCCTTGAGCTACACCACTCATTAGGGGTCTACTACTAGAGGTGGCTTTCCCTATTTTGACTGAGTGGGTTCTATCAGTGAGCCAGTTAGCTACTCATCTGGTAACATATGGGTTGATGTCCAGCTAGGAGAGTATTATCTATGATGCCTGAGTGTGGAATAATGTTGAAGGCTTTGGCTAGGTCAAGGTAGGTGGTGTGCACCATCTTCCCCTTGTCCATGGCTTTGGTGATTGTTTCAAAGACGTCGACCAAGTTTAACAGGCATGATCTCCCTTTGACAAAACCAAACTGTGTGGGGTCAAGCGTTTGGAGGTTGCCAATGCCCTTGTTTATAAGGTCCACAATAATGCATTCCATGGCCTTGCAGATCAGGCTAGTTAGGCTGATGGGCATATAACTGCCTGGATCAATGGACACTCCAGCTTTGTGTAGAGGGATAACAGTGACTGTCCTCCGTTTGGCTGGGATGAAGCAGGTGCTCATGCTTTGGTTGAATAGGGTGCCTAATGGAGCTGACAGCTCATGCCTGAGTTCATGTAGGATACAGCCTGGGATGTTGTCGGGTCCCATGGAGACTGTATTTTTGCCTTTGAGAGGGCATTAATGTTGATGAGAGGAGGGGGGCAGGTGCTGGGGATGTCCTGGTATATTGAGTGAGGTGACACAGGGGGGTGAAGTTTTCACTGAATCTGTCTGCCAGCAAGTTGGCTGTATCTACGGCATTTGTGTATATGGTGTTATTGACCACCAGTTCAGAGCAGATTTGGGTGTTACCATTCATTAAAAAATGTCTTAGAGAAGGGACAGGCTTCTCTGGCTGAAGTATTAAAACTGAATGAGACCAACAGGTCAATATTCTTAGGCAGTCTTCCAGAAAGCTGTCCCAACTGATCATAGTTAACTTCACCTCTCACATGCAGAAGGAGTAAATTCTATCCATACTCTAGAAACAGAACACTCTAAATAAGGTGTGGGGTGCATGGGTCTTTGCTGATAATAACTATACTGCACAGACCTGTCGCAAAAGAAGTGCCTTCCTCTAGGTGATCAGGAAGTGTAAAGTACAGTATTTGACATTCAAGATGTTACATCCTGAAACACTCTTTTGAGTTTTTTTCTTCTTGATATGAAAAGCTGCACAGATCCCAGAAGGAAATGGGTGATTAGCAGAGTAGAAGTGAGGATAGGACTGTATCCGGGGAGCAAAACACAAAAAGTTACATATTCACCATAACACTAGATCCATGTTATCTTCTTCCATCTGTCTCAACCATTGGGTATTTGGATCTGATCAGCTCTGACTGCTGGTAACCTTAGAATCATCACTTTCTGAAGCTCTACTTCCTCTTTAAGACTGTCCTGTCGAAGCTCCTCAGACTGAGTTTGCACAGAACAATTCCGATTTTGCTTATATAAAAGACACTTGGTATTAAAATTTGATAATGAAGTCTGTTTAATAAGGAGAGAACCAACAATGATTCTATAATCTGCCATTGGATTGGTCACCTAGATCTACCTCAAGCCTTGAAGAGAAGAGATAATTTGGAAAGCGGTAGGTGAGAAGGGTGGTTGAGATGGACAGAAGAAGACAAAATGGATCTAGCGTTATGTTCAGTCCATAACTTTTATATCTGATGTTGTCTTTTCCATCCAATTCAACGTTTTAGACAAACTCCCCAGCTATTTAATTGGGTAGCCCTAGGAGAGAATGTTTTGCAATATGGTGGAGTGGAAGGCTTATCTGGATCGAGACTGGATGTCCAACATGTAATAAGTGATTAAAGTATGAGTAGAAGCCCATGTGGCCACTGCATAGATGTTATCTAAAGAACTGAGACTGAAAAAAGCCCTACAGATAACCACTGCCCTGGTAGAATGGGCCTTAGGTCTTCAATACAAGGAAGTACCTTTTGAGGAATACACAAAGGATATACAACCAGAGAGCCATCTGTACAAGGTAACTTTAGAAAATGGTTGTCCACCTTTTGTCTTAGAAAATAACACAAAAATTTGGTTGGATTTCCTAAGATGTTTGGTTCTACCTAGATAAAACCTTAACTGACAAAGCACATTGCAACAATGAAGCACGTATTCTCCTTTATTACTGAATCTAGGAAAGAAAACAGGCAACTTAATGGATTGGTTCAGAGAAGACTTCAAAGCCATCTTAAGAAGAATGAATGGATTAGTACTCAAGGAAACTCTGTCTTTATGAAAGATAAGGCAGGGAGGGCATCAGGATAAGGCTTGTAACTGAAACTGTACTGGCTGAAGCAACTCATGAGGAAATCTTTCAGGAGAAGAGATTCAAGTCCACTGTGGCTGATGATTCGAACGGAGGTTTTGTCAAAGACTGAAAAAGGAAAGGGAAATTCCAGGGAGGAGCCAGATCTCTTATTGGAGGCCTAAGTAAAAAGGTGCCTTTCAGGAACTGTTTAGAAAGTTTCAAAGATGCAACAGGAATGTGATCTTATCTTAGGTACAAATTAGAAATGGCTGCAATCTGAATATTAACAGTAGAATAACTAAGCCCTGATTTAGAGTCCCTCAAGGAAGTCCAAATTTGTTTTGCTTGGGGCAGAGAAGAAATCCAGTCTCCTGGAAACAGTCCAGATAGAAAAACGTTTCCATTTACTAGCATAAGTTTTATTAGTAGATGATTTTTGGAACAAAGAGAATATGAACCACTCGTTTAAAATCTTGGAACCTCTGGTCATCACTGGAACTGGAGGAACCAAGTGGCTAGTTTATGTGGTTTCCGATTTAGGTGAGGTTGAACCTAGATGTGAGAGATGAGATCTGGAGCCAAATCCAGAACCCAAGACTTTTGAAGAAGTTGAGGCCACAAGAAAGGTAACCATATCTTTCTAGGCCAGTAGGAAGCAATGAGGATCACTGCCACTCTGCAACGGGCAGCTTTCTGGATGAATTTAATGATCAAAGGGGTCAGGGGATAGGTGTGTATGAGAGATAGCAGGAGCCAAACATGCAGAACAGTAGCCCTCACTGACTGTCCCACTGGAGAAATCAGGGCAAAGTAAGTGCTGCATTTGTTGTTGAAAATAGTTGCAAAGAGGTCGCAGCAAGGCTGTCCCCAGTGGCCGAAAATACAAGCCACCACCACCATTACTAAACTGAGGCACCACTCATGAGGCATCAAAATGTTCCTGCTTATACTATCTGCTAGGATGCTGGATTCCCCCAAGATATGTGTTGCTAGGACATCACCCATTGCCAAACACTTACAGCCTCTCAACATAGGGGTAAAAATGGGTTTCCCTCTGGTTGTTCAAGTACCAGTGTTGTCAGACTGAATTATCACAACTTGCCATCATCTCCAAAACAATGATTTGTAAGTAGGCCCCTGCTTGGGACCAGGTACCTTGGACAGCCTTTCAGTCATAGTGCCCACCCCCACCCCAGGGTAGCATCTGTGGTCACCATGACTTTGGACAAGGGAAGTGCAAAGGGATGACCAAGAGAAACCAGAGGGATGGGAGTAAATGGACTACTGCAGAATTCTCAAGCAGTAACATGCCAGAGGAATAAGACAAATGGCCGTGCCAACATGACCAAGAATGTGTTGATTGAGAAGAGCAGGTGGCCTTTAATGTAACAAGATCTAGTTGGTTATGGTTTGTAGGCATGACAGCCTTTATTGGTGTAGAGTTGCTATTTGCTTGGTAGTGTCCAGATGACATTCGATAAATTCTAGGCTCTGTACAGGTTTTAATTTGGTCTTCTCAAGGTTGACCATGATTATCAAGGACAGGCAAAAATGAAGTAAAAAGTCTCTTGCTTGGATCTATGACACTCTTGTCATTACCATGAGGAGCCAGTCATCCAGGTATGAAAACGCCTCAAAATCCTGCAGGCTATGCATGGCTGCTACCACTGATGTGCACATGGTGAACACACGAGGGCTGTGGTGAGACTGAATGTCAGTTCTCAAAACTGGTAATGACTGATTCTTAGCCTGAAGCTCACTCTAGAGTGCCTATATATCTTTATGTGATACTAGGTGTACATGAGGTCCACCGAATACATCTAATCGTACTTCCTCAGTAGAGGCAGAATGGATTAAACAGTTGCCATCCAAACTTTGGTCTGTTTCACATATAAATTTAGCTTGCTTAAGTCCAATATAGCCCTGAGGGCATCCATTTTATTTGGCACCAAAAACAACCTTAAAAAGACTCCAGATCCTAACTGGTCTGGAGGGATCTCTTGATATAATTTGTTTGGCAGCATCTTTTCTCTTTCAAGTGTTGATTTTCTCCACTGGTGGAGTGGAAGTTCTAGGAGGTGTTTCTGTTTCAGATTTGGAATAATGTGGGAAGGGACTTTGTAACCTCTGGCAATGACTTTCAATGCCCAGATGCCTGAAGTGATGGCCTTCCAAGCTTGCAAGTGCAAATTCAAGCACCTTGACCTCCTACCTAAAAAGCACCTCTGAAGCCTCGAAACAGCAGACCATTGCTGCACCTGGGGTGGTTTTCATTAAAGCTGCCCCCTCTGCCTTTGAGAAAACAGCTGCGAGTTATGGAATAACATCCCCCTCCCCCCATTTTGATCCCTAGAGAAAGTCCTTTGAGGGGTGGAGAAGCATACCACCATGGCAGTCAGAATTTTATCATAAACTTCTCTCCTTTTCAATATGTCTTTTACTTTGGGATCAGAAAGAGTGGTCCCATCAAAGGGAGCATTTAAACAGGACACCTTGTTGCAGCCCGCAAAATTGCGAAGGCACATCCAGGTATGGTGGCCAGTAACAATACCAGTGCCTGCCACTTGAGATATATCATATTTAAGTACAATTGTAAAATCTTTCTTATTATACCTGTTTTTTCTACTACTGTTGAAACATTCTGGGTATCTTTCTTCCACATTACTCTTATTTCTGCTTGCAAATCCTGGTATTTTCTGACGTTGTGTCTCTGTACATAAAACACTATAATCACTGGGTGTAGTAATTTCAGTGATCAATCCTTCTTTTGTCTTTTTTTTCATGGACTATTGTATCTGGCTTTCTTGCATCTATTTTTTTGACTATTGGTAATGGGTGATCCCATATCAAATCAACTTTATCACTCTGTATAATGCTTTGTGGTTCATGTTTCCAATACTTCTCAGCTACATCTATATTGTAGTGTTTGCACAATCCCCAGTGCAGTAATCTTGCTACATTATTGTTCCTTTCAGTGTACAGGCACTCTAACATGAGTGAACACCAAGCAACAAGATGTAACAGCACATATCAGTCAATCAGTATTCAGCACTAGCTCAGTAGTTCAGTTTGATAAATGCTAGGTGTGTTGTACATTTTGCCACACACAGACCAGGGTTCAAATCCAGGGACAAGTACTACTAAATATTTATAGAAAACAGTCATGTATTGTTAATAGATGTTCTCCTCATGGGAATTACAGATAAATAAATGACTGTAGTCACTGTTCAAATGGGTCACTAATTTGTGTGTTCAGATGTACCAGAGTGTTAACAGCATTGCTCAGCAAGGTGATAAGACATCAGTAAATAAAGTCAACAAGTACAATACCAATACAAGGTAATAAAACAAATAAAAATGCTTAATCTCAGTACGGCTGTATGCCTTGTGTGTCTGTGAATGTCTGCTGATAGTCTTACCCCATGCCCGCCAAGGACAGTATGATATGCATAAACTCTCTGTACTGTGCACGATACATGTCTCTCATGTGTCATGCTGTCATGGACTGTGATCACTGGTGCCAAATCCTTTGGACACAGATTTAACATCCACCTGATTTATGTCAATAGCACAGTCACACTACATCAGACCACAGTACACCTTGGTAGTCATATATGTCCCCCTGACATGTAATAGTCTCCTGTAGTTGTGTACCTGTAGGTGTTACAACTTGTCCCATACTGTCCCATGTGGATAGCTTGAGAGGTATGTAGGTGCTACAGAAGCTATAGGGCACTTGTATACATAAAGCAAAGGCAGACCTGTACAGTATATAAAAGTACTGTTGCAAACAATATAGCCTATACTGGTAGTATTGGAATGTCTTTCTCTCTCCCTCCACCCTAATCTGCATCATAATTTATTATTGTTATACATCGGGTATGGTTTACTTTTAACATATGTTGTTCTCAAAATGTTATGTTGGGCCTTGTGTTTTATTATTGTCATATATTACAATGGTTGAATACTAACATACCTTGCTGAATTACCTATATTGTTGACCTTATGCCGTAACTATTACTGGCATGGTGTTACAATACTGACTGTTATCCCACTTATTGTTGTATTCCATATGCTATGCAATGGTATGTCACTGGGTTATTTGCAACATCCTGGCATGCTGTTACAACTAACGTTTAAATGTTCTGTTCATTACTAACCTATACACTTTGAAAAACCTCAAAACCATAGTTCGACTGAGTAGGCTGGCTCCTGACGATCCACCTACCCTACCTCAGCCGGCCATGGCACTGGATCCCAGCATGTCTGGGATCCAACCTGGTGCTGCCCTCTCTGCAGGTCCTGCACCACCTACGGATGGAACTGCCTCAGGTGACGGTGCCTGTCCCCTGAGGGAGCAGGCGTGGAGATGGAGTTGTCACCCACTGACAGTTACCAGGGATGGTGCACAGGATTAGGCACTGGGTTCGACTATTGCCTGCACCAGATTTTGGGTAGACTGGCAAACCTGGAGGGGCAGGGTGGCCCTGGCACCTACCACAGCCACCTTTGGGGCACTGAAACAGCAATGTTGACTGTCCATGGGTGGGGAGCTCAGTCTCACTGCTGCCATCTGGGGGCACATGGCTCATCAATTCCACAATGCCATCCCCAGCCAAGATGCTTACCCCCCCTTATGTGTCATACACTGGCCCTGTATGCTGTATTGTCTGTCTTGTCTGTTTGCAAATGCAACCTCTCCTACCCAACTTACCTCCCCACCTGTTCCTATAACCCTTCCCCAGCATTCCACTCTCACCTTAAAAAAAAAACAAAAAAAAAGGGACATCTGTCCCACAAGAAAAAAAAATATCACCGCATACATAGCTCTCCATTTTGCCCCCACATACAGTGGACACAGTATAATCATTACATAAATCAATCAGCACATTTATGTTGCCCTCAGAGGTGTCAAATCCCAAATTGTCTACAATGTGCACAACTATTGCTGTACAAGAAATGGAGAGCTATGGTTCTTTCCTGCACCCATCCTGCATATCCCTACCTGCCTTTAACAGTGTTTTTGCTCCTGCTTGCCCCCACTTCACCACTTTCCTATCACCCCTTTTTCTTTTCTTTTTTTTGGAATTAGCGTGGGTTTAAGTGGGGCTAAGTGGCGCAGTGCACCACATAAACACTTAAAACTGCTTAAAACTGCCTTAATCATATTCTGTGCTTCTGACACTGTTAGGCACATCTGCAAAATAATTACCCCTGCCAAATCTCAAACCTGGAACCCTGTAAACTACAGCCCAGTGCATTAGCCCACTAGACCACTTAGCACTGAGTCAACACAGCCGTTTCCATAAACATATCCTGATTTTCAATGACACAGCTTGTACATATAATTGGAAAATTGATAGTGTACTTGGGACTGTGATGCAGACACCACACCAGTACACAGCCAAATAAATAATGATGGATGTGCGTGAGGCCTAGGATATTAGGTATAGCTGACAACTGCACAGACTGTTGCAGAAAGTCCACAGTTGTGCCACCTACTGTTGGCACAGTTGTCACAAAACCTATTCTGTGTGTTGAAGTACTGGCAAGTCAGTACAAATTGAGGTTACAAAATCATGACAGACAGTTCAGTGTTACACTTCATACCCATCTGAACACGCATGCTAATGCCAATCCTGTGCAACAGACTGCTTGCATGCATATATATCTTGCAAATACACCTGCGGCAGTATTGACTCAGTAGCTCAGTCTGTTAAATTCCAAGCATGCTGTACATTCTGCCACCCACAATCCTAGGTTTGAATGCAGTGTGTTGCACTTCAATTACATGCTTGTGGAAACAACAAATAATGACTGAGTCCTGTAATGTTAACAGAAATGGGTTGCTGCTACTGCATTCACTGCTACCCATCTTAGCTTGTCAAAGGCCTGTAGGTAGGGACACATTGCACAAATATGTAGAGGCTACCTATATGTCACCTACCACTCTCTGACTGGTACTGTTACATGTACCTTAAGCACATGGCCCACCTGGGACTGTTATGGGAACCCTCACTCTGTCTATGCTGTAACAGCAGAGCTGACACTGCTCCCTCACTGACACATACAGCTTGCTGTCCTCCAATATTTTCACACTCCCCAGTAGGACTCCTGGGCAAAAAGTAGCAGCTGCAGCCTGCAACATATGCAGCAGTATGTTCAGCTACCTGCTACAGACCTACCATACCTCACAACGACCTAGAACAATGGATCCACACAACACCCATACATAAAGGGGTGGGGGGCAAAGGTCATGCGACAGGGACATGTGTCACAGTCTTCCCCTTCAAACATACACAGCTGATAGACCAGTATCTACTGTAGCAGCATGCATATTCTGATACCTATAAAGTATGACACTCACATCTGTTTTCCCCCTTACTGACCTCAACCCACATTGTTTAACACTAAACTGGCACATAATCAGAAAGTCTGTTCCATATCTATCTCACAGACTAGGAAAGGGGCCAAGGCCTACATGAAGGGCTTAAATATAACACTGTTGTGGCATGCCATTGGCTAATAAAAGTGCAACCCAGCTGTTCTGGAAGCAATTAGCAAGTCTGAGCCACAGATTGGTGCAAAGGCAATCACCTGTTCATGAACATTTCCTACAAAAGGCAAGCAGCTGCCTATGGTAAACAGGTATGTGACTTTCTTTACAAAGACAGAGACTGCGATATATCACAAGCATTATTCTTCAGGATTTCTGCACAAAAAGGAGTTCAGCACTCTACCAGGTATGTAATACAAGTCCCCATGTAATGGGATGCAGATGGGATGATGCAGTTATGGGGAAAAGGGATTACAACAGTAGGCCTGTAGTACATATTTTGGAATGACATGTTGCTGATAGTCAGCTGACCAGCACCTATAGGCTTCCCTGTCAACTCTGCCTGCTGTGACGTATGTCACAATTCTGGCCCTCTGAGTCCCTCCTACAATGGTTGGCTCCTGTACGAATGCTACTGGATTGTGTGTTGCACAATAGTGACAGTAAGTAATGGTGGACACAGCTGGCATATCACATGATGTACTGTCATTCAACTCCTCTCAATCTGTGAATGTCACACAGGAATAGTTCAAACATTGTACAGGTGTCCCTGACTATCCCTGAGGTACCCTGGCTAAGTCACTGTGTACTCGACATCCATATCTCATCACCTGAGAGCTATGGCTAGCATACCTTGTGACCCTCCTACAGCAGGAATTCAGGTCATAGCCAGTAGTAGTGGGGGGACATAGGCCCGACCTCAGTGACAGAGTGCACATATTGAACTTACAAAGTAAGGGAATGCAGTAATAGATATTACTGTACCATAACTGTTTTCTGAGGGTTCTGGCATGTGACAGCCAGATTCCCCACAGTCTGAGAACAACCATTACGTATTGCCCAAATATTTGCCAGACATCCACATTTTTCTGGTAGAGGGTCCACATATACCAGACACGTACATATTCCGCAAACATCTGTGTACTGCAGATGTTGGACACCTACAGGGAAGATAACCTGCAGCATGTTTGCAGTGCTGTCTCTCATTGCATCACATGGATGTTGCGGGACTGTCCCCAAATACTTGTAGTAACAGTAACCTATTTGTCGGATGGTGGCTGTATGACATGGTACTGGGATGTTGCCCACAGGGGACACACCACAGTAGATGGCATTGATGGGAGTGGAGACATAACAACACACTCTGTCACAACACACAGGGCCATAACCGGTATTCATAGGATCATAGGAGGTTACTAGCCTATTGGCCCTGAGGCTCTTATAAGCCTAGCCAAGAGTTTAGCCCATGTTTATACAAGTCAGCACCCAATGCCCCAGTCCAACAGGGACATGGGTGGAATCCCAAGGGTGTTTCATGATTCACTTCCAATTATCCAGGTTGCATTTGAAAAGCGGTAAAGTAGCACTCTGCTTGACATGGAGAGGGAGTCTATTCCACAGATGGGAGAGTCTCTGGGACACAAATCTGTCCCATCAACAAGTCCTGTTGATGTCACAGATCAGGTTGAGGACACGCATGCCGATTACTCTAGTGGAGCTTGACTTGCGGATATGCAGCAGTCCCATCAAGGTGGGGTCCATGATCACCTTGCATGCCAGACAGAGGTCACCTCTGAGGAGTCTGTATGAAACTGAGTACAGGGAAAAGGCTTTTAGCCTATCGGTGTATGGTAGATGTTTGAGGCCTTGGATTCTCCTGGTGAGGAACCTCTGTACTCTCTCCAGTTGCTGCATGTGCTTTGTGAGGTACATGCTGAAAAGGGCATTGTACACAATAATGGGCCATATAAGGGAAGAATACAGGGAAGTTATGACCTCCTTGTCCCTGGATGAGATACCCTTACTTATGAGGTGGGCCATGTAGAAGGTTTTCCGTACAACAGAAGCAACATAGTGGTCAAACGTCAGGTTGCTATCAACCTGTGTACCCAAATCCCTCACTGATTGCGTATTTAGGCCATTGTTATTAATCTGATAAGCTGTGGGGATGTCACTCTCCCCAAAGGGGATGATGATGCATTTTGTGGTATTCAGCTTGAGGCCATGTTTATGACACCAGTCATTTGTCTGAGTGAGATCCTCTTGGAGGATGTCCACATCAGTAGGGGATTTGGTGACAGCACCCAGCATGCAGACATCTGCAAACTTGGTCAGCCCTAGCTCACTGGTTTTGCTCTGCACCTCAGAAAAGTATATCCCAAATAACACAGGCCCCAAGACAAAACCCTGTGGTACACCGCTTGTTGCAGGTCTACTGCTTGAAGTGGCTTCCTCTATTTTGACTAGGCGGGTTCAATCACTGCACCAGTTTGCTACCCATCTGGTAACAAATGGATTGCTGCCTAGTTCAGAGAGTTTATCTATCATAACCAAGTATGGAATATAGTGTCGAAGGCTTTGGTCAGGTCAAGGTAGGCAGTGTGTACTGTCTTCCCCTTGTCCATGGCTTTGGTGACTATCTCAAAGAAGTCGACCATACTGAACAGAGATGATCTCCCCTTGACAAAGCCAAACTGTGTGGGATCAAGTGTTTGGAGTTTGCCAATGTCCTTGTTAATGAGGTCCATTATAATCCATTCCATGGCCTTGCAGACCAGGCTAATTAGGCTGATGGGTCTATCATTTCCAGATCGGTGGATGCTCCACCTTTGTGCAAAGGGATGACAGTAGCTGTCCTCCACTCATCTGGGACAAAGCCAGTACTCAGCCTTTGGTTAAATAGGGTGCCTAATGTTGCTGCAAGTTCCTGCCAGATTTCATGTAGGATACAGCCTGGTATGTTATCAGGTCCCATGGAGGCTGTATGCTTTGCTTTGAGAGAGCAGCGATGACTTGTTCCCTAGATATTAAGGGAAGGGGGCAGGTACTGAGGATGTCCTGATCTACTGATGGGGGGGGGGGGGGCAGAGGAGTGACATTTTCACTGAATCGGTCAGCCAGCAAGTATGGTATATCTACGACATTTGTATATGTGGTGTCCTTGACCACCACTTCTGAACAGATCTGAGTGCTTCCTTTGAGACTGTGGAAATATGTGAAGAAGGACTTATGTTTGTATGTAGTAGATGTTGCCAATTTGGACTCAAAGTTTGCTTTGGAGGATTTCAGTAGGGGTCTTATTTGCTTGTTCAGGCTAAGGAGACATTGCTTCCAATTGGGCACCTGCTCCTTCCTGGTCTTGGACAGTGATGTTTTCCTCTTGTTATAGAGTTTATTTATTACAGATGTCCTCCAGACAGGTGTACTTATCCTTGCAGAGGATGATGTAGTCCTGTCGTGTATTCCTAATTCCATGCATCTATAGAACTGCTCATATAGTGTTTTGGTGTAGTTTTGGATATTGGTGCCAGTTCCTGCAGAGGGGGAGGGGGCATGAAGCTGGTTATACCATCCCCCAGGAGCCTGTAATCAACTTTGGAAACATTGTTATGTCTGACCCTAGCTAGATGAGTATTGTGGGAGATGGTGAGTTCGAAAGTGACCGCTTTATGGTTGGATCTTACCAGGACGGATGATACTGTAGGGATGCTGCAGTGGTTACTCATGATGTTTAATACCATGTCCAAGATATTTTCACCTCTTGTGGAGGTATCATCTAGCTGTTCAAAGTTGTTTGCATTGACAAAATCAAGGAATCTCTGGGCATTTCTGTTCTGGCATGAGTAGTTCTTCCAAAATATTTTTGGGTAGTTAAAGTCACCCAGGATAGTTGGATACTGATAGTCAAACTGGTCCATATAGGTGGAATGGGCATCTTGAGTCAAATTTTGGGGCCGGTAGCTAGCTATGATTTGAATAGGGGTCTTGTCAATGGCTAACTGCACCTTGAGTGTCTCCTGTGCATCATACTGTTTGATCAGCCTGGAGGTGTGTATGTCTTTGATATGTATTGTAACTACATCCTTCTTTGGCTTTACTGGCCACAGTTTGGGGTCTGAATGTATGACAGGATGGGAAACCAGGTAAGGCTCGGGTGCTCTCTGCAGCAGTGAACCAGGTTTTGTGACTGCATAGATGTCAGCATTTTCCAGGGTTAAGAATGCTTGCAATAAGTGCAGTTTCATGTTTAGACTCCTAACATTTAGCAGCATGACCTTTACATCATGTTTTGTTGACATTTTCATGTTGGTAGTATTAACCTCATCAGTTTTCATAAAAAAGGCACTATGGGGGAGGTAAGAATCTTTGTCAGCAGGCCATCTCTGGGAAAGCATCGTGGTCTGTCAATCATATCTTCCCAGGCTGTCAGGCACTGGATCCCCCTGGAATAGCACCAGAAACTAGGCCAATTGTTAAAGTCAGTCATTTCCTGTTTATATTGAGGCATCACTCTGGGTGACAGCAGAATGCTACTTAAGGTTAGGGACATACCTGCCTGGGATACATAATCAGCAAGCTCAATCATGTCTGTTTTCATATAGTCCAGAGAGGTACATCTCGAATCATTCACGTCAACATGAACTATGAGAGAGTCATAACAGTACCTGTTGTTGAGAGACTTCAGTGCTTATGTGATATGGCAGATTATGGCACCTGACAGACCGCTAACCACTTTCTCCTTATCAAGCCTGCTGAAAGGCACATCTGGGTGTCTCACAATGGAGACTCCTATGACTAATATGTTGAGTTTATGGTGAAGCCTTCATGGCTTTGAGACACACGTGTGCGGACTATGCATGGTATGTAGTGTGGAGGGCTGTGGAGATCATGTGTGTTTTTGCCTCGGTGGTCTCCTTTGTTTGGACATTTTTATGTTGAGGACCTCTGCATATGTGGGCATGTGTTGTGTAGTTGTGGGTAGTGTTTGAGATGTAGTTATTGTGTTGACAACCTTTTTGGTGCCAGATATACTGGCTTGACAAGGAGACAGCATGGACTCTAGGTTCCTAATGTAATTGCATCTCTCACAAATTGCATTCCTAGGTGGTGGTAGTAGATGGTTGTCCATGTACATGAGGCAGTTGCTACACTGTGTTAGGATGCCCATATCAACCAGACTGTCTGGCGAAACTGTAGGACGTTGTCCATCCATATTTGTCAGAATCTGAGGGAAGAAAGGCCAGGGAGACCTAAGGGGTGGGCCTAAAACCCAAGTGCTTAAACCAAAAGTAAGAGGCTTACAGTAACACTTACAATTTAGACAGGCTATAAACAAGCAGTAATAAATGCAACAGAAAAGAAGCAGTTGAACACTTTAGAGAACAAGCAGTAAGTAGCAGGAAAAAGCAAGATGAGTAGGAAAATGCAAGATGTATTGCCACTATGTTGCTGGTAGACACATACATACTGTTCTGATAGATGATGGGGTTAGCAGAGGATAGTGCTGGCCAATTTGGATGTGCAGGGTGTGTACATAGTGGAGAGCAATGTACGTGGTCCTGTGATGTGATCTCCTCTTCTACTCTTTCAGAAACTATGTACAGATGGAGGCACCCACCTTTTTCTGCTGCCGAAAATGACGTGATCATGGATGGCCTCAGACTCCATCAAAACATCCTGCTTTCTAGGAGTCACCAGAATTGGGATCAATGTTCTGCACTGTGGGCTGACCTTGTCGCATCAGTGAATCAAGTAGGGCTACAGGAAAGAAACTACAAGCAGGTTTGACACCGGGTAAAAGGTATGATAAATGCTGCATGGCAAAGGGGTGCTGCTGTGGGCAGAGACTGTGCTACCACTGCTGGAGGGCCTGCAACAGAACAACCACTCTCGGCCACAGAGGAGTTCCTGGCAAACCTGGCATCAACCACCAGCTCCCAAGCATCCATCACCCCATATGTTGTGGAGGTGGGTGGCACAGCATCCACAGCAGAGGAGTGTTCAGGTAAGCCTCCTGTGTTCATCACTGTAATACTGTAGTAGTCATTGTGGCAGCCTCTGTATACCAGTACACAGATGTCAGGTCAATCTGAATTGGGGGGGGGTGTTTGTAATGCACACTTACGCACACATACTCAGAATGTCAGCAATGTTGGCTGTATGAGTTCCTATGTACATGTTGATATATGCACATATTATCCTGTAACAATGCCACATTTGTGTTTGCTGACAATACCTCTCTCTCATATTTCCATAGGTACATCTGGTGTGGCCAGAGTCCAACATCCTGTAGCCGGTGAGTGTAAAGCTGTTTTGGTATGGCTCACATACACCCTAAGAATGTTAAGGGCAGCCAGTTTGCTGTAGACACAACTGTTATGCTTAGCCAGAGTACAATACTTGAATGTTCAGTTTTGGAGGGTTCACTGCAGTGCATTGAATTGATAATCACAGTAGTGTGTTTGCAGGAGCTGTAACATATTTGCACTTATTTTTGTGAAGGTCTATGCAGTCTGCTATACAGGGGGCATTTGTATGGTGAAGACAGGTGCACTGTGTTGTAGGTGTAGGTCCATCACATACAATTACATATTCCTTATCTCACAGGTGTATAGTACTGGCAACATTTACCAGACTTAGCTGCAGTTCATGTTATTAAGGGCCTGTCTTGTCTGTGTATGTTGTAGTCTGCTTATGTGTTGTGCATGGGATCAGAAATAAGATGTGGTATGTGTGACACTCCTGCACTGGCCCAGTAATCAAGGAGCCTCAATCCTCACCACTGGCAACAGTGGGGGATGTACACACTGGGAGGATGACAGGTACACACACACAGTAAAGTGCAATTTCAATTAAGAGCACACAGAGGTCACAGTCAGTCTGGGGCTGGTTTCTCCCTCTTTCTCCAGATTCCCAATAAGACTCTCCATTGGCAGAGCTATAGGGTTGAGATCTCACCTGAGTGGCCAAGCTAAGACCTTCAGCACCCTATCTGTCCAACCAGTGCTTTGTGTCCCTGCCCAAATATCTGACACACACACTTTGAGATTTGATTGATATACAAACACACACACACACACACACACACACACACACACACACACACACACACACACACACACACACACACACACACACACACCTGGGAAAAGGTTGGCACAGGTTTACTAGCTATGCCCCCTTTTGCACAGACTATAAGGTAGTTCCAGCTGCCACCAGCCACCTTTATCAACTACTATAGGGCCCTTAACAAAGGGTGTCCAATCCTAATGTGTAATGTTACTATTAAATCAATGGTAGTCTGACCAAGAGCAAGGCTATGTAGGAGTGGCCTGTACAGTGTCACCAAATACATATGAAAGTACTCTAACAGCTTAAATGTCTCACAAATATTACCCACAAATATATGTTTAAATATATTTAATAATAAATAAAATAACAAGACAATACTCAGTAACTCAACACAGTAACTTCAGTGTTCAAAATCACAGGAAATGTTTAAAACAACAATGCAGGACAGTCTCCAATAAATACAGAACACATCTAAACTAATCATTTCTATATTTCTAACTATATCTAAAAAGAGTTATGCCCTAGAAACTTACTTACAGACAGGCAAGTGCAGATGGTGATGATGAGTGGATGTTCTTGCTAGGTCCAAGACAAAATGCAAAATGCACAGTCTCTCTCTGGGAGAGTTCTTAAATCAGTGTCAAATATTACTGCCGGGTTAGCTTGGATGACATCACTTTTTGTCACTTGACTTCAATTCCCAGGCTAAAACAGAAACTAACAGAATTTAACATCTCTGTGTTAAAAATACATATCTTTCAGAACTGTGCAGCTGCTAGGAAGTCATAAAGCAATAAAATTTACATTTTAAACCTAGGAATTGCTTCTCTTTCAAGACAATGCAAAAACATCTAGCTCTAGACATTTTGTCTGCTATACTGAAACTGAGAGAGAACATTTATAGCACA
The DNA here is from genome assembly GCF_019279795.1 of Protopterus annectens. Lineage (NCBI taxonomy): Eukaryota > Metazoa > Chordata > Ceratodontiformes > Protopteridae > Protopterus > Protopterus annectens. The sequence continues at coordinate 1,286,929,834 of NC_056731.1, read as the reverse complement.
ATCGTAAAGCAATCTAATTTCAACTTATTTTCTATTCTAAGTCTGTGGTTACATTTTGCTTCAGATATAACATACAGTTCTGTATGAATCATATCAATATTCACAAAAGACATAGAATTATTTACACAATTCCAGATAGCTGGGCTGGCAGTATGTATAATGCAGTTGCGACACCTCACCTGTGTGTGTGTGTGTGTGTGTGTGTGTGTGTGTGTGTGTGTGTGTGTGTGTGTGTGTGTGTGTGTGTGTGTGTGTGGATCAGCAGACATAATAGTGCAGGTTTTAATGTAGATATGTTGTCTTCCTCTTCAAAGGTGACCATGGGGGTTGGAGTGTGTCCCCCTCACAACCTGATATCAGTGTCTCATTGGACTCTGATGATGATGGTGGCCATAGTGAGGCACAGGTGGGACTGTTGGGGGCTGAATCTGTCCCATGGGTTGATATCCCACTTCCTCCCCAAATGTCCTTGCACACAGTCAGTATGCCCACACATGCCCAGTCCCCTGCGGCCACAAATATTGGACAGTCAGACTTTTGCAACATTGAACAGGAGAGTGTGGTGACTATGGCATCAGTGATGGTAGACATGCCATAGCCAGACAGCTGATGAAGTCCCACACAGGCAGATTGACAAGGTTGCTCGAAGGAGGACTGCTGCCCATCCACCACCTGTCACAGGTGCCATGTCACAAGTCACTCGACGCATGTTTCAATCCATCATGGAGGCACAGGCATGTTCTGAATACAACACCAGATGGATGCTCAGGATCATGGATACAACACTGACTGGCATCCATGACTCCATCCAGAACATTGGTGACACCATGCATTGCTTCACTGCAGATGGTGGGGTGAGACATTGTTATTCCTTAACTGCTCATTGTCTATGCTAGAACATGTGGTAAGGATTGGGAGTTGGACATGTGGCTGTAGGTCAGCAACAACATCTGCTGAGAGTCCATGTGGCCATACACACTCACACTCCCCTAATGGCAGTACCTCCAGCACTACAGAAGGGAGGATGCTGTCCACACCATGATGCAGCAGACCATGGGCATGTGATCTTGGGTGGTCTTGTGAGGGACATGGGCTCAGCAGACACCAGCCACCATCAGTGACTAGTACAACATCTGACCCTGGACATGGTGGTGCCAGTGCCACTCCTGGCACAGCCAGTTCTCGTGTTTGTAGCCGGAGATGGTAAACTGTCCAGTCTGCCATGTACAGTCCACTGCTGTCCAACATACCCACATGTAGGGCTAGCACATGGCTTGACTGTGTACACACACACACTCATACATCAGTGTCACATGCAGGTCACCAACAGACACACATGGCACCTCTCCATGGCCCAGCTGACCACCACCCCTTCCTGACCTCCACATGTGATGTCAACTGTTTGGTACAGCCTAGGCCTCTGGCATCCCCACACCACATCATATGCATGTGATGATACCTGTGTCACATCTATGCCAATCATAACATCAATGCAGGAGCATGCAAATACATGTCTGATGTACAGGGTGACTATAGTACATTACATGACATTGTTTACTGTGATTCTGTTATGTCATGACAGGTGCTGTCTGCTGGCATGTGTCAGGAGTACACATTAACGTGTTTGTTCCTTTGTTGCATGAAGTTAGATTGGTGGAGGTATCGCAGACTGACAGGTATCTCTCAGAACTTTGTATGTTTCTGTTGCAGGGGTGTGAGTGACTACACTGTGGAGACTTGGTGGCAGTACAGCGGCTCAGGATGGCATGGTAGCAAAGCAGACTTATGACATCAGCAAGGTAAGTCTTTATATGTGTATGGTTACCTGGGTGCATCTGTGTAGAGCAGTGTGTCAGGGGCAATGGGGCAGACAGGATACTCCTGCATGCATACTGCGTGGCAAGGCATGCCATCCTTGATACGTCACCAGAGTGTTGTGTACCTACAAATGTAGGTGGTGGCAGATAGTATTTAAGTCTAGGTAGATGTGGGCTATTTAGTGGCAGCAAGTACTCACAGGGCCTTAAAATGGATAAGCATAGGCAAGACTGACACACTCCTGCAAGGGGGTATATTTACATACATACACACATACCACACACACACACACACACACACACACACACACACACACACACACACACACACAGTTGGCCTTTTTGTCATTAGAACCTCTACCTATGTAGTCATATATACTATAGTACTATGTACTAGTCACATGTGCTACAGAGGTTATGCTTTGAGGGAGTGTCTGCCAGTGCTGTTAAGGTGGATGATGTCAGCAGGGCCTGTAAAGGAGGCCAATGGGGATGTTGACAGGGCATGATAATGTATAACCATTGCATACAGATAGGTGAGACAGACTCACTGCTGCAAAAGGATATATTTACACACACTCACAGAGTTGCCCTTACTGAGAGTAGATCCCCTACCTGTCTAGTTATGTACACTATATAACACTATGTACTTATTGCATGTACCATGCAGCTTATCGATTTTCAAAGTGTCAGCCAGTGCTTTTAAGGTGAATTACAGCAGCAGGCCTTGTAAAGGAGGCCAGTGGAGAGGTTGACCGGAAGGCACAGAGTCTTGTATAACCATTACATGAAGATAGGTGAAACAGACACACTACTGCAAGTGTGAATATTTCTACAGACACACAATTGCCTGTTGTGAGATTAGAACTCCTCCCTACCTAGTAATATACGCTAGAGCACTATGGACATATCACATGTGCCACGGAGCTTATTTGTTTTGAGATCATCAGCCATTAAGGTGGATGACATCAGAAGACTCTGTAAAGGAGGACAATGAGAAGGCTGGCAGGTAGGCATAAGGCCTTAAATGCATGACCATTGGACAGAGATTGATTAGAGAGGCACACTGCTGCAAGGAGATATATTTATACAGACTCAGTTGCCTGTTGTAAGATTAGAACCTCTACCTATCTAGTAGTATACACTAAAGCACTATGTACTTTGCATGCACCATGGAGTTTATCTGTTATTAGAATGTCAGCCAATGCTGTTAAGGTGGGTGACATCAGCAGATGTTGACAGGGAGGACAATGAACAGGAGTACACTACTCAAAGGGCCATCAAATGAGTCACCATGGCACAGACAAATGCCAGATGGCCATGTCTGTACTGCTGTTAGGGAAATATCTACACGCACAAACACACCCACACCCACAAGGTGGCTGAAGTGAGATTAGAACCCCTACCTACCTACTATTACACACTACAACTCACAGTAAGTATTGCATGTGCCACTGGTCAAATCTGTTGTACACATGCCTGCAGTGACAGTACTTGAGGACTATGCAAAGTGGCCTTGTATTACACAGCATGTGTGGCCTGCAAAGTGAACCTGCTTTATGCTGTTACTGCATTTAGTGTCCTAGCAATGGGGTACGTTTTAATACCTTTGCTATGTGCATACATTTACCAGTACCACCATGTCTGCCTGGTTGCAATTTGCTATGTGGACAATTGACCATTGACAATATGGACTGCCTGGTTGCAATTTGCTAGGTGAACAATTGGCCATTGACAATATGGCCTGTCCAAGTCCTGCATTGACGCCATTGCACATTACACCACTTGCTCACCATTGTCTGTCTACAGGGTGACATTCAACAGGCAGTGGGTTCTGTGGTTGGGTGGTTCTGTCATGATGCGTCCTTGGTCTGTTACCATCTAACAACTGCTGTCTGTATAGGTGCAAATAACCCCAGCATCCTTCATGTATGTGGACATTCGTACATCCCCAGACACATATACACATGCATGTGTATATATATATATATATATATATATATATATATATATATATATATATATATATATATATATATATCTCACAGGGATGTAACTGTAGATGTGGGTATGTGACTTTGTTATATAGATATACGTGGAGGGTCTAAATCACTCTACACCTTTATGTAGTTCTCTCTCTCTCTCTATATATATATATATATATATATATATATATATATATATATATATATACTGTATATAATATATATATATATATATATATATATATATATATATATATATATATATATATGTATATATATATATGGGATTCATACAGATCCCCGACTGCACTTTCCACCGAAGCAGAAATCACTGAGCATACTTAACCGAAAATGCTGTTCACTGAAGCAGCACTTTCGGATAAGAATGCTAGTTGTGCCGATCGTACTATGGTGCGGATAAGGGAAAATTCCCTTTTTCCCACTGTAGTGCGAACTCGGAGTGAGAGTATTAAAGTAGGGGGGATGGCAGGTGCAGGGGGGCTTGCCCCCTGCATAGAAGTAGGTTTAATGTTGTTTTTTTTTTAAACATACTTTACCGTAAGCACTTTTTCAGTGAAAGCGCTTTCGGTAAAGTATGTTCGGTGATAATGGATTCGGAGTTTTGATCTTTCGATCAAAAATCCTAGATCTATACATATATATATATATATATATATATATATATATATATATATATATATAATATCTGTGCCACATACTGATAGATTGGGTAATCGTGTGGGGGGGATAGGGAGAGACAGATATGTATACATAGCTGCCTGTATGCACACACATATTTTCATATTTCAGTTCCTCAGGCAAATGAGGCATCAGACATGGCTCAGGTTAGCTAAGTGTTGGAGCATGCCCAGTGTGATTGTCAGTACTTACAAGGTGACTCGAGGCCAAATCTATCTATACTCCAGTCAGGGATTTTGTGTGCTGCAGCCAATTGGCTGCTGCGCCTGATTCAACAGTCACCTCCTTGATATTTTGTCCAAGACATTCCCTGGCTGTGTGCTGCACATAATATATGTGACATACCTATCAAGTGTGATGATTGTAATAAACTGTACAAAGTTCTGCATATGTATGTTACATTGTACATAGCATTGTAGATTTCTGGTACATTACTGGCAAATCATTATAGGTTGACATTAGAACATGCTGACAGACATTTGAGTTACTGACTCCATACACATCATCAAACCCATCCTAATGCATGGCCTGTTATTCTCTGCACTTTATACATTTGTCTGGCTAGTAGTTAATCCTTCCCCTTGTATTTGTGCCTTTGTTCCACCACTGTTCATGGCTTTGTGCAAATTTCCTACTGTAAGTGGTTGTGGGTATGATGTGACTGGGGTACATGCTGTAGCAGCAGACACAGGGTGAAAGTCTATGTACCTCTTACTGTACATGTTTCTGCAGAATGTCCAGCATTCCACTCCATATGCCTGCTCTGTTCCTCATACAGTTGTGGTTTTCCAGTAATACAGTAATACATGGAGCCCACAGAAAAGTACTGACACAGTTAAGTGATGGCCTTCATATCTTGCGGCTAATCTGACCTGTTGCAACCTGCTGTCATGCTAGTTACTTACTAGGTTTCTCAGAGGATGTTTAATGTCTGTTTGTTTGGCCTTATGCCACCCATTGTCTCTGCCTTTATCCAGTTTTCTGCCATGAACAGATTGAGCATGTTGACAGTCTGTAGGCCTCCTACCATATGAGTACCTGACATGGAAAAGTTGTAGGTGCAGCCAGCTTCAAAGCATCAACACAATTAACCATGGTAATGTACTTAGCCCAGCGAGCCACCAGAAGGTGAGGTTTAATACCACACACTATCAACAGCAGACAGACAGGCATACACTGTATGAGCCCTGCTGTAACCCCTGTATTTTGTGTAAAATAGAACATTTGGCCAGGTTCTTTGTGACAGCCCTGAGATTGTGTGGTCTGCAGCTATATCCTTGCAAACATATTGTTACTACAGTTGTATGGGAACACTGATGTGTTGGGGTTAGCGGACTCTAGCATTGACAGCGTTGCGTCTGTCCTATGATCCCACTATTTGGCATTCCCCTATCTCATTGCATACTGCAATGGGTTTTCCAGCTCTGTGACCTACTGCATATTATGGGGCCCCAGTAGTACCTGTTGTCCCAAGAAGCTGTTAGTTTTCTGCAAGTAGCCCAGCAACCCACTCTATTCCCTTACATACATGCAGCAGATACATACATATGCTATCATTGTCTAGTACCCAGTACATTTGTAGTAAAGTAGAGTGACAGAGTCATGATAACTGCCAGGGCTGTCAGCACACACACACACTCATGATAATGCTCTGGGCATTGCACACAACCTGGCAGTTGATGGAGTGATACCCCTTGTGGTTGATGTAGACTCTACCCTCCTCACCAGATGGTGCTTTGATGTGTACATAAGTGCAGTCTATGGCACCCAGCACCTCAGGGTAGTGTGCCACACAGTGGAGGAAATGCATACTGCTGGCCCTCCCCTCAGGGGTGCAAGGTAAATAAATGTGGTGGAGTGGAGTACCCTGGATGTAGATGCTTGTGAGACCTCCATTATGTCCCCAGTTGGTCTTTGAAAATTACCTGTAGCTAATATTCTCAGTGAAGCTGGCCTAACTCTGTGATAGGAATGCTTCCATGTCCTGAAGTTTTATGCTGCCTTTTTTCCAGTCCTGGTACAAGTGCATATAATAAGAATATGTACTTTTTTATCTTTGAATATGAGCACTCAGTCTTTTTTTTTACTGAAATTTTTCCAGGATATATAAACTACAGTCTATTTATCAGTATTATCTTGGTGGGCTTTCATAAAACCAGGGTCCACCATGTGAAGGTACTCTCCAAGACTGGAGGATGAATAATTTTCCAGCAATATACTGATACTACTCGCCTTTTCTTGCTGATTTCATCTCTCAATTAGGACCCCAATTTCCATATCTCCATTCAGACTCTGTTTCATCTCTCCATTTTGACCCCTCTGTTTAGCATCCATTTGGGAGAGTCTGACTTGGATCTGCTCAGATAATCTTCCATTAAATTAATCTCAGGTAGGATATAAATTGCTTGAAAAAAAAAACACTGTACTGAAAAACAGTATCCCAAGCAATCATGGTTAGCCTGCAGAGATTGTAGAATTTTGTTCCTCTTTTTTTGCTCATATACCAAATGACTGTGGTATTGTCTGTCAGAATGGTTCCTGGAGACCAGGTGTGGTGAAGGGTGTGTAGGGTAAGGGTCAGACCTTTCATTTCTTTAATATTTATATGTTTGTATCTATCTTGCCTGAATCATACTATTTGGAGTTTCGTTCCCATGGAGAAAGCTTCCTAAACCAGGACTGAAGTGTCAGTGGAGACTTTCTAATGGGGAGCAGGGACCAAAAGGAGCATTGCTGGAATAAGTGCTATATGGTTGAGTAACCAATAGAAACTTTGTCTCACAAAAAGCAAGTAAGAAATTGGAAAGTTCAGACGGACCAGTGCTGTCTCCAAATTGATATGAGGTACCACTGACTGTTCCCTCATATGGGGTTTCATAATTAGAATCATCTGTATTGCTGATTCCCTAAACTCCAAGTCTGATGAGATCTCTCTTCCAGAGGTCACTTCTAGAAGCAAAGGGGACTGGCAATAACAAATAAGAAACTGGATTTTTCCAAAGAAAGAAAAGCGAACATACAGGAAGAGTGTCCAGTTCATACGTTAGGAAAACTACACTAGAAGAAGATTGAAGAGTGAATTTCTTCAGGTTTAGAGTACTTAGTGAAGGAAACAAATCCATTGTAAATTGTAGATCCTGCAAGACCTTTTGAATTGAAATAGCCTGTGGATTAAATGGTTATCTAAACAGGAGAAGATGTGGATACCTTACAGTCTGCAGAACTCTATGAATGAGATAGAAATTTTGTGAATACTCCTGGAGAGCTGGACAGACCAAAAAGCAAAGCAGACAATTGAAAATGAAATCCCAAAACACAGAATATTAAGAATCTTTGAAGAGATACTGATTCTATTGTTCCCTGATGAAATAACTCCTGTAAGATGATGTGAAGGCTGCCAGCCTAGCTAGCTAGAATTTGTAGACAATTCTGTCATTTGTAAATATTAATATAAGCCACAGGCTTGTTCTCTTAAATGTAAGAAAATTGTGTTCAATGTTGAATGTCAAAAAATGTAACAGACATGCACTCTGCTGGAAGAAAGCTGATAAGTTAAGCATCGTATGACTGTTTGATCTCAAACTCAGAGCTGTAATGTCTGGACCAGCAGATTATTTCTATTGTTTTGAGACTAGAGTTAATTGCTAGATTTTACATATATAATGTCTTTAATTGCTGTGGTTTCATGACCAGGTGCAAGATCAAAGCTATGTTAAACTCTGAGTTTCTGTTAGCCTGGGAACCAGAGAAGAATGATGTAATCTAAAATGAGTCAGCAGTGATGTATTATCAATTTAAAAGAGTGTCTCAGAGAGAGAGAGAGACAGAGAGAGAGAATTTTGGATTTTGTCTAAAGCTGACCAGTACTCTGCTTTTGCTCTACATGTAAGTTTATTTAAAAATGTGATTGCTCTTAGGAAAAGATAGAAAATACCAAGTTTAGTCTAGCTATTTTCTATATTTATGTCAGAACTATTCTACAGTATTATTTTAAGCATTTTCCTGTGATGTCTGAACTCTTGATTAGCACTGTGTAGTAGGAAGTATTGTCTTGTGTTTTTATTGTTTATTATTAAATATTTTTAAACCTTTCAACTGTGGCTGTTTTGTGTAGAGATAATTTAAGCTCTAGAGTACATTGCATGTATATAGTGATATTGTACAAAGCCACTCCAATAAGCCTTAAAAGTTCTGGTCACACTTACTATTTGGATATCAGTAATATTACACAGTGAAATTGGTCACCCTTTGGTATGGGTCTTATTAGTAGCTGATATTAGTGGTTGGTGGCAGCTGGTACTACTGTATAGGCTGGCAGGCAGGAGCATAGCTGGAGAGCCTGTGCCAGCCTTACCCAGGAGTGACTGTGTGTTTTATATAACTCATATCTTAAAGTGTGTGTCAGTAACTTGGGCAGGGACATGAAGCACTGGTTGGACAGAGAGGGTGCTGGAGGTTTTAGCTTGACCACTAGGCTGAGCTCTGTACCCTATAGCTGTGCCAGTGGGGAGTCTTATTGAGGATCTGGAGAGAAAGGGAGAAACCAGCCCCAGACTGACTGTGATCTCTGTGTGCTCTTAAGGGAAATTGTATTTTACTGTGTGTGTATTTGTTTTCCTTCCCAATGTAGATGCCCCCTCACTGGTGTTAGTGGTGAGGATTGTGGCTCCTTGATTACTGGGCCAGTGCACGGGTGTCACAGATGGAACAAACCAGAACTTCTTGGTTTGGTGGTACTTGGGGAATTATTGACAAAGTTGGAGGGAGGTTTCAACAAAGTTTTTACCCAGTTTGGATAATGTTGAGAACACACGCATCCTATTTTATCAAAAAGGAAAGACACTACTAGAGTATTCCTAAAAGAAGGGAATAGGGTTGGCTGAGGTGGAGGGGTTCGGGATGGGGTGGGGATGGCAGACATAAACTGGAACTTTTGTCAACAAATGACCCTTTAGATCCTTTGAAATCTGTCTTACATTTGCCCTGAAACTTTTCATTGCATTTTTGCAGTAGAATTTCACTTTTAGAGAACAAGGGTCTAGCATTAGAGAGGTAATTCCTCTACAATTTGTACAAGGGAGTGAAAAAGTTGTTCAAAGTCTTGCATGAGTTTCCCTCCTTTTCTATAATTTCGGAACCATTTCAGTAAGAATCATTATCTTTATCCAAAGGGGCATCAAGAAACTTAACTTTTACATCACCTGCCAAGGGCTGTAAGCAAAGCAAGAGTACCCCCTTAAAAATAGAATCAGTAGCTTTTTCCCTAAAACAGGGATCAGTAGTATCATAGCCACATTTTATTAAATATCTTCCCGCACTAATAGCAGAATTGAGCACAGCCTGAAATTTTAATTTTATTCTCAGTCAGGAATATCAAAAGTGAGTTTCTCCATGTTATTAAAAAAGGATAACAGAAATTTGGTCATGTCAGCCTGAGAGTTTATGGCACAGGAAGAAAGATTCCCAGAAGTATACCTCTTCTTCCTGTACCTAGCCATAGTCCTACTGTCCTTATCACTTGGTAAAGCATTTGTAGATGGAAGGAACTCAGAGTCTTTGTCCAGTGAAATCACAACAGGATCCAAAGAAACATTTTTGTATAACAACGTATGTGAAGCCAAGACTTTATAAAACCTATCAGGCTGTTTCAGTGCTGGTGGTTGTGACTCTGGTGCCACGGATGCAGACAAGAAGGTGTCATGTTAAGCATGCAGCACAGGAGTTATAGCTGAAGGCTGTGGGATAGCCATGCTTAATAGGTTGTAATATATTTTTTGTACATCATGAACTTGTTTGCCTTTCCAGTGGAAGTACTGCACAATTTTTAAAATGGTGCCAGCAAAAGATACTTCTTCTAAGGAAGAGTCATGAGACAGAGCATCTTCATCTTCTGACTCAAAAACAGCAAGGGATTACATCTGGGAAGAATGAGCTACATATTCCAAATCTGAAGACTCCTCATCCTTCTGATGAAGAATCCCTCCATCTTTTCTGAGGTGTAGAAGAAGGAGTGGAAAGGAACGGTGGAGGCTTCAGAGACATAAGGGTTTTGAAATACTCTTGGAAAATATTGTTTCACTTCTGTTGTGGATTTGAAGTAGAAGGAGTAAGAGGATGGGAAGCATGTTTGGTCCTCTGTCTTTTCTCTCTGTGAATAAAAGCAGACAAGAGGCTAGGAGGAGCAGCCTCCTGTCATACCTCACTCTAGTCCCTTGTGCCTTTCGTATTCAAGACAGATCTTCAGTGAAGACAGGTGAATTCTTATACTCTTAAAGACAAAAAGTTTACAATCAAAACACTTACTGAAATTAAGCCCTTGGCCCAGACAGAATAAGCACTTAGTGTGACAAGCCTTATAGGGAATCCACCAACTGCAGTCACATTTCCCTGTCTTAGCTGACACAGATTAAATGATTTTGGACAGAAAGTTAAACACGAAGGGTCCCAAACAGGGATACTTATCTGCCAAAATTCTTTGTGCAGAAGGAACTGCCACAAGAAACAATGTTTTCATCATCAAACATATTTCAACTCAATTGTGGCTGCAGGCTCAAGTGGAGGTCTTGTCAAAGCCCAGGGAAGGAATGTGCCCATTAAAAAAAACTCAGACAACTTCAAAGACACAAATGGTTACTGATTTTCTTCAATGTGAAAACTGGAAATGTTTGCCAGCTGAACTTTAATAGTACAGTAACTCAGTGTATCATGAAAAAGGTTAGCAATGAAATGTAAAATAGTCAGAAGGGGAGCAGAAAAAAGGATCTATATTGCTACTGGAGGCATAAATCAAAAATCTCTTCCATTTCCTCTTGCAAACTTTTCTGGTGGAGGAACTTTGTGAGGAGGGCAAAATATGCACTACATGAGATGTAAGCCCAGACTGTCTGACCATCATAGGAACTGCAGAAGCCATGCAATTATTTTGTGAGGTATCCCAGAAAGGTGTGAGAGAAGATCTATAACTAGTTCCAGCACCCATGCAGGGGGAATCAGAAAAGACCAGAAGATGGGAAGCCATACTTGTTGAGATCAAAACCAGGTGATAAAGATCATTGTAGCCTTGTTCCACATTGCTTTTTGAAAAAACTTTGGTTTGAGAAGTGTGAGAGGATAAGCATAAAGGAAACCAAGAGATCAAAAGTGGACAAACACATCTCTTGGGGATTCCACCTCTTGGGGGAGTTGGGCAAATTCACTGAGGGGGAAGCAAATAGATATTAGCAAGGTTGACCCTAGAAGTTGAAAATCAGTTGCACCGCTAATAGGTTAAGAGACCAGTCATGAGGTTGAATAGTAAATCTGCTCAACTTGTCTACCAATACACTGGACTTCCCCAGTATGTGAGCAGCTATCAGAAAGTGGTGAGAAGACATAGCCCACTGCCAAACTCTCATGGCCTCTTGACATAACAGGTAAGAACATGTTCCCCTATATTATATAATGTACCAAACAATTGACAAATTGTCTGTTTGGATGGTGATCACACCCCTGAGAAGGGAATCCTGAAAGACCTGTAGTGCTAGCAGGACTACCCTAATCTCCACATCTCCAGGATATTAATGTGAAGACTGGCGTCTGTGGTAGACCAAGTACCCTGAACTGTTGTTCCTAAGAAATGCCCCTTCCCCACCCTAGTTGGGAAGTGTCCATGGTCATTGTGGCCTGGGGGAAGGGAGAATAACTGGTCAACCCTGAGAGACTATCTCAGAGTCTAGCAACCAACAGATATGATTCCTGCAAATCTGAGTGAGGGACACAGGAAGGTTCATGGAGTGTCATTTCACTGACCACTGAACTGTAAGGATACACTGTAAAACTCTCATGTAAAATCTGGCCAGTGGGACTAAAATGATGGAGGCTGCCATAGAACTGAGAAGTCATAGGCTAGATCTTGCTGTTGGTTTTTGATGGGATAGTGCAACCATCACCTCATGCTGAAGGGTGAGAATCCTTGATTCCAGTAATCTGGCCATCTGTAGCTTGGTATCCAGATGATGCCAATGAACTCTATCATTTGAACTGGTTGACGTTTTGACTTGGCAAGACTTACTGTTATTCCTAACTGGGAGCACAGATGGAGTAAGGAGTCCCTGGACTGAATAAAAACATTCCTGGTGGGAACAGTTATGAGCTAGACATCCAGATATGGGAGCATCTGCAACCCCTGCAGTTTGAGATGAACTGTGACCACTGACATGCACTTGGTGAATACCTGGGGGTGGGGGAACTGTGGTGAGACTAAACAGCAGGGCTCTGAACAGGAAGTGACAAGCCCCCTACTGAAAGTACAGAAAGCTCCAGGAGCATGTCCATTTTTATATGAGTATGCATCCTGGATGTTAATCAAGCACAACCAATCATTCTTCTTCAACAACAGTAGGATGGATTAAACATGACCATACAGAATTTTGTCTGCTTTACATACTGGATCAACTGACTAAGGTACAAAATGGGCATGAATCCCATTTTTTCTTTGGCATAAAAAAAAACCTTGAGTAGATTCAGGAACCATTTTGTTTGCTTGGGACTTCCTGGATGACTTGTTTGTCTAGCAGATTTTTTACTTTTTCAACTGTTGCCTTCTTTTGGGTGGATAGCACATCAGGAAGATTTCTTGAACAAGAGTGATGGTAAGCAAAGGGAATCATATCACCTCTGGTTATGACCCTCTGCACTTATACATCTTAGGTGATGTATGTCCAGGTCACTGGGTGCAGAGATAAGCGCCCCCCTGACTGCCTCCAGAGTGCAGCAGTGGGTGGGAAACCATTCAGGTGCAGTGGAATGACCTGTTGTAAAGGGACCCCAAAAGCCTTGATTTTGTGGTCCATCTTTGCTACAGGGGTGACATCCGTTATGTTTGCTCCCACCTCTGCTTCTTGGGGGGGGGGGGCTAAAACTAGAAGCATGCAGGACAAAACCTTTGGGTGTGCAGAACCACAATTTCTTAGCAACTTTCTGGCTTCTTAAGAAGGTCTGTTGAGGTTCAGAAAAATGTATTCAAAAGTCAGACAAGGTCTTGCTCTCTTGCTCACTTTTAGAAAGCATTTATTTAAATTAAGGAGCACACAAAGTGGAACCATCATAGGGGTATTAATAAAAGATCCCTTGAAGAGTTCTGCAAAGTCACAGAGATGCATACAGGAATGCCGGCAAACAGCTATCCCAGTGCCCATTGCTCTCAACATCCCATCTGCAGCATTAGAAATAAGCTGACAGAAACATTTGACAATGATTTGCATGATGGCCCATTGCTTGTCAACTACTTTTTTTTTAATCTTCCACAGATAAGGAACCAGAGAGATATCTGGAGAGCTCCTTTGTCTAGTCCTTCCAAAAAACTTGTCACATGTGCCAGACGGTTCTGAGCCCTGAAACCAAAGGTCACTGAAGCATAAACCTGATAAAACCTGTCCATTATCCTGGACTTCCTGTTACTGGGATCTATACTGGAGCTCTCTTTGGTGAACCCCTTCTTGGTGGCCACCATGACCACCATATAATCTACTGCAAGACCCTTGTTTCAAAGGGACTAGTCTTTAGCAAAAATTAGAATTTTTCTGGGCTTCCGGTGAAGCAGTTCAACCATGTCTAATTGCTTCCATGCCCTCCTCAATACTGGGCCAACCAGATCATCAGTGGGAGGGACCACCCAAGAGGTAGATGGGACAGTCCGTCAAGTAATACTGATTCCTCCTGAGATGGGGCTTTGGTGGACCCCCCCCCCCCTTCTGTCTTGTCAAAGGAGAGATCTTCATGAAGGAACATGAGGGACCCCACTCTGTCATCAAAATCAGTATCTTCTGTGAGGAACTCCTGTGGGGAGTCCATTTGTCACCTTTTGCATAAATGCCTTTGGTGCCTATCTCCAGTGGAATGCTCTAAGGAAGATTCAGAAGCAGATGGAAAGTTTACAACATGAACTGCCTCAAGACTTTGGGTGAAGCTGGCTGTCCCAATGTGACAGAAAGAAAGTGGAGAAGACCCCCCAAATAGTGCTAAGAGAAAAGGCACATTTTTTTTATTTTTTGGTAGGGAAGATTGCAAGAATACAATGGAGAAGTAGAATTGAAGAGGGAATACAACTGTCCCAAAGGGAAAGCAAAAAAAGAAACATTTAACTTACATGACATTTATAACCCCAGCCTAGAGATTTGCATCTAAAGCAATCTAACTGACAAATGAGATCTGAGGTAACTTAGAACAAGGAGGAGACTATGGGAAGGGAAGGAGCCTGACCCTTGGATCTAAAGTCTGAGAGTGGCTGAAGATGGATATGATCAGATCTAAAGTACCAATTTGTTAAGTTCGGAAGAAAGAGACAACATTGGAAACAAATACATTTTATCACATAAATTAAACGGGAATCATCACTAGAAAATTTTAAGATTCGAGGCAAAATTCATAGAGATAACCATTAAAAATGTCAGTTCTAGCCTCTAATCAAAATATTTTACAAAAAGAACAGCTTTAATCCACAAAAAAATGAAGAAGTAGAAAGTATTCCCCAATGGGTTATTTATCTGTCCAGCCTTAGTGAAGGATTAGATGACTGTCAATCACCCAAAGCTCACATGGAAGAGTGCACCTCAACAGCAAGAAAGTTCTGGAGTATTATAGTCCTAGCCACTGACTTTATACTACTGTCTTCAAGCTGTACAGTGGCTAGGGTGCATGGAAGGTGCTCCAAAATTGTGAAACCTGGATGGGTGGTCTGATCCTTGGCAGAATATAACCCATATAGCTTAGGATCCTGCAACAATGATATTATGATGAACATATGCTGTTTGTTGGTTCTATTAAAATGAATATAGTCGATGCTAGAAGTCTGGTAATCCATTCAAAACAATGTCAAAAGTCAGATTTTTCGGAAGAAATGCCAAGAATTAATGACATAAATGCTGAACTGTGGCTTCACACAGGTGCAAAGTATAATTTTTGGGCTCCCTATTGAAATTGTGAGGACAATAACTGCATTATCTATAATCATGAAGATGGGATTTTAAACAGTTTTTGAAGGGGTTTATTTTCTTCAATCCCCCAGGGGGGGGGGGTATGCCTCCAGTCCTCCTACTTCTATATAAATCACTTCCACAGTCAGTTTACCTCAAGCCCTAAAACAGTTGCTGAAAAACATCCAGTTTCATTATTATAGGCATTCACAATTACAGCATTTGGAATTTAGAACAGTTCCCAGTTTTTTGAATGAAGATACTTTTGAAAAAGGGGACTAAAAGGCACACAAAAAGAACTGTTTGCATATTGCTATCGTATACAAAGCACAAAATAAAGCCACTGGCTCCAAAGTTGCTATTTAAATTCAAATATAAGAAATAAATTGTTTCATACTGTGACACTTAAAGAAACTATCATATACTGGTTTGTGAGAAGCTATGAGTGGCAAAATGAATTCACATTATGAAAGCATAGGGTGCATATGCTTCTGCATAAATTTAGGGACAGTCACACAGTTGCAGAAATTTCTCAAAAACTGCACAGCGCCAGAGCAATGATATCCTCAATCACTACGCCGACTTACAAGCTTAAGAAGTTTGCCAGTAGCATATCTCATGCAAATAAATCCTAAAACTGTGTCAATGATATGTGGTTGAAAGAAAGTACCAGCAGCTCTTGGCAGATCTAACCAGTAAACTGAAAGGAAAGAAAGTTTAGGCACCATTAAAAAGCAATTAGAACCAAGACAATACGCTAATACTATAGTAACCATTGGGAGGCAAGAAAGGATATTTATTTGTATTGCTCCAAAAGATTGGAATTAAGTGATTAAAAGTTAGCAATACCACTGATTACAGATGAAGAAGTCTCAACAATGCTAAATTCTATTTAATACTAGATGGAACAAAGGGATTCTGACAGATAAATCAGGATACAGAAAATTTCAGATCATGGGCATGTTTTTTATTTATTTAATTTGTTGACTACATGGGTTAATTGGTGCCAAAAATAGTAGCATTTTTAGCTTCAGCCCAGGCCATCAGGCAAATGACAAACATTTGTAGAAAATATAGAATTAAAGAGAGTTATGTACATAATACAATACAGAAACAAGGCAGAAAATGCAACATATAAACCAATCAAAAATAGCTTACAGGATTTGCAAAAAAGCTAGAAAGTACAGTGAGTAAGTAGTACGAAAGCAAGATGAAGCCGATGCCAATGCCAATAAGGAGATGAACAGATATCCTCAAGAGAACAAACCAAACTGATGAATACTGACCAACTCAAAAAATTGCAGAAAAAACTCCGTAACCACCTGTACACGAACACTGCTTTATTGTTGACCTAGGTTTCGTCCTTACGAACTTCCTCAGAATACAGTCTGTCATTCTCCACCATTTATTTATACAATACTGATTATTCAATAATCATATTAATTAATGACCTAATTTCCCGCCATACTTTCTTAAAAGGGAAATGGTATTGATTCAAAAAAATATATATGAATATATATATTTTCTCATTTAAAACCCATATTCATATATATTTTTTTGAATCAATACCATTTCCCTTTTAAGAAAGTATGGCGGGAAATTAGGTCATTAATTAATATGATTATTGAATAATCAGTATTGTATAAATAAATGGTGGAGAATGACAGACTGTATTCTGAGGAAGTTCGTAAGGACGAAACCTAGGTCAACAATAAAGCAGTGTTCGTGTACAGGTGGTTACGGAGTTTTTTCTGCAATTTTTTGAGTTGGTCAGTATTCATCAGTTTGGTTTGTTCTCTTGAGGATATCTGTTCATCTCCTTATTGGCATTGGCATCGGCTTCATCTTGCTTTCGTACTACAAGTTACAGTGTATTTGGTTACAGTGAGTAAGTAACCTTATCATAACAGCGGATGTCTGAATGATCACTGCTGCACTAGCCTTAGCTATATCGGTTATATCCTGCTAAGATTATAACAGCCAGACAGTTTCCAAAGATTCAGGGCACCTTCCATGTGCTCAAACCATTAGGAAGCTCAAGCTCGGCTGCTAAAGCCACAGGTTTGAGCACAAACCCTTCACATCTTTCAGGCCAAGTGAAAGAGAGGAGGCTGAGCCCTACCTGTACATAGCTAGGAGTAAATATATATATATATATATATATATATATATATATATATATATATATTGGCATAGTCAAAAAACAAAAAGCAATGTATAGGGAGGGAGCATCTACTGCAGCAGAGATCATTCAAATATCTACTGTTACACTAAGTTTAATTACACAATATTACTGTCTTCATCATATTGGTAACTGCAGAAATAACCTGAGCTATAGGAGTAGATTACCCTAGTTTACTGCATTTGGGAAGTGGATGGCAAATGGTCCTAGCAAAGCCTGATCTAAATCAGGAGAAGGAATCAAGCTTGTAGTGCTTTGTAAAAGTATGTACAGAGGACCAATTTGCTGCTTCTAGAATACTTCTAGAATCCAACCCTTTCCAAAAAACATGGAAGAAGCCAAGGCTCTGATAGAGTGGGTCTTGATCCTGCCTGGAATACTTTTGTTGTGGTGACAATAAACTTCAATTGTGTAAGCAAAAACAAAAAGTTATGTACTTACCATAATGTTAGATCCGTGTTGTCTGACTTTCATTCACTTCAAACATATAGGTTGTAGATTCAACGGGATCCAGCCTCAGTGCCGATCCTGAAGCTTATTGGATCCAGAGCTCTGATGCCTCCTCTATCCATAATTCTCTAGGCTATACCACAAATGCTCAGATTGATTTTTCTCCTACAAGACTGAAAAATATAATAAGCAATTATCTCAGGAAAAAAAAACAAAAAAAAACCTTCCCAGATAGAAAGACCCTCATTGCTTCTCAATATAGAGGGTAAGATCGTGTTGACCCTGTTTGTTAATGTACCATACAACAGTAATGTTGCCTGTCTAAATGGATATCACAGACAGTGATGTAATCCACCAAGCTATGTGCTTTTTGCAGACCGCAGTAAGCTGAACTTTCAAATGTAAAGGGTGTGTCGATTGAGACCACTGTGTTGTTAAGGTCCACTGCAGTGTTCTCATGAAAAGTCTGGCAAAGAGAATCATCACAATTGTGGATGCCATGAGACCCAAGAGACATAGGATTAATCTTGCTGGCAGTGCTTAGTGAAGCAGAACTTGAAGATCTGTTAGATGAAGTGAGTGGACCCTCGACTGGGGAAGGCTGACTATTTGAAGTCTGGTGTTTAGGTGGTATTCTATGAATTCTATACTTTGAGTTGGAGTCAGTTGACATTTTGGCAGGTTTATGGAAATCCCTAATTTCAGAAGCAGCTGGAGTATTTGATCCCTGTGTGTGATGAGAAGATGCTCAGTGCAGGCAGTGAGGGGTCATTCATTGAGACATGGGAAGACTTGGACCCCCCAGTAAGTGCAGGTGTGAGGCTACTACTGCCATGATCTTGAACACCCTAGGAGCTATGGTGAGACTGAATGGCAGCACTCTGAATTGGAAATGACTGGCTCCCAACCAGAAGTGGAGAAATCTCCTGGAGTGCTTCACTATTTTGATATGATAGTAGGCATCCTGGAGATTTATACAGCACATCCAATCATTCTTCCTCAGAAGAAGCAAAACAGACTGAACCGTGACCATCCAGAATTTTGTCTGTCTTATAAATTAGTTTAGGTGACTGAGATCCAAAATGGGTCTGAGGTCCTAGGTCTTCATAGGTACTAAACAGACCCTGGAAGATACTCTGGAATCTAACTGGTTGGGGGCAGACTTGCTGGATTACTCTTTTTCCTCTTTTTCCTAGCAGCTTTGAAATTTCTTTGACTGATAAATTCCTCTGATTGGGTGGAGCATCAGGTACTTTCTTATTTTTCCATGATGGGAAGGAAAAGAGGATTGGATAGTCTCTGGATATTATTCTTAGCACCCATGAAGCTGTTCATGTGCCAGGTTTGAGGGTGCAAAGAAAGATGCCCCCTGACTGTCTCCAGGGTGTTAACAGTCAGACAACCATTCAGGAGCACTGAAAGGCTTTCTTGAAGAATGGGCCATGAAAGCCTTGATTGTGCCTCTGCCTCTTGGATGTCATCCATTAAACCTGCCTCCTCATCTGCCACAGGGAGGTCTGTAACCTTGGGAGTCATGAAAAGAACTATGCAATTTACAGCACCTCACCACATCTTCTTCTCTGATCTCTGGTACATGGTGAAAGTTCTTTGCAGAATGAAGAAGCACACTCCTGCTGTAGGACAATCTTACCATCCTGTTGGCCCCTGGTGAGTTTATCCTTGACTTTTGGTTCAGACAAGGTTGGGCCATCATAAAGGGCATTGATAAAGGATGACTTAAAGCCTTCTGCAAAGTCACAAAGTTGCATCTAGGTGTGGTGTTGAATGGTAATGCTGGGCCTGCTGCTCAGACCATAACTTCCCCACATTAGAGAGGAGACGCATGAGCACATTACAGGAGGACTGAAGGGTGGAAAGCTGAGTGTCCACTCTTTTTTGAATATCCACAGTGAACACCCCCGAGAGTGACTTGATGATCTAGGTAGTTCAACAATCTAAGGGCAAAAGGTGCTGATGCATGGGCCTGCTTCTCACATTTGTCTGTCACCCGAGACTATATCTTAGGGGTTGAACAGATGACCTTTCTTCCATTAGCTCTTTCTTTATGGTTGCTGCCATCATTATAGCATCCACAGGTGGACCTTACTTCAGTCCATCCTCTCTGCTGGTGCAGATAATATACAGTGGGCTCCACCACATCATGGTCCTTCCATGCCCATTGAGCCATGAGGTTGATAAATGGGTCAATGGGGGGATACCACCCAGAACAATGTTGGTCTGGAACCAAAGGCCTTGAAGAATACTGACTCATCCTGAGAAAGATCTTGGGATGGCTGACCCCCTCTCTGTTTCATTAACTCTAGAATGTCACCAAATGAGACATCTTCAGACAGGGAGGGAAGGGAAACCTCTCCTTCCTCTAAATCAGTATCTTTGGAGAAAGACTCTGGTGAAGAATCTAGATGTTTCTGCTTGCAAGTCTGTCTTCTGGGAATACCTTGTGGGGGTGCAGAAGAAGGGTCAGATTCAGATGGGTAGTTAACAAAGCAGACTTCCTCAGAAACCCTTGGCATTGTCTGTCCCTGTAAGACAGGATGAAACAGCAAAAAAACAGAGTGCAGTTAGGATTTGGGTGGAACCAAACTGACTGAAGCTACATTGTCTGTGGTATTCACAAAAAAACCTTTCAAAAGCATCAAAGGATGGGGCTGTTACTGGAACCTATGACTCCCTCCATTCTGAAGAAGAGAGGAAATCACTGGTGTCAACAAGCTACGTCCCAAAAGCTGATTTTGGATCCAAGCTTTCCAGGGCCAAAGACCTGAGAGGAATGGCTACGAAAATGTTGGCATCAACTCATCCCCTCAGAATTAGGCTCAGAAGCTACAGCTCAGAGTCTCATCCCAATCCAACAGCATCATAGTCAAGAGAGATTGGGAGACAGTCAATGTCAAAGCCACAAGAAGCTCTGGCAGACAAAGGTGCTACAGTTCCAATTGGTTCCAGTAAAACCAAACCAGAAGGTCAGGGCTATGCAGATTCTTGTATAGGAGGGGGTAAGTTGGCCAACACTCGGCCCCTTTTCAGGTGATGGTTGCAGCATAACCCCAAGCTGTATCTATGTTCTAAGGAATTTCCTTATTATCCTGCTGAGTTCTGTAAGGCTTCTTGATGATTAAGTGGATGATGCTACTGATGATGCTCAAGAATACTGTCTCTCTTGGAGTATTGGAGACTGGAGTCTAGAATTCACCTATTCCAGTGAATAACTGGTTCAGGGAGAAGGTGATCAGGCCCAAGGGGGTGTCAGAACCAACCTTCTGGTCACTTTGGGGTCAGGGCCAACACAGGTTGTTAGCTTCGGATACATTTTCTTCTCACATTTATATGGAGACTTGCTCCTTTCCTTTTCTCGCTTATCTTTATCCTCTTTGTCTTTGTCCTGGCCCTTCAACCTTGTTTTCTCTTTCTTTGAAGGCGAGGAAGGTGAAGCCCCTGTCTGTGCAAGAAGGAAACATTTTAAAACAAGTTTTTCCCTTCTGGTCTGAAAGGAACTTACACTGAAGGCTGCACAATACTAGCACTCGATATTAAAGTCTGTAGGACTAAGACAATAAACACTTTTGGAGTGTGGGTTCTGTGGTGGCAGTTTGTGCCAACACTCTGAGCATTTCTTAAATCCTGTTGATTCTGACATTCTGATTAATCCTAGAAAAAGAGAACTTTCTTATACAAAAATCTACCTCTAAACTAACTCGACAATAACTATGGAAAAAACATTTCTTAAACAGAGACCTAAGGCCTTAACTCTACATTAAAAACTATTTAAGTAAGTACTCTTATGGTAAGACAGCAGCACATGTGAAATCTTCGGGCATGAAATGAGATCTGAGCATTTGAAGTACAGACTAGGAATTATAGGTATGGGAGGAGTCAGAGCTCTGGATACGATAAGCTTTGAGATCAGCACTGAGATTGGATCCCATCGGGTCTGACAGTTTGAATGTATGAAAATGGACAACAATGATCTTACCATAACAGTAGATGTTTGAATGATCTGCCATAGGTATATGGGTTATATCCTGACAAGAATATAACAGTCAGCAGCTTCCAAGGCTTTAGGGCATCTTCCGTTTGACAAAAGTATCAGGCAGAAAAACAACGTATTAGAGGGTCATGCCTAACATGTGCCTGTCCCGACCATTGAATACTCCCTTGTTGTAGAAAATTGTCTTGGAGGGCTGTCTTGGGCCGTCTTGTCTAAGATCTTCTAGTTAGTGATAATCTCTGTGGATTAGGATTCCTGTAAACGAAGAGTGGGATTAACAGCACTCGTTTAAGGCTCAAAAAAATAGACGCTGATCCTTTGTTCTTACAGCTGAAGCTGTTTTATTTGATCATTAGTTCCAGGTAGATAATCATTGCTCAATGAGTTAATAGGAAAGGGTGTTCAATTTATACAACAGAAAAGAGGTGTGCATTTGCTACCTAGTCAGCCATTTGGGCGTGTTCAATGACTGATGAGTATGGGTATGATTGACAGAAATGATTGGCGTGTTTTGGCGTGTTTTTCTGGCACCAAAATTACAGTGTATTTGTTTGCAAAAATTCTGTTCTTATTTTAAATTTAAACCACAGCCAAAGAAAAACATCATTGTTATTATTATAACATGATTCTGTTTTCAACCCTGATATTTAATAAAACTACAGAACTGTAATTTAAGTCGTGCAGTTATCATGGAAGAGGTATAATTCAAGTCATGTGGTAAGCATGAGTTTTCATTTAGCTGAGTTAGTGTAAAAGACAGTGTAGCAGGACTGCAAACAAAAGATTCTGCCCATGCTTTCACACTTCATGAGATCTACCTGTTAAGTCCAGCGAGCAGGATTTTATGCCTTGATGACTTGACTGCCTTGATGGATCGAAGATGGGATAGATGCATGCTACAAATAAGAAGCCTCTGTTAACTAGTGGCTTATCCAGAATTTCGAGTAAATAGTTGGGGTGAAAAACTTTGAATGTCTATCTGGCTGAATTGCAAGGAAGTGTCCAGTTTGTGGTCCTTGGTTTTCTATGCCAATCTTAATAGAATTTGTGGTGGTTTAGTTTTCTAAGGTTCAGGATGCAGTTAATGGATGTGGAGGTATTAAGGCCTGGGGGCTTGTTTGGTATTAGTAGGATTTGCCACTCAAATTCCTTTTTCTTGAGCCTGTTGTTAATGCAACCTTGAAATGGTTCATCGTTGACACTGTTGATGATGAGGAAGTGAAAGAGTCTATGTCCAGGTTTCGCTCTGGTGTGTCTAGCTAGGGGGGTTGTCATTATTCCTTGGTATATATCAGTGTAGTGGTGAGCCATTCTGATTCTGACAATTGCTGCTAATTACACTCTTCATTTACAGGGATCCTAATCCACACAGACCATCACAAGCTAGAGGATCTTAGACAAGACGACCCAAGACAGCCCTCCAAGACAATTTTCTATACCAAGGGAGCACTCAGTGGTTGGGACAGACATGTGTTAGGCATGACTCTAGCACATTGTTTTTCTACATTGTAGTTTTCCAACTGCTAAGTTAAATAGCAGGTAATCCGACCCAGTGCAACACCAAGACAGGCAGACTTGATTTCCTCTCTAAAACTATAAGGCAACTCGAGCTGTGATCACTAAAAGACAAGTTTGTGTGCAAACCCTTCAGAGCTTTCCTGCAAGCAGAGAAAGAGAGGTTGTGCCTTGAAATGACAATGCTAGGAACAAGCAAAAAATAAATACTCAGACCCTGTTATAAAAAACACACCAAAAAAACAAGGGGGATGGGGGGAGGGAGCAGATACTGCAGCAGTGATCATTTGAACATCTATTGTTATGGTAAGTTTTACTTATATAACTGTACTATGTTCATCATATTGATCACTGCTGCAATAGCCTTAGCTATATGGGAAAATTACCCTAGCTTACTACATTTGGGAGATGAAAGGAGAAGAGTCCAGGAGCCCCTGGAGAACGGTCCTAGCAAAGCTTGATCCAGACCTACAGACGGATTCAAGCTTATAGTGCTCTGTAAACATATGCAGAGAGGACAACGTAGTAGCTGCAAGAATACTTCTGCAGTCCAAGTCTTCCCAAAAAGCTATAGATAAATCAAAGGCTTAGGTAGGGTGAGCCTTGACCCTGCCTTGGATAATTTTGTTATGGTGAGTATAAGAAAAGATAGCAGCCTAAGGCAACCATTTGGAAACAGTCTGTTTTGACACAGATTATCCCTTCTTCTTACTTTCACAAGAAATGAACAATTGATCCAAAAATCTTAAAGATTTAGTTCTGTCAAGATAGTACCTGAGTTCTCTGTGGACACCCAAGGTATGGACTGTCCTTTTGCCATCATTTTTAGGTTCAAGACAGAAAACAGGAAGAAAGATAGTTTGGCTTCAAGTAATCCCAGATACCACTTTAGGTATAAAAGAAGGATTAGCTCTGAAAGAAACCCTGTCCTTATGGAAAATGAGATAGGGTTGACTCACCATGAGATCTTGTAACTCAGATACCCTTCTTGCAGAGGTCAGAGCAATTAGAAAAACTGTTTTCCATGTCAAGAACCTCAAGTCAGCCAGTTGAGCTGGTTCAAATGGGGCAACAGTTTGCTTCTCTAACACAAAATTAAGATCCAAAGGATACACCAATGGACTTTTTGGAGGCTTCTAATGCAAACCTCCTTTCAAGAACATTTTGACATGAGACTGCATTGAAAGAGGAGGATCCGTGGGCAGACATGTTGAAATGGCCGATCAATGAACCTTGATAGAGAAGTAATAAAGGCCAGAGGATAGTAGCTCACACAAATATTGTAGAACCAGAGAACAAATAGCCTTAAATGGGTGATGGTTATGTTGTTGGCACCAATTAGAAAACCTTTTCCATTTGCTAATATATGACACTCTAGGGACAGGATTTCTTCCCTCCATTAGTGCCTAAAAAGAATTAAAGCCACATCATCCAGGCAGTCAATTGACATTGACTGATGTCAAGGTGTATCAAACACCCCTGTTCTTGTAGGAGTAGATCCAGTCTGTGAGAAAGATTGTGGTAATTGCTGCTGACCATTTCCAAAAGAAGGAGAATCATGGTTGCCTGGGCCAGAAAGGAGTCACCACAATAATCTCTGGGGAAATTCTTTCTGAATCTTCAGAGGTACCCTGGATATTAGTGAACAGGGTGGAAAAGCATATAGGAACACTCCAGTCCAAAGAAAAGTATAGGCATCTGGCACTTGCCAGTTGATTGTTCAGAGAAGAGGCAAAGTGGCCGATTTGAGGAACTTCCCACAGATGGATCAAATCTTGGAAGACCTCCTGATCTAGTTTCCATTCATGAGGGTCTGTCCTTGTCCTGCTCACCTTGTCTGCCAAACAGTTTTGCTTTGATGGCACATAGGATGCCTGAGCTCTCCTTTGAGTCAGAATCAGAAATCTGAGGAAAAAAACATATCTGTCTCTGCATCTTCCTGTTCAGATTCAGATTCTTGAATTTCATCAGTAAAAGAGGACTCCCTCTTTCTTTAATCAGAAACTACTTTACAAGAAGGATCAATAGCCTTAATTAAGCCTTGAGCCAGACCTAAAAAAATTGAGAAGTAGAAATATACTTGGTTTTCTGTTTCTTTTTGACAGAAAAAATTGGGGCCAACTGTGTTACTAATGGCAGCAGCAGTTTCCCAGGGATGGGTACAACATTCTGACACAACAGGGAAACCTGCCCTGTTCCCTCTCCTGGTACAGACAAGAGTGGCTCTCTCTTGCCCACTGAGGGGGCCCCAACAGTCACAGGGGATGTGGCAGCTACTAGTCCATAGTGGATGTAAGAGCTACATCAAAGGGATCTAGGATTAAAGATGAGTGGCCTGACGTACAACAAAAGGACACAGCAGAGTCACTCACCTGTGGTTGAGGCAAACTGCTAGCCTGGGGTGGTGGCAAAGACTGCTTAATTTTTTTTTTTTTTTTTTGTGGCTGGAAAAAGGACCAACCGTGGGACTGATAGTCTGTTCCATAGTCAAGCCGACAATGGTATCAATTTCCTGAGGAAGAAAAGCAGCAATTGCCAGTAAACACTGCCAGTCCACAAAGGTTACTTTTTTTATCAGTAAAAAATCCAGTAAGAAACACTTTACATTAACAGGTTTACATTCATTTAACTGAATTACAGAACAGTTTTGTAGAAAAACATCGCTGCTCATAGTCGAATGACAGCTGAGTTGAATTAAAGGTCAACAGTCACATTTTTTTTTTAATTGTAAGATTCACACACAGCCCAAAATCACCAGGTATGGAAGGGTCTAAAAAATGGAAACATCTACCTGTTTGTATGTTTTTGCAGGGGGCAAGACCCTCTGCACCCCCCACCTCCAGCAAATTATATATATCAACTCTGAGATTACACTACAGTGAGGAAAAGGGTAAATTTCCTGATCCTCACTGTACCGCGATCTCCATTCAAAAAGCTTCAGCAGTAGACTTCATAACGTCGACTTCACATGCACAAATGGCAGGCTCCATTTGTTCACATTAATTCAATAATACATGGTACGACATTTCAATCGGTCTACTAACTTCATTCGGTCAATAAAATCCGATATACTGCAGTTCTGCAAAATGAATGTAAACCTTAAAACACTATGCCAGCCACACAAAAGTAAAATAAACACAATTTCTCAATAGAAAAATGTTTTCAGATATTTACATCACTTTTAAACTAACAGAAAAAATAAGTGCTTCATTTAAAAAAGTATGTTACAATCTTAAGACAGTTTGATAAAACACAATACTCCTAGCTTTAAAATAACTGGTTTACTGCTAAACATAAGCAGCTTTGTCAAGCCAAGGAAGATACCTATAGAAGTGGGGATAGAACACTTTTTAGACAGGCAAGGAACACACGGACAAAAAAAATCAGAGTGGCTAAAAAGAACTACTCTGAAAAGCTGAAAAAACAGCTTTTAGCCAATGATCCTGCATCAGTGTGGAAAGGTCTACAATACATTACAAACTACAGGAAACCACAGTGCAGCTAATTACCAGATGGCTGATGATCTGAATGCTTTTTACTGCAGGTTTGATAAGCCTGAGACTACAAATGACACTGTTACCAGCTCTGTCAGTTTTTAGACTTTTATGACTCTCTCTTCCACACATTCTCACATTCAGCCTGAATTAATTATCTCTAAGGAGGATGTGTATTGTTTTTTTAAAAGACAGCAAATTAAGAAAGCAGCTGGTCCAGATGGGGTTCACCCTCCTGTTTAAAAACATGTGCTGATCAACTGGCTCCTGTTTTTACTTGGATTTTTAATAAATCATTAGAGCTGTGTGAAGTTCCCTTATGTTTCAGACAAGCCACAATAATCCCAGTGCCTAAAAACTAAACTATAACAGGACTGAATGACTACAGGACTATTGCTTTGACATCGGTGGTCATGAAGACTTTTGAGAGGGTGGTGTTAGCTCATTTGAAGGATATTACATCTCCATCATTGGACCCCTTTCAGTTTGCTCATCAAGACAATCGGTCAGTGGATGATGCAGTTAATATGGGCTTGCACTATATCTTGCAACATCTTGACAATCCAGGGACATATGTTTGTGGACTCAGCTCTGCATTTAATACAATAATTATGGAACTTCTCCATTTGAAAGTCTCCCAGCTTTTCATTCCTGTTTCCACCTGTCAATTGATCACCAATTTTCTAACCAATAGGAAACAGCAGGTGAAACTGGGGAAATTTACGTCTGGCTATCGCACGATCAATACAGGTGTCCCCCAGGGATGTGTGCTCTCCCACTGCTATTCTCCCTCTACAGTAATGGCTGCACCTCTAAGGACCCCTCTGTCAAACTTATTAAATAAGCAGATGATTCAACTATCATCTAGCTCATCAGGAATGGTGATGAGTCTGCATGCAGATGGGAGGTTGAGCAGCTGGTCCTTTGGTGTAGTCAGAATAATTTGGAACTGAACACTCTTAAAACTATGGAGATGACAGTGGACTTTAGGAGTAGTACTACAATATTATCCCCCTCTTTATATTTAATACTGCTATGTCAGTTGTGGAATCCTTCAAGTTTTTGGGATCTATAATCTCCCAAGACTTGAAGTGGGAGACCAATGTAGGGTCCATCATAAAAAAGGCACAACAAAGAACGTACTTTCTGCAACAGCTGAGGAAGTTCAACCTCCCACAGGAACTGTTGATTCAGCTCTATACAGCAGTCATTGAGTCTGTTCTCAGATCATCCATAACAGTGTGGTTTGGATCTCTGTCTAATCATGACAAAAATAGGTTACATTGAATAGTCAGGTCTGCCGAAAACATCATTGATGCTAGTTTGGCCTCCTTACAGGACCTGTACTATTCCAGAGTCATGAAAAGGGCAAGGAAAACCATTACTGACCCTTCACATTCAGGTCACCATCTCTTTGAACTATTACCATCAGCCAAGCATTATAGATTAATATGCATCAAAACAAGCAGATATAAGAGCATTTTTTTTCCACAGGCCATCAAGTTCATAAATGGTTAACTCAGCTTATTAGGCTGGAATATTCTTTTTCCTAAGCCTCTGAGGATTCTGCAGTTTTGTTTACATATTGTTAATACTTGTTTCTTTCAGAGTTTATTTCAGTATTTCTTGCAATGAGTTGCACTTTGCACCTTGTATGTACATGTGTATATATGGGTCTACCTGAAAACACCGAAAGTGCACAACGCCGATGACGAGAACACCAACAGTGGAAGATCGACAATGGAGAAGACCGACAGTTGAGAATCCCGACGCTGAGAGCACCGACATGTTAAGGTAAGTGTGCGATAGGGACGGATGTTAGGGTCAGGGTGTGGGTAAGGTAAGTGTGTGATAGTGACGGACGTTAGGGTAGGGTGCGGGTCAGGTAAGTGTGCAATAAAGATAGACTTTAGGTTTAGGGGCAGGTTAAGTGAGTTAGGGTTAGGGTGTGGGTAAGGTAAGTGTGCGATAGTGACGGACTTGAGGGTTAGGGGCAGATTAAGTGAGTTAGGGTTAGGGTGCGGGTAAGGTAAGTGTGCGATAGTGACAGAGTTAAGGGTTAGGGGTGGATTAAGTGAGTTAGGGTTAGGGTGCGGGTAAGGTAAGTGTGCGATAGTGACGGACCTTAGGGTTAGGGTTAAGGTTAGTGCATAGATAGTTGTGTATGTAAGGTTTAGTGTAGGTTTGTAAAGTTTTTTGTGTGCTTGTGTTGTGTGTGTGTTTTTCGGGAAAGGTATTTGTTTTGTTGATTGTCGGGATTTTGGTTTGTCGGGCATGTGATGTTTCATGTTTTTGAACTTTCTTTTTTTGTCGTTTTTTTCATGTCGGTTATTTCGTTGTCAGTGTTTTGGCGTGTCAGTGTTATCAGGTAGACCCGTATATATATATATATATATATATATATATATATATATATATATATATATATATATATACATATATATATATATTTACTTTTTTGTCTTGTTCTTAATAGTTGCATGTATGTTGTTTGTCTTGTTCTTAATAGTTGTATATATATCATTTGTGTAATTCATACTTGGAGAGTCACTGAAACCGGAGTCAAATTCCTTGTATGCATGCATATTTGGCCAATAAATGTGATTCTGATAACAGTAACAAAACATCAACAACATTAAGAAAATGGAATTTTTTTCCCCAAAGGGAACTTACCTGCCTTGCAAAGGAAAGCACAAGCTGCTAATCCTAAGAAGTCTCAGAAAAGCATAGTCTTTGGTGGCAGTAAATATTAGAAGGGCTTTTCATCCAAACTTGCCTTTTAGTCAGCTCAGCTCAACCTGCCTAACAGTTTGGGAACATGAAAGGTGCCATGAAACTTTGGAAGCTGGCCGGCTGTTTGGAATGATAAAACCCATATAGCTAAGGTTACTGCAGCAGTGATCAATATGATGAACATCAAAAGGCAACAGTCTAAAAGAATCATTTTGAAATAGTCTTGACACAGGTTTTCTCTTCTTCTTACCTTCACAAGAAATGAAAAACTGATTTGAAGAGCTGAACGATTTTGTTCTATCAAGATAGTACCTCAGTTGCCTATGGACAACTATGGTATGAAGTATTGTTTCTCCTTAATTTTTAGGTTTAGGGAAGAAAAGTGGGAGTCGGATAGTTTGGTTTAAAGTAAACTTGGATACCACTTCAGATGTAAAAGAAGGAATAGCTCTCAGGGAAACCCTGTCTCTGTGGAAAATGAGATAGGGCTGACTACTATGACAGCTTGCAACTCAAGATACTCTTCTTCGAGGTCAGAGCAATCTGTAAAACAGTTTTCAATACTAAGAACCTCAAGTCAGCCAGCTGAGCTGGTTTAAATGGAACAAGTGTTAGCGTCTCTAACAGAAATTAAGATCCCAAGGAGGAGCCACCAGTTTTCTTAGAGGTTTTTTATGCAAAACCCCTTTAAAAACATTTTGACATCAGAATGCATTGCAAGAGGAGGATAGATGGGCAAACATGCTGAAATAGTTGATAATTAAACCTTGACAGAGGAGTACAAAAGGCCAAAGGATAATAACACACACAAATATTGTAAAACCAGAGAAACACTACGTTTTATGGAAGTTCATTATGTTGTTAGCGCCAGCTAGAAGACATTTTCCATTTGCTAATATATGATTTTCTGATAACATTTTTTTTTGCCTACATTAGTACCTTCTGCAGATCTTCAGTAGACAGGTGAGTAAAGGGAATTAAGACCCTATTATCCAAGCAGTCAGTTGAAGTTGATTAGGTTCAGGGTGTGTCAAACACCCCTGTTCTTATGCGAGTAGATCCATTCTGTGAGGAAGCTTGTGGTAACTGGCCCTGTCCATTCTTTAAAAGAAGAGAAAACCACTGTTGCTTGGGCCAGAAGGGAGTCACCACAATGATCTTGGGGGATTCTTTCCAAATCTTCGGACATACCCTGGATATCAGTGGAAAGGGTGGAAAAGGATGCAACAACATTCCTGTCCAAGGAAAAGAAAAGCCTTATGCCCTCTGGACCTTTTTTCATGGAGTCTTGGAGAGCAGAATTTTGCCAGCTGATTGTTTAGATGGGAGGCAAAGTAGTCTGCTTGAGGAACCCCCCACAGATGGATCAAATCTGGGAAGACCTCCTGATCTAGCTTCCTTTCATGAAGGTCTGCCTTTGTCCTGTTCAGCTTGTCAGCCATACAATTTTGCTATAAGGGATTTAGGATAAGTGCCGAGAGAGACTGTGCTGTGAAGCTATATTCCAAGCTAACATGGCTAGTCTGCAAATGGAGTAAGACCTGGTTCCCTCTTGTTTGTTGATATACCATGTGACTGTTGTATTGTCTGTAACAACTTGAAGAAGTCCAGGGGACCAAAAATGGTTCAGAGAGTTGAGTGCTTTGATAATAGTAAGTATATCTTTTACATTTATATACTTGCATCTATCCTTGGTTTCCCAAACACCTTGCACTTTTTGCTCCCCAAGCAAACTGTGAGATATGTGTGGTGACTGACTGCTTTGGACCAGGGAGAAGAAGGGGATGCCTGTAGTTAGGAGGGAACTTTCTGTCTCCACCAAGTAATTTCTCTTCTGACAAACCTCAGAACTGGTATTTGAAAAGATAATTGGCAGGATTCACGAAGCCTCCATGTAAGAGTTACAAGGCTTACACGGAGGCTGCAGTTAAAAGGTGTGACATCAGCATGCCATGCATATTCATGAGGGCATGCTGACTCACACCCAAGGCTAACACGGTCCATGTAAGAAAGTAGGGGGCGTGTCCGTAGGGCGAGCCCTGCAAATGGATATGCCCCCAGAAGAGTAACAGTCCTGAAAGTAAACCCCCACGACAGAGTCCGCGTAAATGTCAATAAACACAACACAGCACATGCCCCCACAGACTATAAACATAAAATGTAAAAATGAACATGTTATATATTTTTTTAAAGATGTTTGCCCGTGAGTGCGCGGGCATGCCCGTCGCTTAGCCACAGTTAGCAGTCAATGGAAAAGCATATAAGATCTAAATATGCAAAGTAAGCCAAGAAGCAATAGCGTAGCGGTAGAGACGTCGGCTGAAGAGGAGGCAGTCATGGTTCGAGCCCCCACAACATTAGTTTTTATTTTTAGTGAAATAAGCACAAAACAATTCCCTGACATATATGTACATGTATAAAATTATTTTTATGTAAAATGTAATGAAATGGGCCATGTATTATGAAGAAATGTGTGATAATAAAAAAAAACAAATGTCAGAAGTGCCTATAGCTGAGCCACACTCTAACAAGCTGAGTATATCTGCCCGTAGGTGAGCAGTGGTTTAACAGGTGTAAAATGAGTGCCCGTAGGTGAGCAGTGGTTTAAC
Organism: Protopterus annectens; assembly: GCF_019279795.1. NCBI lineage: Eukaryota > Metazoa > Chordata > Ceratodontiformes > Protopteridae > Protopterus > Protopterus annectens. Next base: position 1,286,897,389 of record NC_056731.1, on the reverse strand, counting down.
AGGTGTAAAATGAGTGCCTGGGGTTGAGCAGTGGTTTAACAGGTGTAAAATGAGTGCCCGGGGTTGAGCAGAGTTCTAACACGCTGAAACTGTGTGCCCGCAGCTGAGCTGAGCGTAATATGCATGCTGACAGCCAAATGACGCGTAAACCAGCGTAACTCGTTTGCGCTGAGCTGCGCACCGTGCCAACAAGCTAACCGATGGGCAACGTTGAGCAAGCTGTATCAAAACTACCTTTACACAGACACAGCTTCTAGCCTGTGTAGACAGTCATAAAATATAAAAAGCAATGGCCAGGCTTGAACTCAGGATACCATGCACCATAGTCAAAGTACTGAACCACTAAGCCATGACAGTTGCACTTAGAAATGCAGTAATAGCATATATATAGGAATGAATGGAAAGAGAAGCATGACAAAGCAGGTTTTGTGAAGCTGATACATTTCCAAAATGGCCAATCATAGATAAGTGCGGGAAAAACGGCATATATAAGCCCCATAGGCGGGAATACACAGCATAACTGATTGTGGAACCGATTTGCAGTCAGGATGGCAGGTGTAGGAGAGGGTAGTTGCTTCCGAGCACAGAGGTGGGGCATTGAGGAGTCCAAATATATGGTTTGGCTCCTCGTCCATGATCATGAGGCCCAACTCATGCAGGGCCAGGTCCTGTGGGGAGCATATAGGGCTGAGGCGTGGGACCGGTTGGCACATGATCTCACCAGTGCCACAGGAATACCAAGGACTGGTGAACAGGTCCGTCACCACCATGCGGACCTGAAGAGATGGAAGCAGGACCAACTGAACCGTTGGATCCAGGAGGCCCGGCAAATGCCCAACGCCCCACTACTGAGTAAGTTACATGTAATTATTTATGTAGAAAGTTAACCTAGCTGATATTATGGAGATGTGTATTCCAATATTACTTCATTTATATTGCAGCTGCAGGTGTCCGTTCATGAATCGTCGAGCCTATGCCGATAGGCTTGTGCGGTTGCCACCAGGCAGGTTAGTAATTCTCTCCCTGTAACTGTTAAAAAATATAAGTATGACAGCTTGCAAAAGAGTGCAGTGTAGTCAGCTATTAATATAAAGTGCAAGTAACAGTGTAAGACAGATTCTGCTAGTACTGTGTGATTACATAAGTGTGATGCAGCCTGTAATCCAAAAATAAAAATGAAACAAGTCTGAAATAAAGATGTTCCACCTGTAATATAATAGTACATAACCTGCAGCAGGCTGAAAATTACAGCTACACAAGCTGAGTAAAACACATGTGTGAAATATATCCCCGTTTAAATTCTGAAACATGACACAAGTGATACTGTTGGAAAGGATTGTTATAACCAAATAAAACATGTCAATAAAGCCTAGAATTAAGTACCATCCTGAATGGTAAAAATAAAACAAGTGAGAGTGTGAGAAAGAGGTATGAATCCACCAATAAAGTTGTAATAACTCCTGAATAAAGTATACTGCAGTCAGTACAGAATGAAATGAATGTGACAGGCACAACCAAACAGCAAAATGTGTGGAATAAAGTACTGAAGCTGGAATGTGTGTCCCACAATTTGGACATGTTGCTGTCAGTTTGCAATATGCAGATAGTATGGTTGTATGAAATACCAAACATCCACAGTTGTCTAGAGCCATATAAAGCAAATGTAGCAGGATGCTGTAGCTGAACAGAGCCAGATATGAATGTGTATGAATAAAAATGAAATGTATATTGATGTAGCAGTGACATTCCTATCACCAACATGCATAAGTTTACACATAGGAAACTGTAGTCAGACCTGTAGTGTGTATATATCTGCAGCTAGTAGAAATGTACAGCATGTGTATAGGTATTTGAAGTTGTTAATGAAATATTTCTTCAACCACAAATAATCCATTCCACGTGAAATGGGTATGTGTATTCACAATTAACTCCCCTGGACAATTGTCCTGTTGGTTCATACATATTTGCATGTACGTTGATGCATGTGCCCTGTTCATACATCCAAACCTGATGGCCTGTTGCCATCAATCAATCCTGCATGTTGTTGGATTGTGTACTGTTGTTCAAAGTATGCATGTGTTTTGCTTGCTGTTCAATGGCTTGAATTTATGGGTGTTTGGTTAATGGGAATACTAATGCATGCTGTCACAACTAATTGTGAATGGTATTGCACGTTACTAACCCAAACTGTCATTAAATAATGCAAAACATAGGACGACAGGGAAGGCGGGTTCCAGCGGACCCACCTCTCCCACCTCTCCCACCTCAGCTGGCGAGTGCACCTGGCAGTAGTGCCCAGGCCAGACCCTCCTCCGGTGGCCCTGTGCCACCTGCAGGTGGAAGCACTGCAGGGGATGGGGCTCGTCCCCCGTCTGCAAGCGTGGCAGGAGGAGAACATCCACTCACCCTCCGTAGTGTCTGGACTGTGGTGCGTAGGGAGATCAGGCACGCTGTGCTTGGGCCCCTACGCCAGCTTGAGGCACGGGTGGCACAATTCACGGGTGTGCCTGCTGCCCGTCCTACACAGCCCCCAGCACAGCCCTGTCCTGGGCAGTGAAGGCACAGTGGCAACTGCCCATGGGTGGGGATCTTAGTTCCACTGTTGCCATCTGTGGGCTCATGGGCTCGAGATATCCAAACATCCGTCCCCGTCAATTGTGTAACCCCCCCCACATGTGTCATACACTACCCCTGTATGCGTCTTGTTTGTCTTGTCTGTTAACCTCCCCTACCTACCTCCCCAGCTATATCAACTTCCTGTACCTGACATACCACTCTCACCTGAAAAAAAAAAAAGGGCACTCTGTACCCACAAAAAAATTATGACCCATACATAGCTGCCCATTTTGCACACATGTCTGCTGGACATGTAAACTGGCAATTACAATTGGCTGTACAACAAATATTGTTGTCCTCACACCTCTCTCAGGGGTTGAAGGTTTCAAATGTCACACCAAATTACAAACATATGCACAGCTGTTGCTGATGAAGAAATCGGCAGCTATGGGCCTTTCCTACATCCCTCCTGCAAAACCCGAGCTTGTTTTCCTACTGTCCTACCCTCTTTGTGCCCCCTTTTTCACCACTTTCCTATCTCCCCATTTTCTTTTCTTTAAAAGAAAATAGCGCGGGTGTGCGCGAGAGTAAGCACTTTTAAGCAGTAGTAAGCGGGTGTGCACTTCTGTGCGCTTAGCTAAGCATGTGTGCACGAAGCTAAGCGACAGTGCACATGCGTGAGCTCCACGCAAACCAGAGCTAACCCACTTACAACTGCTTAAAAGTGCCTTAGTCACTCTGAATGACAAGGCCTGTAGTTTTCTCAGCAGCAAAATAAAATACCTCTGTCAGTCTCGAACCCAGGACCTTGGAGACACTAGTCTGCATGACTTACCACTAAGCCATGACTGCTATACAAGAACATTGTGCTGAAAGAAATATATCATAAAATAGTAGGAATTAATATGTAAAGGGAATATAGCAAGTCTAGGTCACAAAGCATGTCATGTATATTTACTGTCAAATCTAGTGGATTTGTAAAATAGTACTGTGTGATGAGAAATAGCCATGCTAGTTGGTAGCTAGTAGGTAATAATGTCACAGTAGCATCTGGCAAGCCACACACATACTCAGAGCAGGATAAACACTGCCATAGTTGAATAGTTAAGAGTCCAGACATAGCAACTGTGACTGAGTTACAGGGATGTCCCTGATGTGAAAAAAATGTCAACTGTGCCCCACTGACACCCTGTGAAATGTACTAACAGTAGGCAGAAAGGTGTAACTACACATGCAATGGTAACTATAAATTACTGAAAGTATGCCCCACTTGCACGTCACGAATGGTGTAGTAATACATATGCTCGAAATAACCCACAGTCACAACTGCAGAATATCAGAATATTTCATTGGAGTATCCCACTGATATGTACCATTCCATGAGGCTGATAAAAGCTGCACCTGAGAGTATCTGAGGCCTGCTCAGCAGCATGATCAAATACCCTTGTAAGTGTCAAGGCACACACCATGGCCAGACCACACTGCATGCAGTAACACCCTACCACAACAAACACATAGGGAATTGCTGCCCAAACAGATATAGCAAGCATTACAAGCTGTGAATGTAAATGGAAAATAGGAAAGCCATAGCAACACATTACAGGAAAGACACCTAGCAGGCATACAAGGAGTGAATGTAAAGGGCAAATATTGAAGCCATAGCAACAGATTGCAAGAGCCACTGCTATATACCAGTTACACCACAATCCCCACAGGAAAGCACACACACCCATATACACAGTATTTCTAGTCGTAGGTGTCAGTTGACATACACATGGAGAAGAGGACACTGGAGGAAGGAATACTCAGCTTACAGAACAACATGCATTGCAGTGTCTACAACACAGCCTGAAATATGAGAGACATACCAACCCTCACACTCACAGAACAGTGTCCACAGCAAACCAGCATGGTCCCCACCCTGATAATCTGAAAGGGCTACGCCTACCTAACAGACCTTTTTATAGCACTGTCCTGAAATCACAGTGAGAACTGCAATCACTACACAACAGGCTGCATGCAATTAGTAAATGCTGGCTAACAATTGGTGCAGAGGCCATCACATGGACATGTGCAGATACCTACAAAAGCATCCTGTATTCCCAGTCCACACATGCAATACTTTCATTGCACCCTCTGGAGGTAGAGACAGAGAGAGAGAGAGAGAGAGAGAAAGAAAGAAAGAGAAAGAGAAAAAGAAAGAAATAAAAAAATAAAAAAAAACAGTAACAACAAAACAAAGAGGTTAACAGCAGGCCAAGTAACTGCAAGCCTATGCAAACATCTGCAACAATCACAGGTAATGTAAAGTACTAGTATAATAGTCTACATACTGTGAACCCTCCAGATGTGTTATTGGTCTGTATCTATGTATATGAAGATGTGCATAGGGCCGGGGACATACTGCAACTGTCACTGAAGGCTCTACATACATATGTATGTGAAGGTAGCTATGTGCACATAGCAATGTAGGTTGTAGTGCAATGTACAAGTAGGTTGTACAGTAATGGATGTTCATCAGTACGTTACTGTGTGTATACATATGTGGAACTAAAAAGGAGTATATATATATATATATATATATATATATATATATATATATATATATATATATATATATACGTATGTATATCGAGATATGTATGTCTATATATATATATATATATAATATGCATATGTGTATACATAGATAGAGAGGGATGTAGAAATACATAGACATATATAGTTTCACAGTGTCATAGTTTAGTACTGGGCTATCTGCACACAGTGTACAGAATAGATTTAGAAAATTGCGCCTCTGTATAGTAGTGACACAGTGAAGACCCCCTTACATAATAGCATTAGTTTACTGTGCCTCTGTCTAGTAGTGACACAGAGATGACCCCTGGTGTAAACCTATGATCTCCCATCCACTCGTCAAGAATTCACATGAAGAGAGTCACTGAGGGTCTCAGCCTAACATGAACTGGGATCCTGTTCTACAGTATGGGAAGCCTCTGAGTTATGGATCTGTCCCTACAGCATGTCCTATTCATATTTGTGCTGAGGTTTAAATCTGTAGCTCTTGTGGTTCTGATGGATTTGGATTTTACGAGGTGGAACATGTCCATCAATTCCTGATTGGACATGGCCTTGTACGTCAGGCACAGATCACCTCTAAGTAGGCGGTATGCTATGGAATAGAGCTGTAGTTTCCTTAGTCTGGCAGCATATGACATTTGTTGGAGACCCTTGATCCTCCTGGTGAGGTACGTATGGGGTCCCGCTAGCTGTTGCAAGTGCCAGGTGAGGTACATACCAAATGGGGCATAGTACACAGTCATGGGCCTGATAAGGGAGGAGTATAGGGGTACGATGACCTCCTTTGATCTGGATGTGAATCCCTTCATGATAAGGTGGGCAAGGTAGGAAGTCTGTCCAACCACTTTGGCAACGTGGGTGTCAAATGAGAGGTCAGTATCGATTTGTATTCCCAGGTCTCTGATTACTTTGTCTGTACTCAGTGGGTTACTGTCTATGTGATAATATGTGGGTACCTTGTCTTTCCCAAAGGGTATGACTATACAGTATTTGGCATGCAGTTTAAGGCCATGACTCTGGCACCAGTTGACGGTTTCAGTGTGGCCTTTCTGTAGGATGTATGTGTCAGCTGGTGTATCGACTATGGCGCCTAGTATGCAGTCATCTTTGAACATTGTCAGCCACTACCCTCCCATGTTTGCATCCACATCTGAGAAATAAATGCCAAACATGAGGGGTCCCAGGACAGAGCCCTGTGGGACACCACGTGTGACCGGCTCTGAGTCTGACATGGCACCAGTGATTTTGACTTTAGGGTTTCTATCTGTTAGCCAGTTTGCAACCCATCTTGTGACATATGGATTTACATTTAAGCTGTTGAGCATGTCTATGATGCCAGAGTGGGGCATTGTGTCGAAAGCTTTAGCCAAGTCCAGGTAGGCTGTATGGACTGCTGTGCCCTCGTCAATGGCTCTAGTGACTGTTTTGAAAAGGTCAACCAGGTTCAAAAGGCAGGATTTGCCCTCTACAAAGCTGAACTGGGTGGGATCAAGTGTCTGTAAGTCCCCAATGTCTCTGTGTATGAGTTCCATAATGATTCTTTCCATGGCGTTGCAGACCAGGCTGGTTAAGCTTATGGGGCGGTAGTTACCAGGGTCTGTAGAGGTGCCTCCTTTGTGGAGTGGGACTAGTGTTGCTGTATGCCAGTGTCCAGGTACATATGCTGTAGTAAGGCTACGGTTAAATAGCATTATATGTGCGAGTTTAGCTCCTCTTGGAATTCACGTAGCACGCAACCTGTGATACCGTCAGGTCCCATTGATGCTGTGTTTATAGCTTTGCTGAGGGTGGTTCTCAGCTGGACATCGGAGATGACAGGGAAGTTACAGTCAGCTGGGATAAGTAATTCCTCATTTGGGGGTGAGGGAGGGGAGAACTCTGCACTGAACCTGTCTGCCACAATGTTGGCAATATCTGTGTGTTCAGTGTAGTTTTTGTCACTGTGAACTAACTCTGAACATATCTGAGGGTTTCCACCCAGGTGTCTAACATAGCAGAAGAAGGCCTTGTGGTTATCTGTAGTGTCCATAGCGATTTTCCTCTCAATGTTGGCCTTGCATGTTTGTATGAGAGAATGTAGCTTTCTACTAGTGCTGATCAGAGATGCCTTATCATTATGGAAGTCTGCGCTGTCGTGCAGTAGCTACCTTCTTTTGTTATACAATTTGTTCATGGCTGGGGTCCACCAGACAGGATGCCTGCCCTTGGTGGAGAGGGTCTTGGTTTTATTTGGGATTGCATGATCCATGCATTCTTGGAGATGTCCGTAGAAAGCATTTGTGAAGGAGTCTGCGTTGTGGGATGTGGTTTCCACTGGCCCAGTGGGCTTAAAGGATACCAACTCAGTTTTAAGAAGTGTAAAGTCGGCATTTGAGAGGTTTCTCACTGTAGTCTTTTGTGTTGTGGGGGAGGTGGGATATGCATATCCAGGGTGATTAGTTAGTGGTCAGATGTGACTAGTGAGGGGTATACTTCCAGTGTATACCACATTGCCCCCATGTTTGTGATGATCAGGTCTAGTATATTATCTCCCCTTGTGGGAGAGGTGACTAGCTGTTCCATTGCATTTGACTTAGTGAATTCCGGGAACCTTTGGGCTAGGGTGTCTGGGCTAGAATAATGCACCCAGTGTATGTTAGGGTAGTTGAAGTCTCCCAATATGATGGTGTGTGGTGGGACATTCATATCCTCCAATGTCTTCAGGAAGGCTGACTGTGGTTCCTGAGATTGGGAGGGTGGTCTGTCACATGCTACCAGTTGTATAGCAGGTTTGCCTACGGTTATTTGCACCTGGATGGTCTCTGATGCTTCATGCGTTGCCACTAACCTGGAGGTGTGGGTGTCCTTCATGAATATGGACACTCCCCCTCCCTTTTTGTTTTGGCCCGAGTTTTGGAGCCAAAAAGCATGATACAAGGTATAGCCTGGTACCGCTGGTGTGCTCTCAGGAGCCTTGAACCAGGTTTCACTTACTGCACAGACATCGAGATTGATAGAATATGTACGTACAGATATATGTAATACACACATACATATATAGATATATGTAGATACATATACATATACAGACAGATCTGACTGACAACAGATATGTCTGTATATGACTATCTCTCTCTCTCTGTCCCACCCCCTCTCACTCTCACTCTCCCTCTGTCTCTCTCTCTCTCTCTCCCCCTCTCTCCCCACATCTATATGTATATATCTATATCTATATATACATATATATATATATATATATATATATATATATATATATATATATACAAACATATATATATATATATATATATATATATTTACAGATATATACATATATATATATATATATATATATATATATATATATATATATATATATATATATATACTGAGTGAGGCACATGTGTGCAGATGTATTGCAACAGGTGCCTGGTGACAAAGGCATGGACTGAACACCAGTGTGGATACTGGAGTACCTTACCCCATTCCAAAACACTGACACCAGTAACCACCACATATGTGCATGCCTGCCCACCACTGCATGTGTCAGGGGGGAACAGGGGCAACAAGTGTACAACAGGCTCCCCATTGATATACACAGTGGCACACTAGTCCTGTAATACCTGTACATGGAATGTGTCAGCGGACATGGTGTGTCAGCTATGGACATGTAGGTCATTGTACCCCTCTACACCCCACAATGTCCTACACGGTATGTACCTCCCATGACAGCTACAGATACGGAGAAGGACACCGACATACACAAGTAACTGTGTCAATGCACTCAAACACATTACCTATGCAGAGTGACTGACAAGACCACAGAGCGCACACAGACTACCTACATAGAGGTTACCACTGCTGGATGTACATAGTTCGGTCACACCCATGACAGTTGTCCAACAACCATGGTAACACCTCCAACATCCACAACACAAATTACCTATGTCTGTCGTCCTTGTCACTGCAGTATAGAGCACATGGTGGAGGTACAGGTCCCTACCCACAGAAACGACATACCTTGGAGTAAACCACACAGAATTAAGAAGCAAGGCTCCCCATGAGTAGATGTCAGACATACCCCTGCTGAATGTTATGCAGATAGGTAATATGCCATATGAGTCACCCTGTGTAACTGTTTGTAAGGAGCAGGTACGATCATAACACATGTGTCACAAGGGGCAGGGTAGCATAACAGTATGCTGCTAAAGGCCCATGGCCAAAAGCATACTACCTACCTAAGACACAATGCACACCCATGAACACATTGCAAACCAAATATGTGAGGTGGAATGAGTGTGCCATTGACTGGGTGCATGTTATGTACTGGTGTGATTGCTCACCATGACTGTCTGTCTGTCATGGTAGTGTGTGTCCTTGGTGTGAGGCCAGAGACAGATGTGTGAGGTATTGCGATCAACACATACTACATTGCCATATGTTGTGCTGTGTTACCCTGTATGTCACTGTGGTGTAGGTAGGGTTATGGCAAGTAAGAGTAGTGTGCATTACCAGTGAAATATGTAACGTGCATTGCATGCAGTGCATGGGTTGATAATGTTCCCCATACAGTACCTTGATACAAACCCCCAGTGTGAGGTTGTGCATTGGACCTGAACCAGTGTGCTGACTGCTGCAGTATACTAGTCTGTTGTATGGAGTGTGCCAGATACTGTTGCACAGTTGTCGGATGAGCACTGATATCTGGTCATTTACATATGTATCCCCCAATAGACAGACAGATGCTATATATGGTGGTTAAGTTATATCACTACAGTTGAGTATTATGTGTATTATGTGTGCCATAGTTTGCTGACAGATATTGCTGACATATTTTCCTTCTCCTTTTCAGGGCTATGGTTCACCAGCGAAACCCTGTGTACTCCACTGTGGAGGAGGAAGAGATACACCAGAGTCTGGTGTGGGATTTTGCAATACTCTTTTCCTGCACCAGCCAGAACCAGCAGGAGATTACTGCACTGTGGCAAGATCTGGTCCGTTGGATAAATGACATAGGCACACATAACCGGACATATGAGCAGGTATGCCATCACTGCAGTGATTTAATTAGAAATGTCCGTCAGCGTGCGTCGGATATCCACAGGCAGCAGTTTGTCACAGGTGGTGGGATGGCTAGACATCCCCCCTCACCAGACTGGAGTGACTACTCCTAAGTGTTGTGGCTCCAGCCCAACAGCAACAGCAGCAGCATACATGTGTAGTGATGGTGGCTGGAGCCACCCAGCAGCAGGACACGGAGCATGCAGGTAACATGCCATGTGTATAGTTGACCATTCTGTACACTGTTAGGTTATGCATGTGTGAGATGTGTCCTCGGTTTGTAGCTGTAATCTTGGTTATTATTGTGCAAGAGTGATATTCTCAATATCAGCAGTAGACCTGTGGAAGCTAACTGTTGCACTACTGAACTGTATCATACTCACAGTATCAATGGCACAGTTGTGCCCACTGACAATATATGTCTCATTTCTGCAGGTCCCTCTGGTGTAACAGCAAGGCAGCCTATCCATGCTAGTGAGTGTGTAATAACATTACCTTCAATACTCTTGATACTAATAGTAATAATAGGCTGAAGCAGTAGTGCTATGTGTTTGATTGCAGGTGTGTTTGTGTCTGTGTGTTGATATCTCATATACTGAGGAGTGTGCATGTGTGCATGTGTGCATGTGCCCATGTGTGCATGTGTGCATGTGTGCATGTGCCCATGTGTGCATGTGCCCATGTGTGCATGTGTGCACGTGCCCATGTGTGCATGTGCCCATGTGTGCATGTGTGCATGTGCGCATGTGTGTGTGTGCATGTGTGCATGTGCCCATGTGTGCATGTGTGCATGTGTGTATGTGCCCATGTGTGCATGTGTGCATGTGCCCATGTGCCCATGTGTGCATGTGTGCATCAGTGGTGACATTGTGTACACATTGTAAACTGTGTTTCCTGTCTTACTCCCACAGGTTCTGGTGCTGCTCTGGTGTTGTGCAGCAGGGAACCTAAATCAGCTGCTGTGGATAGCGATAATGATGATACCTGTGTAATGGCACAGGGAGGTGTGCCAGGGTCCATCATTGGTCAGCCAATTGACAGTAAACAGCTGTCAACCCCATCAATGCGCACAGTCATCCTGCCAATACATCCCTTGTCACCAATGCCCCTAGGTGATGGACAGGATACAGTGGGCATTAACCAGGGTAATGTGGTATTGGTGGCACATGCATCCCCACACAGCAGCCATGGCCAGGGTCCTGACATGGTACCACACAGGCAGATGCCCAGGGGTTCTCGTGGGAGCATCCGTGGGTGTACCGCCCCTGTCAGACATGCCCACAGAGGTCTTTCAAACTCAGCTATGTTTCGGGCTGTAATGCAGGCACAGTCAGGTACACCAGACAGGGTCTGAGGGAGCTGACAGCATGTCGCACAGCTATGAGTGACAGTATGCATGATGTTGCAGCTGCCATCTGTAACTTCACCGAGGTCATTGACAGACATTGGGGGATACATTAGATCTGTTCCACAACTACATGTCCATGAGCCAGGGCAATGGTGGATGGTTGAGGCGTCGACGTGGCCGTGTGCCAGCAACAGCAGCAGCTGGCAGCCATTGCAGATGACAACAGGCCTGCGGCCGCTCACATAGTGCCAGCAGCAGCCCCAGCAATGCTGGGTCTGTGCTGTCATCAGACCGCAACAGGAGACCATGTGCACGTGGCTCTGGACAGTCCCAACAGGGACCTGTCTCCAGTCACCAACCACCTGCTTCTGATGACAGTACCAAGTCTGGCTTAGTACCTGATATGGTCCGTAGCACCCCTGCCAGGCACAGGTACCGTGTCCGTGGCCACAGACAGTCATCTGTATGACCTGGCAGGTACAGTCTGTGGCTGTCCACAAACACCTGTATATGGCAGCCATGAGGTGGGACTGTGTGCATGCATACACACATGCAAATTGATAACACCTAGGGCTACCGCATACACACACACACTGCATCAACATTGCCCCATCTTGTACTGCTGTCCCTCACCAACACACACACACAGACATGTCAATTGGTTGTATCAGTGGCAGACTCAGGCATACCAAGTACACACCCTGTGCATATGATGAAACTGTGCCACCTCCTGAAATCAGGAACAGGTTAACATGGTGCTGATGCACAGGGTGACTACATAGAAGTGTTGTAATAGTATAATGTTGACAACAGTACAGTGTAATTATATCATTGTGGGTATATCCCAGCATGCCTGATGCAGTTACAGTATGAATGTCATTGTATTGTTTTGTACACCCATAGTAATTACCATAGTGTACTGTCTGCACATCTTTGCATACTGGTGGTGAGGCTGTCAAGAGATGGCCACCTACATAGGTAGCACAGGGGATACAAAAATGTACACATTGATACTCAATGATGGTTATGTCAACTGTGAGTTGCATGCTGTCCACACTCGACTCTGCAATGAGGATGTTTGAGGATGTTGATATTTGTGCAGTAATACACAACAGGTTCAAGACTCACAAGAGCACACTAGCACTACAAGGTCACACCTCATACCATGCATGACAGCACCAAAACACAGAACTAACTATGACAGGAGGGAGAGTCTCCATACATGTCAAGGGTACTGTGGTGCCAGGACAGGTAGCATGCATCATACTAAGTCTGGAACTGCTGAGTGAGTGCTCAGTGTCTGTTATTTGAAATGTGTATTATTACAGGTATGAGCACTTGGGTATCAGGCCAGTTATTCAACATTACGAAGGTACATGGCCTATACACTTGTCTGACCTGTGAATGTCTGGGTACAGGCTTATAGTGCCTGCATATATGCAGTGTTACCTACTGGAAGTCGTACACCTTGTTTGTTGTAGCATAGTCTACATACAGGCCTGCTGACTGTAGCTTTGTTTGTATGCATGTTTGCTTGTTATGTTCCTGAAACACTGATTCCACCTGCAGTGCAGATTTACAGTGCCTCTGTGGATCCCTAGTGACATCAGTATTGCTTACTGTACTGATGTCCATGTCTCACTTGACAGAACGTCACTGTTTGTCCTGTTTGCATGTAGGTTGCCTGTAACACATTGCATATGACTTACCTCGCATTTGCTCAAGACAGCATTCATATATGCCAGCACTAACAAATCAGGAGCACTATACCCTTACATACTCACCTTGCGTACCTTGTTCCCCATTGGCCCTATGTGTCGTTACTTAGTATGGGATTCACAATGCTATGGTAGTATGTGCAAAGGTCACCTGTCACTCTACTCTCTGGTCCAGTTGGTGAATCTGTGAGTCATGTGGCAATGTTACAGCTGCCTCATGTACACAGACAACCCTCTCCCCTTCCCATACACTGACAACACATGTGAGAGATGCAACCACATAGCTAAACTGGGGGCTAAGCTCTCTTAACTCAGTACTGGCATACCCTGTCAGGTGGAGTGGGATACTACAGTGAATACAGTACCAGTCTCACATAGACCTGCCATGACCGCAATCCAAACACAGAAACACACAGGTACATTCTTGGACTCTCAGAATAGCATCCTGCCTGAGCAGCTGACACCTGCACAGCAGACACACAAGCAAACGTTAAGCCAGAGCAGAGCACGTGCAACACATAGCTCACAAAGCCTGTGTGCCAAACAGTCACAGGCCATACGGCTTGACAACACACCTGCTACAGTTGTAAGAGGTACCTCTATCGTCAGGTGCACTGAGGTCCTGCTCACCAGGCTGAACAAGGTGAAGGTCACGCTGATATGCCCGTCGGGCACTATGATCCACCACATAACACAAGCATACAGGTCACTCCAAGGCATGTACAAATATGACTCAGTCATTGTCTGTGCCAGTGTGTATGACCTGTGACGCACCTCCCTGGACTACATGTTAGGGGACATAGAGGGGCTCTCTGAGCTTGTGGCACAGGCTGGTATGACCCTGACCTTGAGTAGCATCTTACCCTCACCAAGAATGCTGCCACAATATGTAGACAGGATGATCAGTTTCTAAAATTACCGTATGTTTCGGTGACATTCAAAGGGGATCCAATGCCTGTCAGCGTGGGATTACATGCTGGACAAGCCACATTGCTTTGCTAGGGACAGCTTGCACCTGTCACGCATGGGCCATTGTATATTGGCAGAGGCTGTTGCTACACACATAGTGCCTTTGTATGCAAGGCTGACAGTACATAGCCACCTACACAGGTATCACACGGGATAGGACACTAATAGTAATGCTACTCAGCAGCAGTGTAAACCTCAAGATGCATGCAGTGGAAACTGTCCTTAGCATGGGGTACAGCAATATCCATGCAGTAACAGACTCCTGGTACAAGGCTCCCAGGTGCACACCATTACTGCCAAGTCATTCCTCATACCATGCTTGTCGTCCCTTACACATGCACCAAACCAGAACAGGGGGGGATGTATCCAAAGGCACCTCAGATACACACACCCCCAGGTTGGTGGCACAGCACAAAGCATCAGAGCCTATCCATGTGCAACTAACAGTGGGTTAGACTGCCTTCAGGTTCATAGCCTGGCACACACCACCCTCCCATACCCAGGAAACCCACTTGGCCTTCCTGACAACACTGGGAATATGACGGTCTCAACAAACACCATTATATGGGTGGACTGCAACTACCCAAACATAGAGTGTGAGCATTACTCTAGCTCCAAGACCCTATCTGACAGGTTCTTAGCATTCATTCCCTGCATTGCTATGGAACAACTTGTTACTACTCCCACAAGAGGTGACAACATGCTGCACCTGTTCATCACCAACATGTGGACTATATGCTCCAGACCAGTCGTGTATCCCTCGCTGGTGGGATGACACCATCTACAACTCACACTGTATATTCACATACCACATGCAGCCCCTGCACAGAACACGACAGTCATATAGTTGTCTAATGCATATTCCATGTATTCACATGAGGCAGGCTTCGGACATGGGAACTATTGAAGTTCACAGGTACATATGTGTAGGTGGCACGCACATACATCATGTGTGCATTGACATTACTGATATAATGTATGTCGTGCAATATTGAGAACAACACCCCACACACATGGACAAACTGTGTGACAAAAACACACATGGCATTTGTAGGATACAAACCCCTCCCTAACTATGTTATGTCACTTGTGAGAGACGCAGTAGCAGAGTGTGCTATTTGCATTACTGGGAGGCTTGCTTCCTCCTGCTGTACTTATAGGGTGCTGACATCATCAGTGTTTAGACAGTGGAATATGCAGCATGTGTTGTGTTGTAATAGTTGCCAAAAGCAACATTTCTCTTACACGTGGAACTGCACATACACTACTCTCCCCCACATATTCACACACACACTGAGTACTTGCAGGATTCAAACACTTACCTAACTATGTTATGACACTTGTGAGAGACGCAGTAGCAGAGTGTGCTATTTGCATTACTGGGAGGCTTGTTTCCTTTTGCTGTACTTATAGGGTGCTGACATCATCAGTGTTTAGACAGTGGAATATGCAGCATGTGTTGTGTTGTAATAGTTGCCAAAAGGAACATTTCTCTTACACGTGGAATTGCACACACACTACTCCCCCCACACATTCACATACACACTGAGCACTTGCAGGATTCAAACCCTACCTAATTATGTTTTGACACTTGTGAGAGACGCAGTAGCAGAGCGCGCTATTCAAATTATTGGGAGACTTGCTTTCTCCTGCTGTACTTATAGGGTGCTGACATCATCAGTGTTTAGACAGTGAAATATGCAGCATGTGTTGTGTGGTACTAGTTGCCAAAAGGAACATTTCTCTTACACGCGGAATTGCACACACACTACTCCCCCACACACGTTCACACTGAGCACTTGCAGGATTCAAACCCCTACCTCACTATGTTATGAGACTTGTGAAAGACGCAGTAGCAGAGCGAGCTATTCAAATTACTGGGTATCATTTGTGCTCCTGACATATGTATAGTGTGCTGACATCATTATGTATGAAGAGGTATGTACATCTGTTACTATCCATCAGTACAGGGGAGAGCATATCTATGCATTAACTTTGCACAGGCACAGTGGCCTACTGTACTGTGGAGGCAGACGCCAAATACACTGTGGATAACCTTCTGTATTCCCTAGGGACAACAGCCTAGTATTGCATTCTACGGCCATATGTTTACCTGTCAGATGGAAGTATCTGTTGCTCATATACTGTTTGTGGGTCTTTATTGCCATAGCTTTCCCTATCTCTATGAACAACTTGTGTACTGTGGAAGATGTTTGCATATGAGTGGGATCCAATACTTTACTTATGTCTCTGTTGTAATTTCACTGTGTGCACTGGGCAGATTTCTGTATTGTGTGAGGTTCCTGTGTTAACACATACAAATGCCAGATATGTGTGTGCAACTGCTGAACTGTGACATGGCCTAAGTGTGTGAGCATGCCCAGTTCACAGTTTCTATGGCTTCTTGACTGACATGTCTCATTTATATAAGTGTGCGAGCATGTCCAGTGTGTACTTTCCTTATGTTGGGATCTGTGGTCCACCATATTTGTGTTTGTGTGTGGACGTCATCTATATTTCACATGTACAGTTGAGTGTTGGACATCAGGTTGTGTTCTTACTGGCCAAGTGCTTTGTGTCTGAACCTAACAGGCATTATGCTGTGCCTGCAGGGTCGCCATGGGATAGTTTGCATACAGTTGTCAACATCCTTTCCTACTGACCAAACAGTGTATTGTCGTATAGTGTACTGGTGCAGTACTTTCACTGTGGTGGACAGTATCATCAGTTTCAGTCCTATCTCTGCTTGTAATATTTATAGTGAGCACACCAGACTGGTTGAGGGCCAGTTGTGCAGATATGACCATGTTGCATTTTGTTGAGATATGGACAGCATAGTACATGATTGTCCGACATTGTTAATGTATTCCACAACTTGTGTGGACAGTGACAAACAATGGCCATGTGCCCTAGTCCATTTGTAATGCTAGTCAGAGAGTGTTTGTCCTTCAACACACATTTACTGGTGTTTGCCATGACATATGTCAAGGTTAGTGTGCTGTGCCTCTGTCTACCCGTGACATACAGGTGATATCCAGGGTACACCTACCATCTCCCATCCAGTCATCATGATTCCTCTGGATGACAGTCAATGAGGGACTCCCTGGATAACCTGTACTGGGAGTTTAGTCGTGAGTGGAGTGAGCTTCTGGGTTATGGACCAATCGGTACAGCATGTCCTGTTTATGTCTGTGCTGGGGTTCAGGCCTGTCAGCTGCATAGGTCACCAGCATTCAGATTTTACATGGTGCCAAATGTCCATTGATACCAGCTTGGTCATGGCTTTATACATCAGGCACAGTTCACTTCCAGCCAGGCGGTATGGCACTGTGTGGAACTGCAGTTTGTTTAATCAGGCGACACATGGCATCTGTTACAGCTCTGCAATCCTCCTGGTGGGGCATTTGTGGGGTCTTTCCAGTTGATGCAGGTGTCTGCTAAGGTGCATCCCACAAGGGCCATTGTATGCAATTGTGAGGCTGCTGATGGATGACTGGAGAGGCACAATGACCTCCCCTGACCTAGCTGTGCTTACCTTCATGATTAGGTGGGTATATGGTATGTTTCTGTAACCACTACAGACACATGGCTGTCACATGCAGGATATCTATCACCTTGTGTCCCCAGGTCTCTTATTGCTCCTGATGTACTTACTGGGTTAACACCTATGTGGTAATTTCTGGCCATGTACTGTGTTTCCACAGGGGATGACTATACACTATTCTGCATTTAACTTGTTGACATGGCTGTGGCACCACTTGTCTGTTTCTATGTGTGCCTTTTGTAGGTTGCTTGTGCCAGCTGGAGGGTCCGATATGGTGGGCAGTTTGTAGTCCTCTGTGAACCTGTTCAGATAGAGTCCTTCCATGTTGGCCTGTACCTATGTGACATATATAGCATACAAGAGAGGTCCCAGGACCATGCCTTGTGGGATGCCAGTTGTACCTGGTTTGCAGTCTGACATGGCTGCAGCATGTCTGACCAGGTCAGTTCTGTCCTTGAGCTGGTTTGCAACCCATCTACTTGGATAGGGGTTTATAGTTAGGCTGGTGAGCTTATCTGTACTGACCAACTAGGGTATTGTATGGAAGGGTTTAGCAAGGTCCAGATAGGCTGTGTGATCCACATTCCCCACATCAATGGCCTTGGTGCACATTTCACATGAGTCAGACATGTGTAAGGGGCAGGATCTGCCCTATGACAGCCACACTGGGTAGCGTCCAATGTCTGTAGGTACCCAATCTCATTATTCATGGGATCCATGATCATCCTCTCCATTACTTTGCCAACCTAGATAGTCAGGGTTGAGGGGTGATAGTTTGCAGTATCCATTCAGGCACCACCTTTGTGGTGAGGGACCACTGTTGCTGTACACTGCTCTTTGGGTACATATCCTGTGGTAAGACTGATAGTGCGCAGTAGTGCTATTTGGTGTTCCATTCTTCTTACAGTACTTGTTGGACACAACCCAGGACACCATTTGGTACCACTGATGCTGTGAGGTGTGCTTTGTAGATGCTGGCTGTTACCTCAGCATCTGCAATGTCAGGGGGCCAGCACTCTGCTGGGATAGATATTTGGCAGTTAGGTGCTGGTGGGGAGTTTGCAAAGAATCTGTTAGGTAGGATGTTGGCAATGTGTGTAGGTTTGGTGTATTGTTTGTGATATTTGAGTACTGCAGAGCATATCTGTGGATTATCACCATGGTTCCTACCATCAGGTAGGACAGCTGTGTGGTAATCCTTTGTGTCCTGCACAATTTGTATCGTCATAGGTTCATAGGTTCATACTAGGCTATCTGCCCTGGCCTTGTTTGAGCATGGACAGACTGTGTGTGAGTTTCAACACCCCTTGCAATGTGCATATTATGCCCATGTAGGGTTTACTTTACTAGATGTGACACAGGGATGGCCCCCAGTGTACACCTACTATCTCCCATGCACTTCACCAGATTACTCTTGTTGAGTATGAGTGTGGAGCTCAGCCTATCATGGACTGGGATTCTGTTCCAGAGTGTAAGGAGCCTCTGGGTTATGGATCTGTCCCTCCAGCACATCCTATTTATCTATGTGTGGAGGTTCAGATATCTCACTGTGGTGTCTCTGCTGGATTTGGGGTTTCTGCAGTGGAGCATGTCCATTCATTCTGGATTGGACATGGCCTTGTACATCAGGCATACATTGCCTCTGACTGGGCAGTATGCTTGTGAATTGGGCTGCGGTTTCTTCAGCCAGGCTGCAGATGTCAAATGTTTGGACCCTTTATCCTGTTGGTGAGGTACATTTGGGGTCTTTCTAACTGCTGCAGGTGTAAGGTAAGGTACATCCGAACTGGGGCATTGTTGTCACGTATGGGCCTGATAAGGGAAGAGTATGGGGTCACAGTGACCTCTCTTGATCTACATGTGCATCCTTTCATATTAAGGTGGGCAATATAGCAGGTCTTCCTGACCACCTTGGCAATGTGAGTGTCACATGATGGGTTACCGTCCACTTGTGTCCCTAGGTCCCTGATTACTTCTTCCATACATAATGGATTGCCACCTATGTCATACTTTGTGTGTGCCTTGTTTGGTATTTGTTGAGACATTCATACTCTGCAGTGTCTTCAGGAAGGCTGGATGGGGTTCCTGGGTTTGTGAGTGTGGTCTGTTTTAGGCTGCAAACAGGGATGCAGTTTGAGCCACTGTTACTTGCCCGTGGATAGTCCATGCTGCTTCTTGCTGTGGTGCCAACCTGGGGGTGTGGTCATCCTTGACAATTACTGATAGCCACACTCCTATTGTAGTGTGTTCCATGTTTTGGAGCTGTAGAGCATGGTATGAGGCATAACCTGGTAGCATTAGGGTGCTCTTCTGGGCCTTGACCCAGGTTTCTGTTACAGAACAGATATTACCATTCTCCATGCTGTGGTGGGTTTTGTCTGCATGCACCTTGCAGGTTAGACTTCTGGTGTTCGGTAGCATTACGTCTAGGTTGTTATCCCTTGTGCTACCTATGGTGGTGGGTTTGTGTTTCCAGCCTTACATAATCAAGGCACAGTGGGGGTGACAACAGCCTTTGCCAGTGTCCACACAGCCCGGTGTGCTGGGTGCGTGCCATCCCTAGCAGGTGGGGCATCATGTCTTGCTCAGCCCAGGCTGTCAGCCATTTGTTCCCCCTTGCTAACAGCAAGACTACAGCCAATTATTGTACTTGATCTTCTTGTCTTCATAGTGTGGCATCATGCTTGGTGAGGGTGAGATGTTAGGCAGGGTCTTCATGTTTGCATATACTAGATGGTGTTACATTGCTTAACACAAGGCAATCATGCCTCAGGTGGTGCTGCAGGGCTGCCTCTGTCAGATGCACATACTACACTCCCTTTACATGTTTGAGAGCAGGTTGTGTCATGTTAGGCATCCCTGTTACTATATGAGTGAGTCAGAGAGGGGTATCATCCCCAGGGTTCCTACTGAGACAGTGTATGTGCTATGCGTTGCCTCTTTGCCAAGGCCAGGGCATACTGGGCATGCCTCCTTCTGCCTACTGGGGCAGGCTCAGGTTGTTCCTCCTCCGAGTCACGCTCTGCCTGTGATGGCCTTGGCAATGGTGGGGGGCTGTTTGTCCCGGCCCTATGCTGGTCCTGCTGCAGCTGTTTTCGCAGAATCATATTATATAGCATAGCACATACCATGACAATTTGGGTACATGTAGTTGGTGAGTACTGTAAGGCTCCACCAGGTGTGTCCAGGCACCGGAACCGTGACTTGAGCAGCCCAAACACATGCTCAATTACATTACGTGTTTGTGCGTGTGCCTCATTATGGCGTTCTTGTTCAGGTGTGTGTGCATTTCTGATGGGTGCCATCAGCCACGGCTCCAGTGCATATCCAGCATCCCCCACTAAGTGACCATGTGGGATGTCCCCATTGGCAAATGTCTGGTACAGCTGTGTCAAATGCCAGATATGGGAATCATGGTAGCTCCCAGGGCAGCCAGCACACACATTCATTATTATGCCTTGGGCATCACACATGACCTGGCAGTTGATGGAGGGGAAGCCCTTGCGGTTAATGTAGGCCCTACCCCGCTCACCGGCTGGTGCTTTGATGCATATGTGCGTGCAGTCTATTGCACCCACTACCTCAGGGTATTCCTCTATTTGATGGAAGAGACGCATATTGCTGGCCAATACCTCACGGGAATTGGGGAAATATACATGCTCACGGACATGTGCTGACATGGCATCCAGGAACTGGTGCAGTACCCCGGAGGCTGATGCCTGTGATATCCCCATCATATCACCAGTTGGTCTCTGGAAGGTACCTGTTGCTAGTATTCTTAGGCCAACACATACCTTGGCTTCCACTGGGATGGGTTCCCCTCTGTTGGTTCTGTGTGTGAGGCGTGGCCTGCACAGCTCAATAATTTGCTGCAGGAGGTCTCTGTCCACTCTATAGCGCTCCACTATCTCCAGCTCATGTAACCCCTGGTAGGTGACCCTGGGCCTGTACACTCTTCTCTGTCTCCTCATTGTGGGTTGTCTGGCAGCATTTGCATTGTCACCACTCTCAGCAAGTCTCCTATGTCTCCTTATAACAGCTAGGGCAGCCCCTAGCATGTTTGGTCTGAGTGCAGCTTTTTCAGTTTTCACTTCTACTAGCTTACTCCTGTCTTGCAGTGTCTCTTGAGAGAAACATACTGCAATGCTGTTTGCAGTGTTTTAAGTGCTGGGCTGGGCTAGTATTCTGCATGTGTAATTGCCTGCTTCTAATTGTTTTCACCTGCTAGCTCTACCAGTATTCCCTGCTAGCTTCCTACTATTTCTTCTGCTTCCTTTTTTCCTCTCTGTTTCCTCAGGGGGGAGCAGCATGCATACCAGTGAAAATACGCTCACAGTGGCTATCACACGCACACACATGCTTACAAGGACTAGGATCTGCTTATTCGGGTTAAAACTCACGCACACCAGCGCAAACAGGTTTATAGATTTTTACACAGGCTCCTACATGCTTACTCTGCCTTACACGCACTCTGTCTTACTCGCCTCCCAGCTGCATCGCGCATGCACGCACAGCAAGAAACTTTGGTGTTGGCCACAGTGTACACCTTCCATTTCTTGACTTTCCCATGCTTATCTGTTGACACTCCTCTTTTTACGCTGTGTGATTGACATCTTTCACATACCACTTTGCTCCAATGAGCTTGATTTCTTCCTGACATTCCCCCCTGTGATGTCACCTATCTCCTACTCTGTTACTCCCCCTTATCTAACTCTTACACTACACGGAATGTGCTCATTTGATATGTGACAGTGTGATTCACTATCCTACCACTCATTTACATAGGATTGCCTACTAATGCTTAGTTACATGTCTTACACTCAGCTTCCCCCCTTAGCAACCACTAGACGGTGGCCATGTTGTTTACAGTCTGCTAGTCCCTGCATTGCAAATCCATGCATTACATACAACCCACATTTGTGGGTTTCAAACCTTTATTTTTATGTCTTATTTAGCGCAGCCCATTTGTGCGGGGCTGCGCTGTGTTTAAACATCGCCGATCGTCGAAAAAAAAAAAATTATTTCATGTTTGCACCGGGTTACCGTGCCAATGGCCACATATTTGGCCATTGGCATGCTGCCTGCTACATATGCACACTTTATTTGGAGCTGTCATGGCTCCATTGTGTTATTTGCAGTAAAGTACTCATTTGTCAACTGTGTACATTTCTGCACCTAACACGACTCTTACACGGGCTGGTTTCTGCTTCGTGGATCGCTAATCTACCTCATTTGCATGCCTTTCGGCTGCAAGTGAGGTAATTAGCATATCCACGCCCTGCCCATGTAAGAGACGTTTTAGCTGGTCTCTTACACGGGATTTTGGGCTGTTCCTGGATCGCGATGGCTGCATGGAGTCTTACACGACTCTTAGACTCCGTGCAAGCCATCGTGAATCCTGCCCAATGTGTATTGGTATTGGGACCCAAGACAATTTTGCATTTCATGTCATATATGATTCTCATGTGGAGTCTTACCAGGGTTGTAATAAGAATCATAGATGCCCTGATATCCAAAATTCTGGGGAATTCTCTCTTAGTGACTGAAGTTTGAGTGGAAACCTGTAGAAATAGATCATAGGTTCAAAGGTTCATAGGTAATCACTAGCCTAGTTACCCTTGCTGGTTATTTTATGCCAGGCCAATTTCTATTCCAAACATGAAAACCAAATCCTGAGGTAAACACCTTAATCATTATACCAACCCCCTAGTCCTGCAGAGTAGGTGTAGATTTATTTTTTCTGTGGAAGAAAGCTCTTTAATCTGAGGTCTCTAGCAGACACCCCAGGAACACAATCTTGTGTGATGGATTTAAAAAGGACTTGTGAATGTTCACTTCTAATCCCAGCTTGTGTAAGAGATCTCTTACCAAAGTGACAGATTCCTGACACTACTCTGCAAAGAAAAGCAAGGTGTCAAAATATGGAAAAAATTGATAGGCAGTGTCTTGCAATGAGCTATAACTGGAGCTATACCCTTTGTGAACACTCTTGTTGCAGTATATAGTCCAAAGAGTAAGGCATAGAACTGATACTGTGATCCTTAAGAGATGCCTGAAATCTGGACAGATAGGGATGTGATGATAGGCATCTTTTAAACCTACTGTTACCAGGAAACTGAAATCAGGAAGAAGGGATAGAGATTGTGAAGTGACAGCATTTTAAACTTGGGAACTATCACTATCTGGTTTAGGAAAGAAATATCTAGAACTGATCTCCAAGGCTTTTATTTCTTTGTCACTAAACCATCCTTAAATAAAAAACATTTCCCAATCTGGGGAAGGAGAAACTGGCTCTATCACTCCCCGAGACAACATGTGTCTTGAAGGAGTTGGCAGAATATAACAGTCTGGCTTAGTGGATGAGGAATTACCCTCTGGGAAGGAGAAATTTCCTCCCACTGCCATCTGTAACCCTGAGGAATAGTTTTCAGAACCAATTTATCTGAAACTGCCTGTTGCCAAAGAGATAAGTGGTGATTAAGACTTTCTGGAAGAGAAAACACACTGCTCTGGTGGGAGAGGAGAATAAGGTCCCTAAAAAGTCTTTCTGAATTGCTGGGCTGTCCTTTCTTTTGAAGAGTTCCTTAAAAAAACTTAAATTTTACTTGCATATTAATAACTGTATCAAAAAAACTCATTTAAAACTAGGGCTCCTTTCCCGTAACAAGAAATTCCTTACCTCTGAAGCCAAGCTTACTCTCTCTCTTAACTACTTTCTACCCAATCTA
This sequence comes from Protopterus annectens, assembly GCF_019279795.1. NCBI lineage: Eukaryota > Metazoa > Chordata > Ceratodontiformes > Protopteridae > Protopterus > Protopterus annectens. The sequence continues at coordinate 1,286,872,906 of NC_056731.1, read as the reverse complement.
ATGTACACTTCTCAAATTCTCGCAAATCTTAACTCAGCACTCCTGACCAAACTTGAATCTACCTACAACAAGGTAGCTAGATTTGCTGCCCAGCAAACCTACAGATCCCATCACTGTCGCTCTCTAAAATACCTAAACTGGCTTGAATTACCCCACCAGCTTCTTCTCTCTCAGCTCCAGATCATCCATTCTATCCTAAACCAGCCTTACTACTGCCCAGCACTATCCCCTCTCATCTCCCATTATTCTCCCTCCAGACCTCCCTGAAGCTCTAACCAAGACCTACTCCAAATCTACAAACCCAAGTCTAAATTTGGATGCAACATGTACAGCTATGACCCCACTATTGCCTGGAATAGGCTCCCACTAGAAATCAGGACCCTTACACATCCTAAACAATTTAAGACAGCCACCAAAGAGCACTTTAAAAGTCACTGGTCCTGCCACTGCACTCTCCCTCCTTAACATCCCCTACTTCTCATACCTTAATCTACTTTCTGCCCTTAACTCAGTCTTCTCACTAGCTCTCTCTAATCTTCCTTGACTACTCTTTCTACTGTCTTCTAAAATTTATTAAGCAAATTGCCTCAGAGAAACATTCTATTGTAATTGTCTTGCCTTCATGCAACTACATCATGATAAAACTGGGTTTTTGTAACCACTTACTCCAAAAACTATACTCATCTTAATGACATATTTCTTTTTATACATCTTTTATTGACACTGTATAACATTGTATTGCTACTTAATGCCTTGTAATAATCCTGTAACATTGCTGTTTAATGCTAATTTATAATAAAAATTGTATAATATGTTGGAGCTTTTCTCCCCGGGCCTCCGCAGAAAAAGGGCTCTTCAGTTCAGTCGGACAATCCCGGTCAACAAATGTAAAATAAATAATAAAATAAATAAATATGCTTTTCCAACCCCTTTGCCATTTCTTCTCTGTTTGCAAGCATTTTGCTGAGAGTGTTTATTCTGTTCTTGCCAAAACTGGATGAGGAGTTAGAGAATACCATAGGAAATTTTTAAAAGTAAGGCTAAAAAATCTTAGAGATTCCCAGGATCATCTTACCCCTCTCATCACACTTTTTGATAACCTTTGCAGCAGAGGGACCAAAAACCAAATCTGTATCCAAAGAAGAAGAATTTAAAATCTCACTTTTCACATAATCTGGCAGGTTCTGAGAATGCAGTTAGGCAACTCTCCAAAAACAATGCAAGTGGCCATATCCCTGGAAGAAGTATCAACAGAGGTAATCACATACTTTAAACAATGAGATAGGACATGTGAAATGGACAAAATTGAACAATTTAAGCCAGATTTTTCCTCACAAGAAGATATTGCAGGCAAAATATCCCTCATACTTTCACAATTAGTCAGAATAAACTTCAACATATGAGCCTGGCAATTCAAAATTCTGAAAATTAAAGTTGCGGAAGCAAACGCATTTTCCAAACTTATCAATTATTTTCCCATCCTTGTGATAAAGTGTAGGATTGAAATTATATGAAGGCTATGTTCTTGCTTTAACGCTAGACCTGTGCTGTCTTGTTTCATTGAAAGTCTGGGTTATTGGATTTGACTGGGTCTGACCTCGGTGATTTTTTTCAAAAGCTTGGATCCAGGGGTCTGACTCCTCCCAACCCGTAATTATAGGTTCATAGATGTTTACTAAGCTAACGACCACAAGGGCCTTTTTAAGCCTAGCCATGCATCCCAAATCTTTGACAAGTTCAGATATCCTTGATAAGTGTAAGCATGGGCCTGGGAGATGAACCATTTACAGGTTACCTGTTTGCATCAGAAACATAGGTGCTAAACCAGGGATGAATTTCCAGTTTTCCATCCAACTGTCAAAGTTGCACTTGAATTGGATTAGGGAGAACTCTGCTTCACATGGATGGGGAGCCTGTTCCATAGACAGGATAGTCTCTGGGATACATACCTATCTCTCCAGCAGGTGTTATTTATACCACAGGCAAGATTTAAGTCTTTAGAACAGGTAATTCTGGTACTGTTTTGTGGATAGGTAGGAGGTCCATCAGAGTGGGTCTGACAATGCCCTGTATGCCAGACATAGATCTCCCCTCAAAAACCTGTAGGAGACAGAATACAGGGACAGGGTCTTGAGGCAGTTTGCATAGGACATATTGCTTTTGCCCAGTATTCTTTTAGTGAGGAACCTCTGTGGATGTTCCAGTTTTGGATATGCCTGGTTAGGTACATACCAAAGGGGGCATTGCACTCAATGATAGGTCTGATGAATGCTGAATACAGTGGGACAATGACTTCCTTGGACATAGATGGCATACCTTTGTTTATAAGTTGCGCAATGTAGAATGATTTCCTTACCACTGTAGACACATGATGATCAAAGACTAGATTACTATTTATGTGTATCCCTAAGTCCCTGACTACTGGGTCACCTCTAAGGGGTGTGTTGTCAATATGATAGTTACCAGGGATGGATGACTTCCCAAAGGATACTGTTATGCATTTCTTGGCATTTAGTTATAGTCCATGACTCTGACACCACTTGTTTGCCTGTGTCAACCCTTCCTGGAGAATATTTGTGTCAGTGTGAGATTCAATGACAGCTTCTAATTTGCAATCATCTGAAAATTTAGTCAGCCACAGACCATTGACATTGGCCTTGACTTCTGAGAAGTAAATGCCAAAAAGGAGCGGTCTAAGGACTGATCCCTGAGGGACTCCACTTGTGACTGGCCTTGGTCTCCCGATTACCTCAGATTGAGTTTGCCTGCTTGTAACCATAACATCACCCAAAAGAAATACAACATAAGCCTAACAAAGTTAGTCAATCTAAATCAGGGAGATATGAAACAGTGAAAGGCTGTTCCAAAATACAAGGCCACTGGTCAGGTCCAACTGGTCACCGAGTGCTCAAAACTGACAATTTTAGATGGGAGGAGAGATAGTGAACCAGACAAAACAAGGCAAAACTGATCTAGTGTTATGGTAAGTAGATTCATATCTGATGTTGTCTTTTTTTGTCCCACTGAATGTCTGGTACAGACTCCCAAGCTACCTGAAACACATGGGTTATCTCAAGGAAGGATATTTCTGAGTATGGTGGAGTCAAAGGATGTTCAAGATCTGGATTGTACATCTAACCTGTAATGTAACAAGGTATGAACTGTAGACTAAGCAGCTGCAGCACAAATCTTATCAATTGGAGCTCTAGCCAAAAAAGCAGTGGAAGCAGCCACTGTTCCAGCTGAATGAACCTTTGGTTTGCCAGGTATGCTCAATCCCATTTTGTTATAAACAAAAAAATGCAGTCAGAAAGCCAAATGGACAACATTACATTATAGACTCCTTTTCCCAATTTAACTTTTGAAAATGAGAAAAAGGAGTTCAGACTTCCTGATATCCTTTGTATGATGCAAATAAAATTTAAGTTCACGATGAATGTCCATTAAATTAAGTATATGCCCCATTGTTAGAGAAATTCAGAAAGTATACTGGTACATTGATAGTCTGATTAAGATTTGCTTCAGAGGCCACTTTTGGAAGGAAATGAAGATTAGTTTGCAAAGATACTGTATCTTTATGACAAACAAGGAATTGGGTTTGAAAAACAGTGCCCGTAATTCAGAAATCATCATAGCAAATGTTATAGCTACCAAAAAGGCTGTCTTCCAGGTAAGAAAATTTAGAGTCACTGAGAAATCAGGCTTGAAAGGAGCTCATGTCAGAGCCTGTATGTGTTACAGTAATGTCCCAGTGAGGAACTGAAGGAAAGATCCCTTCAAAAAAGGTTTGGAAATTTTTAAGGAAGCAATAGAAGCCTGATTCTCTCCAGCATGAGAACGGCTGCTAACTGACTTTGATAGTTGAGGTGTTGGGGCCGTTGTGAAACAACACTTGTGAAAAAGTCTAAAACAGATGGAAGAGGGGTTGAAAACGGATTCAAACCTCTGGTACAGGCCCATATAGCAAAACTTTTCCATTTGCTAAGATAGTCATTTTTGGTATTTGTTTTTTATGAGTATGACAAAATCTGAATAACTAGAGCAGACAGTCTGGCATCGCTGGTCACCATTAAATTTGGAGGTACCATTCAGTTAGTTTAAAGGTTTTCAAGTCTTAGTGAGGCTTACCAGACACTGATGAAGAAAATATGGACAAGGGTCCAACACTCATGTTGGCTGTATCAGATGAGGTCAGAAAAAGGAGAAAAAAACTTGCTGGGGCCAAAAAGGGGCAATGAAAATAACTTTGGCCTTGCTCCTTCTGGCTTTCTGAAGAACTTTAGCATTGAGAGTGGTGCAACAGGTAACACGTTTGCCTTTGGTGCTAGAGGATGTGGGTTTTATTCCCACACTGGGTAGCTTGATTGCTGACACTGCAATGTGGCATAAGAGGTGTACTGCATTCCTGAGTGTGCTGCCCTTCGGATGAGACATTAAATTGAGGACCCATCTCCTTGAGTTGGTTTTAGCCAAGATGGATGTAAAAGATCCCATGGCACCTACTGAAGAATAAATGAAATTATATTTAATGTTAAATGGATGTTATCAACAGATTTTGGAAATATGTAAACATATTGTAAATAAGAACTCTTATTTACAGCATATTTACAAATATTTATCATCATCCTCTTTCGGCTGTTCCCGTTAGAGGTCGCCACAGCAGATCACCTGTTTCCATTTCTTCCTGTCCTCTGCATCTTGCTCTGTCACACCAACCACCTGCATGTCCTCTCTCACCACATCCATAAACCTTATCTTAGGCCTTCCTCTTTTCCTGTTACCTGGTAGCTTCATCCTTAGCATTTTTTTCCCAATATACTCAGCATCCCTCCTCAGCACATGTCCAAACCAACATAATCTTGCCTCTCTGGCTTTGTCTCCAAACCTTCCATCTTGGGCTGACCCTCTAATATACTTATTCCTAATCCTGTCCACCATCGTCATACCCAGTGCATATCTTAACATTTTTAACTCTGCCACATCCAGCTCAAACTCCTGCCTTTTTGTCAATGCCACTGTCTCCAACCCATATAACATAGCTGGTCTCACTACCCTCTTGTAGACCTTCCCTTTCACTCTTACAGGTGCTCGTCTGTCACAAATCCCTCCTGACACTCTTAGAGATATAAAAATGTATTTGCACATACTCATAATTTCTTTTACAATTATACTAAAATTTTAATTATCTATTAGACCCCCACTCCTTTTTCCATAACCACCATCTGATTTTTACTTAACATTCTTCCATTCCATATAATTTTTTTCCATTCTTTTGACATAGTTTTTACTTCCATTCTTATCCATATTTAATCACAGCCATGTTTATTTTATCCACTTCTTTTATATCTTTGAAAAAAAAACTTCTTTACATAATTTTCCCCATAACTTTCTTACTCTTTTACATTTTAAAAGCACATGCCTCCGGATTCTCAAAAGCTTGCACAGAGTGCAAGATCGGTGCAGGAGCTCAAGCAGGCAACATGTCTGCCGTACGATCCAGGAACAGCCTGCAGGGGCATGCACGAGTGCTCCTGCACTAATCTTGCATGGACTAAGCCCTGGTATGCAAATCACCCCATTTGCAGGTGAAATCCATGCAAATGAGGGGATTTGGCAATCCAGGAAGCTTGCAACAGTCCATGCAAGACTAGTGCTATCTGCAGAAATGTACTTGGTTATTAACTGAGTGCATTTCTGCAAAATCCAAAACGGAGCTATGACAGCTCTGAATAAAGGCTGCATATCAAGTAGTAAGCATGCCAATGGTCAAGTATAACAAAAAAAATGAAAAAAACAACTTTTAATTTTTTTTTAGCCGATCTTGGCTGTTTAAGCGTAGGGCAGCGGCGCGCAAATGGGATCAGGGGAAAATAATAAAATAAACCTAAAATAAGCATTCTAACTAAAATCAGTATTCTGCCATGCAAGTCAATGACAGGCAAAAGACAACTTGGCCAGTGAGTAGTAGTTGCTAAGGGGGGAGGCTCAGTGTGAGACATGTAACTATGCATTAGCAGGCAATCCTATGCAAATGAGGGGAAGGATAGTGAATCCCAGTTTTCCCCAGCATGTGAGTCAGGTCCCAACAGTGTAAGAGTAGGAATAGCTTGGTGCAAGCCTAGGAGGTAGGTGACATCATGGGGGGGGTGTGTCAGGCATACTGTAAGCGGCTTGGAGCCCTATGGCTCGGGTTTGCTCCTAGCTTAGCACAGCTAAGCTAGGGGGTGTGTCTAAACCTGCCTAGCACTCTTTATAAAGCCTAAGTGGGTGTGTGTGCCATGCACTGGGTTTTACAGGAAGAAAAAAAGAAGTTAAACCAGGAAATAGCAGCAGTGTGCACATTTGGGCACTCTGCGCAGGGCACACACAGGCTTAAACAGGGAGGCAATGGGAAGTGAAAACAGCAGTAGGAAGGTAATCAAGGAGAACTAGCTTAGCTGGCAGATGAAATGTATCAGAATCAGCCAATTACACAGGCAGCAGACCAGCCCAGCCCAGAACACTACTATAAACTAAGCAAACACCTTCCCCTCTGGTTTTTCCCACGCTCTACACCACCGGTGTATACAAGCGGGGATATTTTAACAAACAAACCTACAAAATGAGAAGGGCTGCAGCAGGCAACATAGGACAACATGTGCAAGAGGCGGAGGGTGGTGAGGGTGTGAATGCTGCTGAACAACCCACAGTGAGGAGATGGAGAAGAGTGTACAGACCAAGGGTAACCTACCGAGGGCTACATGAGCTGAAGATAGTGGAGAGCTATAGGGTGGACAGAGACCTTCTACAGCAAATTGTTGAGCTGTGCCAGCCACACCTGACACACCAAACAGAACGAGGGGAACCCATCCCAGTGGATACCAAGGTATGTGTAGGCCTAGGTATACTAGCCACAGGTACCTCCCAAAGCACAACTGGGGATATCATGGGGATCTCACAGGCATCAGCATCCAGAGTATTCCACCAGTTCCTGGATGCCATGTCAGCACATGCCAGTGAGCACGTATATTTCCTCAACACCTGTGAGGTGTTGACCAGCAATATGCGTCTCTTCCACCAAATAGCAGAATACCCTGGTGTAGTGGGTGCTATAGACTGCATGCACATATGCATCAAAGCACCAACTTGTGAGCAATGTAGGGCTTACATCAAATGCAGGGGCATCACTTCCATCAACTGCCAGGTCGTATGTGATGCCTAGGGCATTATAATGAATGTGTGTGCTGGCTGCCCTGGTAGCTATGATGATTCCCACATATGGCATATGACACAGCTGTACCAGAGATTTGCCAATGGGGACATCCCCTACGGTCACCTAGTGGGGGATACTGGGTACACACTGGAGCCGTGACTGATGACACCCATCAGAAATGCATACACACCTGAACAACAATGCCATAATGAGGCACACGCACAGGCCAGACATATAATAGAGCATGTGTTTGGGATGCTCAGGTCATGGTTCCGGTGTCTGGACACATCCGGTGGAGCCTTGCAGTATTCACCAGCTACATGTACCCAAATTGTTATGGTATGTGCTATGCTACACAACATGATCCTGCGGAAACAGCTGCAGCAGGAACAGCATGGGGCAGGGCCACACAGCCCCCCCACCAATACCAAGGCCTGCACAGGCATAGAGTGACCCGGAGGCGGAACAACCTGAGACTACCCCAGTAGGCAGAAGAAGGCGTGCCCAGTATGCCCTGGCCTTGGGAAAAAGGCAACGCATAGCACATGCACTGACACAGTAGGGACCCAGGGAATGACACCTCTCTCTGACTTGCACATACAGTAAAAGAGATGCCAAACATGACACTACCTGTGCTCAACCATGTGTAGGGAGTGTACTATGTGCAACCGACATAGGCAGCCCTCCAGCACCACCCATAAGTCTGGCACACCCTCAAGGTAAGTCAATCAACCTACCAATTACCAAATGGAGTAGAATGTGTCGTTACCAGTAGCTATGGTTATGGATGTGAGCATACAAGTGAATTGGGTGGCTGAATGTTATGGCAGCAGACAGTAGACACCCATAGTGGCACCATGACATCTGTAACACATACTGGAGTCACCATAGTAGCCAGTACTACACAGGGTGACAAAACCCACTGCAGGAAATGTGCTGAGTGACATGTGTGTCCATATGACCCACACATGCCAGTCAGGAAGCTTCACATACCCAACAACAGTCTCAGCCAGCAAGACAGGTGTAGACAAACCAAGAAATAGCCTGTGCCATGGCCCCTGAATGATGGCTATGGTTAATCTCCCCCCCAGGCCTACACAGACAGACCACAGCAGGGCAGGCAGTGGGATGTTAGTTGTGAAGGGTAGGAAGTCAGACAATAATAGGTAGGGCAGCCAAAGTCACGATCTGTAGTACACTAGTATGCCTCTAGTCAGCATGATAGTTAGCAATACAGAATGAAATGGAGTACCTGACATACCAGTACAATCATAGCAAATGTGTACAAGTGTCACATGTGCCCCCCACATCCTAAATAGGAATGTAATAACAGTCAGGTGTGCCCCCCAACCCTGTGTAAAAATGTAGAAATAGACAGGTGTGCCCCCCATCCTACATAGTAATGTAATAAAAGTCAGGTGTGCCCCCCCCAATCTTGTGTAGAAATAGTCAGGTCTGCCCCCCCATCCTACACAGTAATGTAATAACAGTCCAGTGTGTCGCCCCAATCCTGTGTAGAAATGTATCAATAGTCAGGTGTGCCCCCCATCCTACATAGTAATGTAATAATAGTCCAGTGTGCCCCCCCCCAATCCTGTGTAGAAATGTAGTAATAGTCAGGTGTACCCCCCATCCTACAAAGTAATGTAATAACAGTCAGGTGTGCCCCCCCCACTCCTGTGTAGAAATGTAGGAACAGTCAGCTGTGCCCCCCGCTATGCAGAAATGTAGTAATAGTCAAAGCCAAATGATTGATGGATACCCTGCAGAGACAGCATGCTACCTGTCGGTGTACAACCCAAAGGTCAGCACTGCAGCACAAACTACCTGGATATGATCTACACATTCAGTACAGACAGCCATACTGGGCATGCTCACACACACAGAGAAATGAAGGAAATGTCAGTCAACAACATACTGAAAGGTAACACTGGGCATGCTCACACACTTAAACACATGAAGGCTATGTCTGCAAACACCAGTGGATCAGACATATCTGGCAGTTGCAGTTGTTAGTGCAGACACTCGTCAGTATGCACCACCCATGCCTTGCACACACAGTGGATAGGAATACAGATATAGATGTCAGGACCACACACTATAATAAGCCAAAGGTAGACGTACATAGATATGTGGAAGAGGGTGAGTGTGACAAGGAGCCATCCAGGCCTGTCCCACCCAGCACACAGCCAAAGGGCCCCAAACACATGAGGTGCAGATGTCACTCACTGCAGATACTAGCCACCAGTATCTGTCAGCATTACAGACTATGTGGTGCACGTGCCAGCTGTGCAACATGACTGTACAAGGAAGTAGTCATCTAGCAGCTGTATACATGTACCTGTGAAATATGACCTTGTGTGTGCCCGCATGTGGCGTGTCATCCCCTAGATGAATGGGTTATGGCCATTGCACACACACTGCCCTCCCCATAGCCCTACTATGACAAGCCTGCTGAGGTCATCCAATGTGAAATACACCTTTGGGAGTGTTGCAGCTCAGTAATCTCCATGGTGCGTCCCATAACTCCATACTGCTGTAGTGTGATAAACTAGTTATGTAGGAGTTCTAACCCCAGACTTGGCAACTGTGTATGAGTGTGTGTCTGTGTGTATGTCTGATTGTGTAAAGAGCAATGCGTGTTAGGGTATTCACACTCCCTACAATTCATATACTTAACTGTGGCAAGGCTGCTGATGTCACCCACATAGAAATATACCTCTGGGAAGGCTATAGTCCAGTAATCTCTGTAGCATGTCCTGTGACTGTGTACTGCTGTAGTGTGATAAAGTAGTTAGGTAGGTGTTCTAATCCCAGACATGGCAAGTGTGTGTCTGTGTAGAGAGCAATGCTTTTTAGGGTACTCACACTCCTTACAATTCATATACTCAACTTTGGCAAGGCTGCTGATGTCATCCACCTAGAAATACACCTCTGGGAAAATTGTAACCCAGTAATCTCTATAACGTGTCCTGTAACTGCGTACTGCTGTCATGTGATAAAGTCACTAGATAGCTGTTCTAACCTCAGACTTGGCAACTGTGTGTGTGTTTTTGTGCATGTCTGTCTGACTGTGTAGAGAGCAATGCTTTGTAGGGTACTCACACTCCCTACAATTCATATACATAACTTTGGCAAGGCTGCTGATGTCACCCACCTAGAAATACACCTCTGAGAAGGTTGTAGCCCAGCAATCTCTGTCGCACATCTTGTAAATGTGTACTGCTATAGTATGATAAAACAATTAGGTCAGTGTTCTAATCCCAGACATGGCAAGTGTGTGTGTCTGACTCTGTCTGTGTAGAGAGCAATGCTTTTTAGGGTACTCACACTCCTTACATTTCATATACTCAACTTTGGCAAGGCTGCTGATGTCACCCACCTAGAAATACACCTCTGGGAAGGTTGCAGTCCAATAATCTCTGTAGCTCGTCCTCTAATTGCGTATTGCTTTAGTGTGATAAAGTAGTTAGGTAGGTGTTCTAATCTCAGACATGGCAAGTCTGTATATGTGTCTCTGTGTAAAGAGCAATGCTTTTTAGGGTACACACACTCCCTACAATTCATATGCTCAACTTTGGCAAGGCTGCTGATGCCACCCAGCTAGAAATACACCTCCGGGAAGATTGTAGTCCAGTAATCTTGGTAGCGTATCCTGTAACTGCGTACTGCTGTAGTGTGATAAAGTAGTTAGGTAGGTGTTCAAATCCCAGACATAGCAAGTGTGTGTCTCTGTAGAAAGCAATGCTTTTTAGGGTACTCACACTCCTTACATTTCTTATACTCACCTTTGGCAAGGCTGCTGATGTCACTCACCTAGAAATAAACCTCCAGGAAGGCTGTAGCCCAGTAATCTCTGTAGTGCATCCTGTAACTGCGTACTGCTGTAGTATGATAAAGTAGTTAGGTAGGTGTTCTAATCCCAGACGTGGCAATTGTGTGTGTGTCTGTCTGACTCTGTGTGTGTCGAGAGCAATGCTTTTTAGGGTACACACACTCCTTACAATTCATATGCTCAACTTTGGCAAGGCTGCTGATGTGACCCACCTAGAAATAAACCTCTGGGAAGGTTGTAGACTAGTAATTTCCTTGGCGAGTGCCATAACTGCGTACTGCTGTAATGTGATTTAGAACTGTGGTAGTGTTCCATCCCCACCCATGGCAGTTATGGATGTTTTGTGTGTGTTTCAATGTCTGTGTAGGGAACAATGCATTTTAGGCTAGTCACACTCAGTACATTTCAAATGGCCTACTTTGTCAATCCTGCTCATATCATCCAATGTGAAATACACCCTTGGGGAAGGATTACTCTAGTAATCTCTGTGGTGTGTACTATAACTGCGTAGTGCTGTAGTGTAATAAACTAGTTGGGTAGGGGTTATACTCCCAGACATGACCGGTGTGTATGTTGGTAACTCCTATTTTCTGTGGCAGTAGTCATGAGTGTGTGACACCTGTGGCCAATGTGGAGTGGGTTTTGCATATTTCTTATATGGTGGCCTTACTATATATCACAATGTCCACCATACAGGGATAACAGATGTGAAATAGCTGAGAGGCTGGGGTGCAAAGCCATACTCATACATGTGACATCAAGGCCAGGCAATAACAGGTAGCAATCCCAGTATTACCCAAAGCACACTCTCAACCCATGTCTCATGCACACACACATGCCTAGGCAACAGCCAATATGTGGGTAGTACACTGCTTATTGACCAGTGATAGTAAATATGGGGTGATAGCAGTGGGCTACAAAGGACATGGCACCCTGTCCATCTGTCCAATATGCACGTACATGCAGACAGTGCATGTTCCCCAATGGACACCTGCAACACTTGTGGTGCCATCACATGTGACCCACAAAGGACATACCATGCCTGACAACAAGCCCTATATTGACAGATGCCACTGAAACCAGGGAATGCTGTTAGCATGCTATCAATGTAGGTGCAGGGTAAATCTGCTGCCCATTACCAGTTCATGCCACAGGTGTGCAAGACTGGCACATCTGATGATAATCTGTGTTCACAACATGGGCCAGACATCCCAGCTACAGTTCCACATGTCACTGTACATGCATGTGGAAGGTGTGCACATACCAGACACTGTCCATGTCATGGACTAAGGAACACATACATGGCAAGCGATGCACAGCATTGGCCACACACAATATTCACCCAAGTGACTGGATGGGGGATACAATACCCACCTGTGTGGGCAACTGCAGACACTACAGCCCTGAGCCACAATGCAGACCATTGTCATGTGGCCTGATGCCAAGGTATACCCATCACCTAGCCTTGTACAGCCATCTGGCACAGTCGACCACCACAGACCCATGCAGACATGCACCCATGCATATCAGTACTGGCACCCTGTGTGTTTATGGGTGTGTTGTATGGTGCGTATGTTCCCATCCACACTCCCTGCAACCCCCATGGGCATACTGAAGCATGCTGTCTGATGTCAGACACCTCCCCATACCCTTTGCCCATACAACCTCCATATGACCCATGTGATGCATGTGATACCCGCACAGTGATGTGTTGTGGCAATCCCACTACTGATGAGTTGTAATCCTGGTCCTGCAAAGTGTGTTAATGTGTGTGCATCCCTGTGAGAGTGTGGCTGTGTTGATGCTGGCACCTGTTCATGCGGACAGGCACGTGTACGTCACCTACCGTATAGCTACCGTATCCCTATTGCAGATGTCACTCACCATCACATATATGTTCTGAGGGCTCTACAACAGGTAACCCATGTGGCGCATTCAATGACTGCATAGAACTCTGATAGCACTACATAGTCGTGAGGGGTTTGATACCCTGTGCTGATAGGTGTGTGACACAAACATACTTCAGTTTTACTCTCCCACCCCTCCCTGACTTTTCTTTGCCTCTGTTTGCCTCTCCCACTCTCTCTCTGGTGGATGTGGAGACCTACACCTGCTTTGCTTAGGCAGCAGCATGTGTATTTTAAGTGATGCTCATGATCAGCTGATGGCCTCTGCACAAATTGCAGCCCTTCCCTAGCTGATTGCATGTGGAACAGCTGTGGTAACATTCCCATAGCCAATTGCATGGAAACACACTCCAATATCTGGGAACATCATGTTAGTGTTGACCCTTTTCATTCACTGTGAGCAGGAAGTAGATCAGTTGTTTGGCAAACAACATCTCAGATGGATTGGCGATTTATCCCTAACAACATACACTGTGAAAACAGGGCAACACACAGGAGGGGGATGTGCCTGACCTGACTGAAGATTGTAAGTACTGCTATACTGCATTTGGAGTAATGTTGGTTTAACAGTGTGTGTGTGGATATGGTTGTCCTACATGTCTCAATACCTGCCATGTCAGGGTCATCTGAAGACTGGGCAGTGTGTTGTGCCTTTGGTTTCATGTGTTACCCACAGAGCATCTATCTGTGGCCTGCAGAAGGTAGTGTGAGGATTGCAGTCTGTAGATAGTAAAAGCTGTGTCAGTTACTGACTTCATATCCCTCAGAGGACATATGTTGCAACAAACCCTGTTACAACAGTAAATGTATAAGGTAATCACAGCAACATGTCAATACTGGCCCTGTGTATGTGCTTCCAGCCACAACTCTGTCAACCTTTGTACATATGTCACGCATGAAGTGGTGCATATGTGTTGTACATCATAATTAGTGTCATCATATTTGATAACAAGCCAGTGAGATATCAGATTGCTACACATGTTATGTACAGCAGGGGTTATAGTTGATGACATAACCTGGATATTCTGTGGATCTTTGGACAGTACTGAGGTCTGTGTACTTATGGTGAACGTCGACAGTGTGTGTATTGTTAATATGTACTTTAGCCTGTGTATAGGCTGTGGTAGATGTCATTGTTCTAGGTCCTTTCCTATCTGATGTTACATGCTGCTCCACTGTATGGTACCGTATTGGCATACATGTTTGTAGGCCCATACACACACATGTCCCATACCACAGACAGCCTTCAGACCAAACTGTGTAGCAGGCCAGTATATGTAGGGTCAGTCTGTGAGTGGCACATATGGGGATGGTGTCGAACAGATAGTCTATATACTGTAATATTATGCTAGCTTAACATATGTGGCTGTGGCTGTGTTCGCATTGGTTGTGGTTATGCACTTTCAAACAGATGTATCTTACCCTGTGCTGTGACATGCCTGTAGAGCCTGCTATATATGCAGGTACATGTGCATTCCCCCATAGGAGATGTAGGTCAGTGTTGAGCCAGTCTGCCTGTAGCCTGCACAGTGCATTGTTACATGCCTAGCAGCTTAGTGTACTTACCCAGGGAGATGTCATGTGCAGATACGTGCCAGATGTACTGCTGCCAGGCATCCCTTAACAGTCATGTATGTCAGACAGAGCAATGGGATGCTGTACAGATGTATGTCAATATCTAGTGGATAGTATGTGGCCATGGCACCCTTGTACCAGCGGTTATTATGTGTCAGGCCAGACAGGGGTGTGTGAATGCATAACCTATGATGGCAAATGTATACCAGTCATTATGTATTATACCCATCTACATGGCTGTCTACATCCATATTGTCAGGCATGATGCACATGTGCACTAAGGGGTTATGTATATACCTCTGGACTGTAAAGAGTGTGTCAGAATGTCCACATATATTGGCCAATATCTCTGCTGCAGTACACAGGTTCATTATGTGCTAGCAGCGGTACTGTACTATGATGTCCTTAGGGTGTCTGTCAGTAGCCAATGGCATGCATGTTATAAGCAGATGTGACATCCCACTCACACCATGTCTGTGAAGACAATCCCAATGACAGTAGCAATGGTCTACTAATATACCTGCTATACATACCTGACATCCCTTGCACTATGACGTTGGGACTATACAGGCTGGGGTAGGGCTACACTCCATGTGCAGGACATATGGTGGAAATATATGTACATATAATTATCCAGATTGCCATATATATATATATATATATATATATATATATATATATATATATATATATATATATAGGATTATTCATGTGTAGTACTTCCAATTACCACTGTCATGGCAACCACCTATTATAAATCCCTACATCATGTGGGCGTGGTCCCTTTTCATTTCCTGTGTGATGGACATCCTTCCTGTGTCTGGGCATCAGTGTTACAGACTGCAGGTAGCAATACCTTTTACAGGAGAACTTGCACACTCAGGGCAGCTACGTATTTGTAGGAGGTTCAGGAACTACAGACAAGGTGTATGTAGAGTTGTGTTATGCTTTGTATTGTACTGGTGCTACAGGGTGTGTGTGTACATACTAGTTTACCTTGGAATGCAGTCTGTCTGCATAGCTCTCAACTGTGGGCCTATCCTCTTGGTGGTCAGAGGTGTGCCTATCATGTTTTGTCTGTCCACCACACAGGTCCTGTGTCAGATATTTCACTGGCAGTGTGTGTGTTGAGTGCTATCAGTACATGGCTACATCCATTTCTGCTTCTAACCTCAATTCCCTGACTGAGGGTATGTTACAGACTATCCTGTACACCAGCAACTTGCTTAGTGTATGGCAACAGTTTTCCACATATGTGCCTGTGCTCCAACCTCTGTTCTCCACCTACATACCAAGCTTTGCACATATGACATGCTGTCGGGTGTTGTTCTTTAGTGGGCTGTGAGTATATCACACTGCCATTGCTGCCATCAGTTCACTGCTGTTGTATCCCCCACACATACGGTGGGGCTGGGATCATATATGTGTGGGCGTCACCTACACAATACATGTGTGCCCTTATGCACGCCAAAGGCCAGTGTATGTAACAGTGGTATATAGCTCTGTATTATTGAATCTGGCGGGGAATCACCAAAAATAACCTAGGCTGTTACAAAATGTGGGGGTATCAGGGGTGAGCTGCCTTAAGGTGTCTGGATGTATAGTACCGTATACTTCACCTATATTTACATTACTTACATAAATTGGGATAATGCACGCCTATTGCCTCCTGCCATACAGACTGTTCTGTTTGTCAGTGTGCTTGTGATGGTGTCAGTTATGCCTTGTTATGCAACAGTTACAACCCATTTGGTCACATGATGTCTTTACCACCTAGTGATTTTGTACAGAGTGTAGCTAGTGGCTGCTGAACTATACACCTGCATTGCATACTGTTGATTGTTTGGTATCCTGTGGCCCAGTCTGTCATCACTATTGTACAGTTTGAAGGGCTTGGCCTGGACAGCAACAGTTGTGAACCTTTCCAGACTACTGTATTAGTATAACTGTTTCACAGTTGCATTACTCTGTTTATATGGATGTCAGTGTCTGAACAGCTATATGACATGGCATATAGAACTGTAATAGTACACAATTAAAGGTTTTCCATTTCTGCAAACCTGTGTGTGTTTTTTTTTCCTATGACCTCTCTGTGGGTATATGTTGCAGGCAATGATTGTCATTTGTATGGGTGGCCCATACAGTGTCCGGTTGTTCAGGTGTTAACTGTAGGCATAGTGGCTGCTCCATATTGTGTGCACCTTCTACATATGTATCTTACTGTATAAATATCTGTGTGTAGTCACATGTATATCTCTATCTATCTATCTGTCTATCTATCTATCTAGCTATATATCTATATATGTATGTATATCTGTATCTGCATATCTGTGTCTGTGTATCTGTATCCTGGGGATGTTGATGGCTTCCATATTTTACATTTCCTATGGGAGGCAGACTGTACTGCATGATATGTTACCAATACCAGCCTGACAACATACAGGTGGGATGCAGTACTGTTAACATCTTGTGCCTATGTCAGGTCCTGGTTATGGGATCTGCAACACTTGGTAGTGTAATGCAGGGCGGACGTGTTTGGCTGTGGGGGGGAGTGCGTATTCATACAAAACATATAGTGTGTGGGGCCTCTCAACCCCATTAATGGTTCATGTGGACATATGTGTTTTTGTTAATCTGCCATTGATATCTACAGATGTATGGCCATATATACCTATATATATATATATCTGCTTACATATATATAACTAAGTCCTTATATACCTACATAGATATATATCTGCGTACACATATGTAACTTGCTGTGTATATGTAGACATATAGGTGTAGACACATATATGTGTCGATGTAGGCATTTGCATGTATATATCTTCATATATATTGCTATATATGTATATATTTTTAGAAATATATATATATATATATATATATATATATATATATATATATATATATACATATATAGATATGTTGTAGCTGTTTAGATAGTAATATATTTGCACACACATACATCTAGATGTTGGTATACATTCTCTGTACTGTTGCATGATGGACTGGATGATATGTTTCTAAAAACATCAGATTTATTTATATCTGGTATGGCTTAGTGATAAATCACTTTGTCTATGGTGTGCAGGGTCCTAGGTTTGAGCCTTGCAGGAGCTATTTATTTTGTTGCTGGGCAGAACACGGCCCTTTGGATACAGAGTTATTAAGGCACTTTAAAGCAATTGTAAGCGGGTTTGCACAGGTTTGCGTGGAGCTAAGCAGTACTTACGTCCGGTTACAGTTTCTTACACTCAGCTTCTACTTTGCTTAATCTGTGTAGGCAATGCTTACCCCTGTGCAGATGCACTTAAACATGCTTACTAGTGCTTAGATATGGTTACTACTGCTTATTTGTGCTTAAACCTGCTTACTAGTGCCTTATTGATTATGAGATTGACACTTCACATGTGCATTTCCTGCAGTACTCCAGTTCATAAATATATGTTTTTAGTGGGTTTTAAAACAAAAATATTGGTTATGATGTGCTGGGAATGCCTATTCATTAGGCGAATGCTCTGCCCACTGCACTATTGCTGTGCTGCTTTATTTGCATATATCTTCCTTGTTATCCTCTTCAGCCTTTTAAGCTGCTATAACCATAGCTAAGCAATGGGCACATCCACGCACCTACGGTTATCTGTACTCGGATTAAAAAAAAATAAAATAAAACGGTTTCTTTTTTTCATTTATCTGTACTGTTGCTGTTGTACACATGGGGGACAGTTGGTGGGGCTATGAGGACACCTATGAGTGATCTCACTCATTTCTTAACACCTTCTGCTGTTCTACATTGCAGGGGCGTGTTTATTCTGAGAGCTCTGCTCTCAGACACGCCCCCAGGACTTGTACACGCTCCATGTAAGCCTAGGAACTCGGGCAGCGTGCGTTGTTAATATGCATGGAGCGCTGCCATCCTGCTCCTAAACGGGTACTTCCGTGCAGGACTAGCTTAGTCCTGCACGGAGGATTAGTGAATCCGGGGGATGTTCCATAGTTTCTTCTTGAAAATGTAAACATATTCTATCACTTTTCTTTTTGTATGGCATATTTCCTTTTACTGGTAAGTTATCTATTGCAGTCTCTGCAAAAAAATCTAGACATTCTACTTACTTCATTTTCTTCTAATTTTTATAGCTTTATTTTTTTTCAGCTTTCAGATTTTTCTCATGGTTTTACATAGTAATGTTTTATCATTACATTCTTATACCATACTTTCCTTTTTCTTCTACATCATCATTTTTTATTTTCCACAAAAATATTTTTTCTTGGTAACATTTAATTTCTTCATTTACACAGTCTTTTTCTCTTTTTTATCATACCCTAAAATGTATCATACTTATATTAATACAATTATACTATTAATCACTCAACTTTTTCATTTACTCACTTTAATACTTTGTAAAAAATAATGCATCAGCATGTACCACTGGGTTAATTAACCCCAAACCTCCTTCCTCTTTATTTACACAAAAAACCCTCTTTTACTCGGTTTAATCTAGAGCCGCATATAAATGAAAAAAATTATCTGCAATAATTCCTTTTCAAATATTGTTGGCAATGTAAATAATACTTGGTAAGCATGTTATTTTCCCATCAGTACCTAGGACCTCTCCTGAAAAGAGGCTACTAACCTAGTGGGACTAATCTCATCGACAAAGGATAGAGAAATAAATAAATAAATAAATAAATAAATAAATAAATTTATAAATAATGTTGTTTATCAGATTGAAGGGTAGTAATTCATAAAGGACACCTGGAGGACGATTGTTGATCTGAGCATCCCACAATGACTCTCCCTGTGGGAGAATCAGGGTAAAGTAATTTCTGCATTTGTGGTTTAGGTAAAAAGCAAAAATATAGCAGCATGGTTGGCCCCAGTGACTGAAAATCAACTTTGCTACTGACTGATTAAGGAACCATTCATGGGGCAGTAGAATAGATCTGCTTAGTTTGTCAGCCAGAACATTTTGAATCCCTGGGATATGAGTTGCTACTACACAGCATCAGGAAGACATTGTCATGTTCCACACTCTCATGGCTTCCTGGCACAGTGGACTCAAATGTGTTCCTCCTTGTTGATATACCAGACCACTGCCATGTTTTCCATCTGTATGGAAATCACCCTCAAGAGAATGGAGTCCTGAAATGCCTGCAATGATAGGAGGACTGCCCTCATCTTCAAGACACTGATGTGAAGATTAGCCTCAGCCATTGACCAGTGGTCTGATAAGGACAGAGTACAGTGGGATAATGACCTCTTTGGACCTAGATCCCATGCTCTTACTTATAAATTGCCCAACATAAAAGGATTTCCTCACCGCTGTGTCCATGTGGTGGTTGAAGGTAAGGCTACTGTCTACCTGTGTACCCAGATCCCTAACCACTGGGTCAAATCTTAGAGGTGTATTATCAACATGGTAATTAGCCGGGATGGTTGATTTCCCAAAGGGTACAATTATGCATTTCTTAGCATTGAGTTTAAGACCATGGCTTTGTCATCATTTGTTAGTCACAGATAGACTTTCTTGAAGAATGCTTGTGTCTGCAGGGGAGTTGATGATAACTCCCAGCTTGCAATCATCTCCAAACGTAGTCAGCCATAAACCTATAGCATTTGCTTCCATATCAGAGAAATAGATGCCAAAAAGGTGTAGGCCCAGTACTGAGCCCTGGGGGGAGTCCACTAGTGACTGTCCTCTTGGTGGAGGAAGCCTCACCTATTTTGACCTCCTGGGTCCTATCAGTGAGCCATTTGGCTATCCAGCAGATGATAAAAGGGTTTATATCTAAATTACTGAGTTTGTCTATAATGCCTGAGTGGGGTATTGTATCAAAAGCCTTGGCCAGGTCAAAGTGAGCTGTGTGCACACTCTTACCATCATCCATTGCTTTGGTGATCCTCTCCAAAAGTCCAGCAGATTTAATAGGCATGACCTTCCTTTGACAAAGCCAAACTGTGATGGGTCAAGCATTTGCACGTTAACTATATCCTCATGTATCATGTCCAGGATGATTCTCTCAATGGCCTTACATATGAGGTTGGTAAGATTTATAGGCCTATAGTTACCTGGATCAGTGGTTGGACCTCCTTTGTACAGGGGAATGACTGTAGACATCTTCCATTCCTTGAGCTCAAAAACTGACTGAAGGATCCAGTTAAAAAGTGATTCAAGTGGACCAGAGAGGTCATGTTTCATGCTATTTATTAAACATCCCGGGATGTTATTGGAGACCATTGATGAAGTGTTTTTGCCTTGGAAAGTGCATTAATGACCTGTTCTCTAACAATGGTTGGGGGGAATTATGTTATGTGGTATTTCCTTTGGACTACTGGGGGGGGGAGTATCGAGAGAAATTTGAGCTGAACCTGTCAGACAAAAGGTTAGCAATGGCCTCCAGTTCACTGTGGGTGATGCCATTTACAATAAGTTCTGCACATTGTTGCGTATTTCCTCTGAGGTTACGGACATAGCTGTAGAAAGCTTTGTGCTTGTCCTTTGTCTGAGAAGCTATTTTTTCTTCATATTTAGCCTTTGAAGTATTACTTAACCTATTAGCTGCCTGTTTAGATTGGTCAGGGGGCTTTTACTATGTATGGCTTTTTTCTTCCTATCTTTGGCCAGGGTTTTTTTTTTCTCTTTTGTTGTATAACAGATTGATAGTGTGATTCCACCTGGGTTATTGTCTTTTGTGTTTGTCTCATTCTTAATACGAGTGGGCACAGCTTGCTCTCTAAAGCTATCAATATGGCTGTACAAAGATTTTGTAAATAGCTCAGTGTATTCTGTGATGTTTACTGTGTTTGGGGGTGCTTGGAATTTAGCCAAGGTGTTGATTAGTAGAGAGAAGATAGTCTTGGAATAGTTCCTAAAGGTTTTTGGTTTCACCAGATCCCCAGGTTTAATTTTTATTTCAAGCAATACTGCCTTATATTAAGATCTAATGAGTGAAGATATTACATAGGGTGTGGAACATTGGGCCTCCATGTTTGTGAGTACAAGGTCAAGGAGGTTTGTACCCCTAGTAGGAGAATGGACCAACTGTTCCAGGATGTTGGTATTAACAAAGTTTAGGAATTATTGGGCTTGTGCATTAGAAGAGGTATAGGATTTCCAATCTATAGAGAGGTAGTTGAGATCATAAGATCATAGGGCGTTACTATGCTAATGGCCAGGGGACCCTTATAAGCCTAGCCAAATTTTACCCTTGTTACCATGATCAGCACCTATTGCCCCTGAATATCATATTGGGTTGAATGGTGAGTGATTCTAATACATTGATATAGGTAGTATGGGTTTCCTGGGACATGGAGGGGGGCCTATATATTGCATGGATATAGTACAACACCCTGTTTATTGTGAGTTGCATATGTATGAGTTCCAGTGGGTCATACACTTTAATTAGTCTGAATATGAGATTGGTCTTAATATAGACTGACACGCCTCCACCTTTAGTTTCCTCCTGTGCAGTAGCTGGTCTAAATGTGTGAAAGGCATTATAACCTTGCATTGTTGGGGTATACTCAGTGACTTTAAACCATGCATTCATTACTACACAGATGTCTATATTCTCTAGGGAGAGGAAACCTTGCAGTGAGTTGAGTTTTTTGTTAAGACTTCTAGCACTGAGCAGTACCACATTCAGATATTCCTTCATAGGTTCAGTTAAGTCTGTAGGTTTATCAGTTTGGCATTGCCTAAAAAGGCACTATGGGGGTTGAAAAGTTTTTTGCCAATATCTGAAAGACTAGAGGGGATAAGTGCAAACGATACCTGGCAAAGCAACGTGGTCTGTCAACCATGTCTTCCCAGGCTGCCAAATATTGTATCCCCCTGGACTGCCACCAGAAGCTAAGCCAGTTGTTAAAATCAATCATTTTCTGTTGGTAATGTGGCATAATCCTTGGAGAAGGTAGTATGCTGCTCATTGCTAAGCTCATACCTGACTGAGACACAAAATCAGTGAGCTTGATCAAGTCTCGCTTCATATAGCCAAGGGAGGTATGTCTCAGGTCATTAACACTGGGTTCCTATTAGATCGTCGAAGACGCATAATTTTGAATGCATCTTCGCCGAACTTAAAATAACGAAAACTGAAAACAGCGAAGGGGCATATAAGAGATTTCTTTCCCTGGGAAAGAAATCGCTTGCCCGCCTCTGGTAGTTTGCTGTTTTGTACTGTAGTGTGATCTCGGAGTTGGTATATTTAGTTAGGGAGGTGTGGGGGGCACAGCCCCCCCCATGTTGTGGGGTGTGGGGGTGAAGCCCCCCACTCTGTTTTGTGTGTAGTGATATATATATTTTTTTGGACAAGCAATTTCTTTCCCAGGGAAAGAAATCGATCATATGTAGTTTAGCTGTTTTCATTTTTCATTTTTATGGGTTCGATGAAGACACATTCAAAGTAATGCATCTTCGATGTTGTGATATAGACCCATTAACACCCACTTGAACTATGACAGAGTCATACTGGTACCGGTGTTCAATGACCTGAGTGCCTTTGTGACATGATGGATTCTAGCAGCAGAAAGCAGCTAACTGTGACTCTCTCCTTACTCAGTCTGGTGAGTGGGGGATATCAGTGTGACTCACTATAGAATCACCAATGACCAGGAAATTTGGCTGTGTGCTGGTTTGGCTTAAAGGCTTAGCAGTGGAGGTACTGGATACAGTGTTACTATGTGTAGCTGTGGGTGGAGTTTTAATGGAGTATTTACATGATGGCTGAGGACCCTTTCTTTGATTGTACTGTGCAGGAGGTCTTAGTATTTTTGGGAGGGTACATGTAAATGACTCAGCATAAGTACTTTTATGTGTAGGGTCTTTACCCTGTGCAGTATTTGTGCAGCAAATGTGACTGGCAACCACTATAGGATTAGTTTTGATTGTATAAGAGAGTTTTGCCTCCAGCATTAAAATGTATTTACACCTCTCCCACACACTATCTGTTTTATTTAGAATAAGTGGGTTGTCACTGTACATGAGGCAACTGCTACAATGCCTTAGAATGCCCATCTCAACCAGAATGGCCGCAGAGAGAGTCGGGAAGTGCATATCTATGGCCACTGATTTACTAGGGAGGAGTGAGGAAAACTTAAATACTGAACAAATCAATAAGACAAGATATTACTGGGATGAAAGTAAGTGATTGTTGGGTAAAATTAAAGAAAGACTGAGGCCACTTTCACTTACTGAGGTGACTGCTGTGGACCACATTGGGAGACATTTTGAGGATCAGTTGAGGGGTTCTGAAGTCCAGGTTGAAGATCTATCCCCTAAAATACCAGTAACTCCCTGCTGTGGTTCTGTATTTGTCACCTGCAAAGGTAATTGCAACAGTGTCTGCCCGTACTTGAGCATCACCATCTGAAAAGAGAACCACACCAAGGGGGTGGGGAGGACTGAGTACCCTTAAGGTAACTTTATATTCATTTTTTGAACAGGCTAAAAAGTATGACTTTTTTGAGAGTCAGGGTTGCACTCCTCTGAAGACATGGAAGAAACTATAGTTTACTGTCACATTGTTGTTGTCGGCTGATTAAGGATCCTATCTAAATGTGTTTGTTTTTATCAGCCTTGTTTTTCATTTAGGATTTTTCTCAGTGTTACAAAGGTGAGTAAAGCTGCATGCTGCGCAAACACTACTTTGCATCTTGATTTGATATGAATTTATGGTGTAATGTTGCATACTGGGAAACACTAAAGTTTGCATGCCCTGCTCTTGACTGATTATTAGTATTCAGAATTCCAAATATATTTTATTGAAGTTTTAGCATATCTGAGATGATATGTAGTAGGTTTTCCCCTCTCAAGGTAAACGACAATCTGTGAGAAATATACCCGCGTGCCATATTCTCTATCTTTGCACAAATAGAAATGAGACCATGGATTTCCTTTTAAATAATGAAATGACTCAGGCGGTGCTACCTTATTTTAATTTGTATGTATGTTTAATACACTTGCCCATTAAAGGCACTTCTTTGTGACATACCAACAGAAGATCATCAGAGCTTATAAAAGTCTTCAGAGGAGTTCAACCCTGACTGTGAAGAGGTATGGTAACTTTAAACTTCAGATTAAGAAGTCTGTGCTATATCTTATTGTGAGTAAAACTGCAAGAAAATGTCCAATGTGCAATATTCTTAATTATGGGAAATAATGATGCCATACAGGTATTTAATGCTTTAAACCTTGGGAAAGAAAAGAGTTTGCAGTCTTGAGAGAAATGTTCCATGCATATTGTGAATTGAAGGCAAAAATCTTTCACATGTAAGGCACTTACTCTTCAATCAAAAGAACTCAGGAATTCTAGATGCTTATATAACTGAACTCAATAAGAGATTGAGAGACTATGAGTTTGATGAGTTCATGATACAAACATGCTGGGGAGTGACATGAAAAGATGGGGAATAAACCAGTTGTTATTAAAATATATACTTCAATTTGTGATGGCTGATTAATGATAAAGTCAGGTCTAATTCTGAAGATCCTCTTTGAAGTGATTGTTTTTTGTTCCTTTCTCTTTTGACCATCAGCCATCTCCCTGGCCACTCATTTAGCCCATTCATTTGCGGGGGGGGGGGGTATAGGAACCACACAATAACTGGGTATAGGAATGGTTGAAGAAGGCCTGCCAAGTTGGTACAGGAAGTACCCACCTAAAGGTCAGTCATCTTCATGTCTGACATAATTGTTTGACTCTTCTGCTGATGGCCCAATGCTTGGGGCCAGTTGTTATTCAACTTTACCATCTGCATGAGAAAACACTCCAAAGTGCCAATATGGGCATTGAGCCACCAGTTCATTTCTGTCCTCACTTGCCACAGTACCTTGCAACAGGTGGGCCAGGAGGGCTACCATTACACCACTCTGTGATGAGGACCCTATGCCTCAGTGAAAAAGCATCAACTGAGGGTACTAGTCAGACCTCCAAGCCACCTTCTACAGGATGACCTTTGTTACTTAGTAGAGAGGCATACATATGGACTGCTGGAGCCCTGTGGTCAGCATGGTGGTTGCAGAGCTCCACCATGCTGACCATGATGGTGGTTGCAGAGCACTGTGGCTGATGTCTCACCCTTGCCTGCACTACAGCTGTTGAAAAAGGAGAAAAAATGACACCAATGCAAATGGTTAGTGATATTTGGTACAATTTATTTAAATAGACCTGAACTTGAGAAAAATTAGAAAGCAAAGTAATATGCAGCAAAGTCAATAAAACAAATTATAACCAAAATATAACATCTCAGGTATACATGGTACAGTTTGCTACATGATTATATTAACTTATTAACTAAGCAAAAAAAAACATGCAAACCTAAAGAATACATGAGTAATAGATATGTTAAAAAAGAGATCCAACTGCTCAGTCCTGTGATACACAGTTTTATTGCACTATAACATTAATACTGTCAGTGCTCTACATTTATCCAACCACTTGTAGAGCCTGGTCTGATGTGTTTAGATCTTCTGAGGTACTGGAAAACATAAAATAAACTACAGCATATCTTTAACAGCTCAGGGCAATTACAGCTACAAGTGCTAGTTCTGCTGACAGTGCAAAAACAGACTGCTTGCAATAATATGATGTCTGTTGTCTCTTCAACTTCTTCTCACTGGTAAAGAAGGTCTAAGTAGTACAAACAAGCATGCACACTGTACTTGACCTAAGGGCCCATGAATGGACATGATTGTCAGCTGCGTAGTTCAATGGCCATTGTCACTGGTGTGATGAAAGTGTAAATACCATGGCCATGCTCTTCAGATGTGTACACCATAAATTACCTTCCTCCCCCCTGCTAATCATAATGCATCACATTATTGGTGCAGTTTATAGAGGGTCATGCTATATCACCCCATTAGTATAAAAGCTATGCTGTAAGTTCTGTTTCGGCAAAATAAAAATGGGTCTAATAAAGGTGCCTGAGTCCCAGGTTCTCA
Organism: Protopterus annectens; assembly: GCF_019279795.1. NCBI lineage: Eukaryota > Metazoa > Chordata > Ceratodontiformes > Protopteridae > Protopterus > Protopterus annectens. Next base: position 1,286,846,452 of record NC_056731.1, on the reverse strand, counting down.
AAGACCACTATTTTGCAGCCAGGTACTTGGGTGTTTTGTAGCTTGTGTGGCCAACCACTCACCCTCCAACTCATCTACATGTTCACATAAGGGGTGCTAGCCATGTGGAGAAAGTGGACCTACTGCACCTTACCCAAACACAGCTAAGTTTGAGCAAGGTAAGTCTTGCAGCTGCGGGAAGGGAGTGGGAGGGGAGGTGGCAGCATACAGGAAGGTTTCAGCCAGCAAGTGAGACCAGGGTTTAGGTTTAAGGAATGATGAGATTTAGATTTAGTGAGTGGGAGGGGAGTTGATGGAGTGTTTGGGGAAGGAGTTTTAGGTCTATGGAGTGAGACTGGAGTTTAGGGTTAGGGAGCAGGAGTGGAGTTTTAGGGTTAGGGAGCAATTGGGGAATTTAGGGAGGGGGAGCAGAGTTTAAGGTTTAGGGAGTGATCATGGACTTTAGGATTAAAGAATGGAATGCTATGGCTAGAGCTAAGGACTAAGTAGGAGTTTTAGGGTTCAAGTTAGGATTCTATTAGGCCAGTAGATTTCAGACTGGTTGACTGATGGGATGGCTAGGTAATTTATTAGTATTGGGCTGGTGGGAATTAGGGCACTTGCCATTTAGAGCAAGTGGCAGCAAGCAAATGTGTCACAAGCAGCTAATACATGAGTTCTTGTAGTAGACCCAATAAAAAGCACATTCACCATTTTTTGGGGGACTGTATTACACAGATAAGCATGAAGAATTAGGTTAAAGTAGGTATTAGAGAGCACTGCTCTGTAGAGAAACAAACAGCAGACAGGATAACTGCCACTCAAGGGGACATGGCAGTTGTGGAGAGTATCACATAGTATTGGAGTGAGTGTGCTAGCTCTGCACAGGTCATGATAAGAAATGAGTCTGGGGGCTCTCAACCCAACATGGCACAGAGAACAGACAGGACAGGTTGCAGTCCTGTGAGGATTTCACTCCAACAGGGCTCATTCATAGGATATTCATAGGCTGGTACTAGGCTATCGGCCCTAGGGCCTATACAAGCCTAGCCATAACAATTCCCTGGTTATTTCTTCCCAAAATATTTACTTCCCTGGCCAACTATCAGCCAAAACTGCAAAATTTATTAAACTTGAATTAGGCAAATGTGGAATCCATGCTTAACTCAGCAGTTTTGAGTGGGAAGACTCAAGTTGGTGAAATTTGTTACAACAGGCCAGATGAATGGATTTTTTACCAAATCATAGTGAGCAAAATCAATTTTAAGCTAATATAAGGCAAACTTTTAATGAATAATGTCTACATGATCACAAATATTCACTATCAAAACCTCTCCGGCCATCAGCATTAGTTGTTGCAATATTTCACACACTCCCTGCTCAACCCTTTCATAGCACAATGCAACATTCTTCCGAAAGTTAAATCTTGCCAGTAATGGACAACAGAGTTGCATTTCTACCCTGTATCTGTGTTTCACTCATCCAGTTGCCCAACATATCAAGTCACATTTTGTCACAAAGACAAAAAAATAAAAAAGAAAGAAAATCAGACCTGTCACAACTAAGGATACCTTAACTTATTTTCTGAACTACATATGTATTACCTTTGGGCCTTTTGACTAATATCAAATGTAATGTGTGACAAAACTTTGCCACAACTCAATCAGCTTAATTTAGTATGCAGAAGCAAAGCTCTGTGGTCATCTCACATTTTTTTATTTATTTATTTACCCTTTGTTGACCCAGTAAATCCCACTAAGGCTAGAGGCCTATTTTCAGGGGAGTCACAATTTGGTATTTATACTTCAAGGAGAAATTTGGCTAAGGATCAGGAACTTCCCCTACTTGTCACTGTTGCGCGTGGGACCCATTTTGCACAAGCACTTCCTGTTTCTGTGCCAGGCACAGAGGTGGTCCACAGAAACAGTCAGATGGAGAGAGAAGGAGATAATGGAATAATAAAAAAAAATGGAGGAGAAAGACAAGATACACTGGAAAATGAGTGCAGGATTATGTAGAGCTGTTTCAAAGAAATCTGTTTGATGGAGATAAGTCAACAAATGATGGATGTACAACTACAACTCTCCAGTTGGAAGGGCTGAGGGGTGAGTTACTTAAAGAAATGGTGATGCAGAGTGAGCCAGAAAATGAAGATGATGTTTCCTTGGGGGACATTAAGGAGAAAATACAAGAGGAGGATACAGAGACCATCCTGAACAACAGTGGTGAGATGAAAAAAAAACATATGCAGAGAAAGTAAAAGAAGGCCAAAGGACAGTAGCAGAAAAAGGCAGAAGAAAATGATAAATGGCAATGTGGTAAGGTTCAAAGTAAAGACAAAAAATGGACAGGTATGAAGTGTGGGACAATTTAATAGCTCCTTTGGGTGTAAAAGCACATGAGGTAAGAGAACTTATTCTTATTAACAAAGGACATTTTGTGACATTACATATGAGACTTTTTTTCCAATGGAAAATTTTCTTGAAGATTAAGAAAAAAAGACTAAACCATAGAATCTTTATCTGATAAAAGCATTTAACAGAGAAACAAAACAGAAAATCCATGTACAATTTTGAACAGAGGTAGAAAGAGATTCTGAAACGACATTTGAAAACTTTATGTAAAAAACTTTATGTAAAAAAAAGTACTGGACACTCAAAAAAATTTATGATAAAAGGGGTTTAAGGACTGGTGGATGGGATTGCAATATTGTGTTAAAATAGAAAGAGACAAAATTATACATATACCAAGCATGATGAATGTGGAGAGGAATAGAAGTGTCATAAAATACTGAGGACAACCCAATACATGTTTTTTTTGTGGAAAAGAACATTTGATAATTAACTGTGATAAAATAAAATGTCATATTTGTAGAGAAATGGGACAGGATACAAACATGTGAAATTGAAATATTATAAATGTGGAAAATTGAACATTTACAACTGGATTATATAAATGAAAATAAGAATAAGGAAAGAAACAAAAAGAGAAGATAATGAACAAAGAAAAAAATAGAAGTAGAAATAATAAAAATTGGATGAGAAAAATAATAAAGAAGATATAGAAGAAGGCTCTGAAATGAGTGATCAAGACAAATTGGGGGACAGTAAAAGAAAAAGAAAGAGTTATGCTGGTGAAAGGGTAAAAACAGAAAAAGAAAATTTAAAGGTACAAGTACAAAAGAAACTGAAAGGAAATGGATGGAAAATAATATATACATCAAATGGCTGGGTGTTGGTTAAGATGTTAGACTCACAATACACAAGGTACAGTGTTTGATTCTCACCTTTGGAATGGAAATTGCTTAGGCAGCTAGCCTAGTAATTATGTAATGAACCAATGAAACATTAAATCTAAGGAAAAGGGAAAACAATTACAGTGCTTTCTGTAAATGTGAACAGTATTAAGAATACAGTATGAAAAATAGGGATTTTTGAGTGGTGTAATGCATTTGATGCAGATGCAATTATATTAGAAGACATAAGATTTTTAACAAAGAAAAAATACAAACAGAGAAACTATGGGAATGAAGGATAATCTGAAATTTGGTAAATGAGATGTTCTGGAATAGACACATTCTGTAAAATTACAGTAAAAATATTAGATGTAACTATAGCAAAATGGGAAGATTAACCATTGTATAATTAAAATGGAAAGAACAAATATGTACAATAACATTATAAGCTTATATTAATTGTAAAAAAGGGAAAGCCTATTTCATCAGATTTTAGACTATGCAATGATAAATACGAATAATATAATAACAGAAGATTTTAACTGCGATTTAAGAGGCAACCGTAAAAAGAAAAGCAATTATATAAGAAAATGTTAGAAGTTATAAGATGTGGTAAGTTAAAACTTTGGAACAAAAATTCATGGACTTACAAAAGGGGTATGTATATAACTGAAATAGATTTTATAGTATCAGAAGGTTTAGTTACAGGAGAAAGGGAGGTAGCTGAAACAGGATTTTCTGATCATCTTGCAATATGACTAGCGATAAAGAGAAACAAGGAGTATATAAAAATAGTCGAAGAAAAAAGGATAAATGAGAAAGCATGGAATGAAGGAAACTGATTAGTAATACAGTTAAGGAAAGACCATATCACTATAAGAACATTTTATAAAAAAAAAATGGTCTGAATAGTGGATGATATTTAAGGAAAAATGTGCAAAATGTTTTTTATAGCTACAATACAATGTGAGAAAATGGAGAAAGAAAAATATAAAAACATATAACGATGCATTGGAAGATTTAGAGCACAATGACAGAAAGTACTTTGACAAAGAAAAAAATTACATGACAGAAATTAAGAAAAATAGAATTGTTGTTTAAGCAAAGATGTTTTTTTTTACAAGGAAAAAAGATAAGTACTGAGTTACTTAAGCAAATTAATAAAGGAAGACGGTAGTGTAATGAGAGATAAAAAATGTAAAAGGAGAAATAAAGAACTCATGAAAAGTGTAGTACAGCAAATGTTTAAAGAAAAAAGAAGATAGTAAAACATGAGAAGTAAAAAGGTTAACAGAAAAAAAGAGTAAACAGATGGAAAAGGAGATTTCTTTATATGAACTACATAAAGCATTAGGACATGTAAATATAGATTTGGCTGCAGGACCAGGCTGAATAGGTATTAAATGTATAAACATTTAAGGGATTGGCAAAAATAGTATTTTTGAAAGATTTTGAATGAATAGTTAAATGAAGGTTCTGTGTATAAAGAAGTATATGATGGAATACTTAAATTCATATAAAAAGGGAAGACAGAAGACAAAAAAATGGAGACCAATAGTACTGAACAATTACAATATATTTTTGAAAATAATACGAGAGATACAATACTAAAATGGAACATATTATGGAAGATGGTATATAGTAGGGTAATAGTTGCCAAGAATTATAAATGATAGTTAGAGAAAAAGTGGATAACATTATGAACAGCAAGGAAGAATTAAAAATCACAACAAGGGCACTGATGCAAAGGGATATGAAATCTTATGGGTACTAACGAAAGAATATAATACAACTGAGAAAGTTAGGAAATGATGTATGTCAGCATATAGTAATACTAAAGTAAAAATACTTGTAAATGGCTGGTTAAGCCAAGAGGTGCATATGAAGAGTGGTGTAAGACAGGGATGCTCAATGAGTTGTACATTTAATTAAAAAATGAAGGAGGAGGGATATACAACACCTGAAGGGTTAAAAAAGTGCATTACTGTTAGTATATGCAGATGACATTATAATAACTGCAAAAAACTAAATTTGGATAAAAGTAATAATGTGCACAAATGAGTGTCTAGAGATGATAGGGATAGCTTTAAATAAAGAGAAAAGTAAATATTTAGATGATGTAGTAAAGATAAGGGGAATACAGTTTACAACAAAGGAAATTTCTGTGCTAGGTACAACATTTGGGAATACAGATGCAAGGAGAATACAATGGAGAAAAAAACAATACAAGAAATAAAGAAAATATTTCTTTTCTGAAGAAAAAAATTATCATTCAGAAAGGCTTATTTTATAAATGCAGTATTCATGGAAAACAGCGCACACAGCAAGTGTACTTATGTTGATAACAGTATTTGGATAGGAATTATTGCAGATAATAATTTAATTTATATTGGGTTCTAGATTAAACCCAGTAATAAGGAATTTTGTAAGTAAATAAAGTGGAAGGAGGTTTAAGGTTAATTAATACAGTGGTATATGCTGCTTCATTAAAATTGTACAAAGTGTTGCACTAGATAAATGAAAGATGAGAGATTAGTAGTAAAACCGAATAATTATAAGTATGATACATTTTGAGGTATGGTAAAGAGAAAAAGAGTATAAAAGAAGAAATAAAATGTTACCAAGGAAAATCTTTTTGTGCAAAATAAAAATTAATGATACAAAAAAGAAAGAAAAGTATGGCATAATAATGTAATGCTAAAACATTGCTATGTAAAACCATGGGAAAATCTGACAGATGAAAAAGAATTAAAGCTATAAAAATAAGACTTAAACGGTGTAATAAAAGTAGATTGCCAAGATTTTTTGTGGAGACTTGTAACAGATAAATTACCAGTAAAAGGAAATATTCCATATAAAAAGAAAAGTGACATATGTACAACATTGTCAAGAAGACAGTACTGAACATGTGTTTTTGAAATGTAAAAGAGTTTAAAAGTTTACTGGGAAAATATGTAAAGATATTTTTGAAGATATAAAAGAAGTGGCTAAAATAATCACGGATATGATTAAGTATGGATATTTTAAAAATAGAAGTAAAGAATATGTTAAAGAATAAATAAGTTATTTTATGCCATATGGGTTATAGCGAAACAAAGAATATATGAAATGGTAAATGGACTTTAGCAACAAAGTTAAGTAAAATCAGATGGTTATGGAAAAAGGAGTGGGGGAGTCTAAGAGGGATGAAAATGTGTATGATTGTAAGAAACATCATGAATATGTGTACATATATTTGAATATCTATATCTTTATACATTTGTACATATATAAATAAGTTTTTTTTTTATATAAAAGACCCCTACTGTTTTCCATATGTGCTGTGGGACCTTTTATATCCACCTGAGCTACTGCCAACTCAAGCAGATGGGACATTAGTTTAACATCTCGTCTGAAGGATGGAATACTTAGCAGTGCAACACCCCACCCCCCAATGCTACAGTGCAGTATCAGCAATCAATCTCCCTGGTGTGGGAATAGAACTCACAGTCTCCTGCACCCAAAGAAAGTGAGCCTCTCTTCAAACAATATTTGAACCAAGTGAGACTTTAATGTGCAGAATAAATGAAGTTGAATGTTTCTTGTGTAAATGATATGCAACAAGAGCTTCACCAGGAATACCTTCACTTCCACATAATCAAAGCTGCACCACCTGTGCAAACATTAACACAATCTTTCTAATGCACACTTCTTACACAAAAAAGAATGCAGTCACTTTAAAATTTAATTTCCTTTGATATGGCTAGGAACTCTTTGCAAAAAAAAGAAAACTTGCCTCTGCTATTCTCATCAACACATTTGCTGAAGATCAGAAGTTAGGCATTTCCTTTTGTATCAGTTGACTCTTGGCAAAATATTTACTTGCTAACAACTTTTCCTGACACTGCTGTAAAGGATCAAATGACATGTGTTCACTTCAATAACTGACCGGTCTGTCTGTAATGGAACTCAAAAACTTCTCTGACAGCAACTTCAACTCATAATTCTATTTCCTATCCCATAACATTATTAGACTTTTAGCTACCTTATGCAGCTGTTTGGATTTTACAGCGAATTCCACACTCCAATACCTGGCTTCCACTGCCTTATTAGCAACTGTTGCAGGATCCATCGTTTTGTAGATGGTTGGCTCTTCATTAAACAATGATGGATGTTTTATTAAAATATCTTGGTACTACATCGTAATTTGATACAGTCTCTCAGCACACAAGACATAATGGCAATGGCAATACAAAAATGTCCACCCAGCAGCATCCAAACCGCAGATAAATACTGTTAGAATACCTATTTACGGCATCTTTAGGACCTTTATTCCATGCATCCAATAATGAAAATGTGGAGGATATCTGTCCCCTCCCCAAGTACTTACAAATTCTGCAATGTTACTACATAATGCTCTCTAAACTGCTGCTAACAATTCTGCACAAAACCACTCTCTTAGAAGCAAACTTGTACCATGGTGGAATCACAAAATCAATCGGATGTATAACAGGATTAAGAAAATCATGGCAAAAATTAGGAGGTGCAGCACCCAGCAGGATAAAAGTACTCTCAAACTAAAACAACTCAGAAGACAAATAAAGTCTACCAAAGCCAAATTTGAGGTATGTTTGGCCTCCTAGGCCAAGGACAACCACAAAGCATTCTTTAGCTATGTCCGCAACCTCAAAGGCAGTACACCATTGTGTGCAGAGCTCATTTTAACATGGAGCCACCTACACTGAGCCAGAAGATACAGCAAACCTCCTGGCTTATAAATTCAGCTCCAACTTTATTCCTCTCTCCTCCTCAACCTTCCCTCAGGAAATATCAAATATAGTGTCCCTCTACTACTACTAGGGAACAGGTCCATAATGCTCTCTCAAAGACCAAGAACACTGCATCAATGGGTCGAGAAAATATCCCAGGATGCCTTCTAAATAGATTGAAACATGACCTATTAGGGCCTCTGGAATTATTATTTAACTGTAGTCTCCGATCAGGCTTTGTGCCTCATGAATGGAGAAAGGCAACAGTCATCCCTCTGCACAAAGGTGGGCCCCATCTACAGACCCTGGAAACTACAGGCCCATAAGTCTCACTGGTCTTACATGTAAAGCCATGGAAAGAATTATCATGGCGATGATCAACAGAGATACAGTAAACCTCCAAACACTGGACCCAACCCAGTTTGGTTTTGTCAAGGGCAGATCGTGCCTACTTAACCTGGTGGACATCTTTGAGAAGGTCACTAAAGCAATGGATGAGAGCAAAATTGTTCACACTGCCTACCTTGACCTGGTCAAGGCATTTGACACAATATCCCACCTGGGCATTATTGGCAAACTCAAGAAGTTAGGTAAAAATCCATATATCACCCGGTGGATAGCTAACTGGCTGACAGACAGGAACCAGGAAATTAGAATTGGGGAGTCCACCTTTACAAAGGGGCCAGTCACAAGTGGAGTCTCTCAAGGATCAGTCCTTGGACCGCTCCTTTTTGGCATTTACTTCTGAGAAGACAAGGCCAATGTCACTAGTCTCTAGCTGACTAAATCTGCAGATGATTGCAAATTGGGCACGGTCACTGAATCTTACACCGACACAAATGTTCTCCAGGAGAGGCTGACAAAGACAAACAGTGTCAGACCCGTAGACTAAAACCAAATGCCAAGAAATGCATAACAGCATCCTTTGAGAAGTCATCCATCCCTGGTAACTATCCTATTGACAACACACCCCTTAGAGTTGACCAAGTAGTCAGGGACTTGGGGACACACATAGATAGCAATCTAGCCTTTGATCATTACGTGTCTACAGTGGAGAGGAATTCATTCCATGCTGAGCAACTTTTATGGCATCTAAATCTAAGGAAGTCATTGTTCCACTTTATTCCACATTCATCAGATCTATCATTGAGTACAATGCCCCCTTTGGTATGCACTTAACCAGGCATATCCAGCAAGTGGAACTCCACAAAGGTTCCTCATTAAATGAATACAGGGCGTAAGTAATATGTCCTATGCAGACTGCCTCAAGACCCTATCTCTGTATTCAGTCTCCTACAGGCTTTTGAGGGGAGATTGCCTGGCATACAGGGCATTGTCAGACCCCACTCTGATGGACCTCTTGCATATCCACAAAACAAACAGCAACAGAATTACCCATTCTAAAGACTTACACCTTGCCTATGACATAAATAGGGCTTGTTGGAGAGATAGGTATGTATCCCAGAGACTACCCATCTATGGAATAGGCTCCCCAGCCATGTGAAGCAGAGATCCTCCCTAAGCCAATTCAAGTATAACTTGGACAATTGGATGGGAGACTGGAAATTCATCCCTGGTTTGGCACCTATGTCTCTAATGGACACAGATAACCTATAAATGGTTTATCTCCCAGGCCTTGTGGTTGTTAGCCTAGTAAACACCTATGAACCTAAAACAAAATAAGTTTTTATGACAATATAGCCACTAACACACAGTGCAAAAAAACTGAGCTGAAAGAAGTGAAATCAGGGTTCATAGGACAGAGATGAAACTGTAAAACAATTTCTATTTCAACTCTGCTTCTATAGCTGCAACTTCAACTCTGTTTCTGTTGCATGATTGAAACACACATACACACAAACACACACGCATTTCAGACAGCACCAGAAAAATGTTGTGACATACCTGAGAGAGATTCATTGTACACCGTTTGAAAAACTATGATCTTGTGGAAAATGTAAACATTAAAACATCTGAAAGTTTACTGCATTATTAAACAAAATATCTAAAGGTTGATTACATCACCCTAACTAAAGCAAAGGAATCAAGACAGCTCTATTACCCCACAGACCACGACAGAGAAAATACAAGCTAAATCAAACTAAGAACAGAACACCCCAAACATACAAAGTACAGTTGTGTACCTACCATAAATGTAGATGTTAGAGTGTATTCACTGTTGCAGTCACTACACTTGGGTTATCCCGCTGGCAGGCCACCCGCAGTCGGCCCGAGCTCCAAAGTCCAGGTCCAGCGTCAGTTGCTGTCACCTCTTCTCTGACGTCAGTGCACCAGGGGTATAAAAGATGCAACCGACGCCATTTTCTTCAGTCTTTCTTGCCCCAGATGTCAGGTGCCCCCAAATAGCAAGGCTGGAAAAAATAATGCCAAAAAACAAGCATGTATAAAAATATACGTTTCCTTCATCTACAAGCAAATACACCACATAGGTTGTATAGAGTTTAGAAATACAGAAAAGTCCCAGCAATGAAAAGGGGGATGGTGGGAGGGTAACCTGGACTGCAACAGTGAATACACTCGAACATTTACATTTATGGTAGGTACACAACTGAACTATGTTCATCGTGTTTCACTGTTGCAGTCATTACACTTGGGTAGAATCCCAAAGCTGAGGTTGGGTGGCTGGGCCTAAATAGGATTAGGAGAGGCTACCAGGCTCTGCAGGACTGCAGTGGCAAAGCCTGCTCTGGATTTAGAGTAGAGAGGTAAGTGGTAGTGCTTTGTGAAGGTGTGCACTGAACTCCAGGTTGCAGCTTCTAAAATGTCTTTGGTTGGTACTCCCCTGAGAAAAGCTGCTGAAGTACTGGCAAGACAGTTTATAGTTCTGTAGGGTTTCACCTAGGCAGGTCAAATGGAACTGGTGGGATGCATGGCAGTTCTGGGGCTATCCTGACAGGGCATAGGAAACTGGCAGGAGGGTCACAGTCCTGTGAGTGGCCTTAACATGGCAAGGCATAGTGAACACAGGGAGGCTTAGTCACATTCTTGTCATGTCGGTGCCTCCTCTCTTTGCCATATGTACACAGACAGGATAACACTCTACAGGGAATGGTGGGCCTCCAGTTTACCAGGCACAGATTATGCTATTAATGCATGTGTGAGTGAGCATGGCTCACATGCCTACAGCTGCCACACTATGCCAAAACAGGTACTGGGGATGGTTTGGAGTCATTTTCTGACTGTCATGGACTATCATATTTACACACACACACACACACACACACACACACACACACACACACACACACACACACACACACACACACACACACACACACACACACTGTTGTACATGTCTTAGCCTGGGACTTAAGGAATGGCAGTTGGAGACGTTCATCACATGGGAGACAGAGGTGCTACTACATCCCCTATGCATGAATGGCATATATATATATATATATATATATATATATATATATATACCATTTTTTCTTTCTTTTTCCCAAAGGGATATTTTCAAACAGTTTTTGCAGAATAAAACTTGTTACGTAATAAAAATGCAAAGGACTGCCAAGCATACTCATTTTTAAAATCGCTCAATTTCCATTGAATGTACACAATAATAGAATAAATCCATCTGCACACATTGAATTAATAAACCACATATGTACATTTACTTGCTCAGGCCTTCTTGTAAATAATGGTCGAGCAGGTATATATTAAACCACATGTCTGTTTAATAATTTAAAAAAAAATTTATGTTGCCTGTCTATAATTGTCATGAAGCTTGCTCTCTGGAAAACCCTTTCAATTGATCCTACAGACACTATGGCCTTAAATTTATAATTTTGCCTTCCTTAATTTCAAGACGCTGCTGATACTGCAAGCATCATTTAGACCTGGCCGTCTTCCTGCATCTAGTCTTAGCTGCCATATCAATTCTTTGTGTTCCAACAGGGTCTCCCAATCACCCCCTCTAACATCTGCTTTTACCTGTTCCAAAATGATGAATTTAATCTCCATATCGGGACAAAAAAGAGAATGCCTATAAAAAGCATTAGTTTCCTTTTTTTTAGTTATGTCATAAAAATGCTCATAAATTCGTCTTCTTAAAGTTCTCTCCGTTTTTCCTATATAAAAACTTTTGCATTTCATACATAAGCCTAAGTAAACAATAAATTTAGCATTACAATTGTAATAGCCCCTCGGTTGACACAAAAATTTTCTTGATGGTAAATATAAATATATATATATGTGTGTGTTCCAGGATCACCAAAATGTCAGGACCAAGGCACAGGAAATTATCAGAGACAGGTTTACTACTGCAAGTGGGATATCAACATAGATGCATCTCACAGAGATGGAAGAATTTCTGATATTATTCCTTATTGGAGAAAGTGAGAGAATCCTCATACCTGGTGGTTGTTTGGATATGGGAGCTAGGCTGGTGATTACTGCCCAAGTGTATGGGAACATCCTACGTGAGTAGTGACATATGCCATTTCTGAGGGACATTGAATTGCACCTGTGTATGGTGTACTTAAACACATATGCATTTGTGTCATTTAGGGATATAAGTCTGCCATATGAGCAATCAACACCACAAGAAGTATATCTTCCCACAGACTATGTTTAAGATTGGCTTGGTGTAGACTGTGTGCCACATAGTGGTGGGAGACAGAAATAAGTACCAGCATTGCCACAGGTCTGTTATCTGCATGTATTTACAGGTTCCACTAGGAAAAGATCTAGAACAAGATGTTGGCACTTGCCTGACATCATCAGATCACTGGAGGCTTACAATGATGGCAACATACACATGACAAAAGCTTTTGATTCAGTGACACTGTTAGCAATGCTAACAGTGGAAGAGACATTAACCTCACCCACAGCTGAGGCAATTGTGTGGGGTAAAAATGAACCCATATTCAGTGAAGGTCTACATCAGCACAGCAATTGCTACACAAGTGCCACCACCACAGATGGCATTGTCTGAGGTGTGTGTACACAGCACAAGGGATAGGTGTGTAGGTGCTATCACTGCAATGACTCCAGAATGTTTCCTTGCCTGGATGCTACCCTCGGCATTTAATCAGCAGATGTGCAGGTCAGTGATCTAGGCACAGACAACCACTAATCATACAATGTCCAAGATATTGAGTATTATGTGTGACTTGTATGAAAACCTGCAACTGTTGTAGTGACTCTGGGGCATCCTTCAATACATGAAGAGTGATACAGTGTATAGGGATCTGGAGCAGGCATGCCTGATGAGGGCAGCTGTGTCCCACTTGTCATCCATTACTGCAGCCTTCAGGATGGGGAAATCTGGCTAACAAGTATGTGCCAGGAGATGGTTAAACATTGCACAATCATAGAATAGGCTGACACGAATGATGCCCACTGTTCCTGAGATGGCAGTACTGTTCACATGGTCCTTGGCTGCCTCTACCCAAGGTTGATGACACTCCCATGGATGAGACCAATGCTCTTCTGGCTCAACTGTCTGTCTCTTGAAATCCCATAGTTTAATGCCATCATACTCTCTTGTAGCCCTACTGCATGTGTCCCCTTCCCATGCCCATTGTAAAGGTTGTGGATGACTATATTCTGACAGAGGGACACAACAGGGGCCACTGCAGTATTTTTGCACATGCACCTGGTATGGTATGCCATCACTTGGACAAGATGCATTCAGTTTTGATACAGAAGGACATCAGGATACACCCAGCCAGTGTTCTACCCATGGAAGCTCAACCCCATCCCTAAAGAATGTGATCCTGACTCCCCTAACCTCTTAACTGCATCCATCACCAGTGACTCTTGCACCTGTGTTAGCACTGCTTTCCCCATCAATATAATCCCAGTGCAAATGATAACTGTGTCTTGCTCACCTCTTTGACCTGTATGGATGTAGTCATGTCTGATGCTGGGTTTCCAGTCAGTGTACTGTAATGCATAGCCTGGATATCTTAACACATTAACATGTTTTAATCTGTGTTACTGCTATCATGGTCCATATATGTGGACCAGACACCACTTCTTTGTCAGTGCGTATGATGTACTGGTCTGGGCTCTGTCTCTCATGAGGTACTACTGTTACTGGTTCATCTGAAAATCCTTCACTCAACTCCTCCTCCTCTGTTACTGCCACAGGTGTGTCAAACAGTATTGCAGTCTCCTGACATAGTAACGGTTTTTGTAGTACCATGTTATGAAGCATGAAGCAGACCATAAATGTTCTGCTGCAGGTCACCAAAATATACTGCATTGTGTCACCACATGTTTTCAGCCAATAGTAGTAGTAGGCTTTCCAATATCCAAATACATGTTAATCAGTGTTATATGTCTATAACAGTGCAGTGTTACACACAAGTTCTATCATGGTCTGGGGTCTGTAAATGGGGTCATCAGCTAGGTATCCAAGGAATATCCAGTATTACCTGCAAAACTTGATAGCAGACACCATTATGAGTGGTCTGCTACTTACATTCATGGTGTTGTGTCAAAGTCTCATCTCATCAATTCTATAGCTGGCAATATATGCATCTAGCAACTAGATTTTGGAAAATTATCCCACATGAAGTGCTTATATATGCAGCACTTGTGCCTTGTGTGGGAATTATGAGAACTGCCTGGATGGTGCACATACATATTATAATATCTTTTGCAGTGCACACCCCATCTGGTAGTTGATAGAGTGGAAGCCTTTCTGGTTAATATGCCAGATACCAGGTGGAGCAGGTGGGACCTTGATAATACGTTTGAGTGCAGTTAGTGTCCCCAGGATCTCAGAGAAAAAGGGTTATGTTGTAGAATGCCCACATAGTGGTGATTATCACATGCTGCAGCGTTGTGACAAGGCATTGGTATTGAATTCATGAGGTTGATGCCCATAGAACTCTTAAGCTGTTCCATTTTTGACATTGAAAAGTTTCTTTAACAAGACTGGTTAATGCTACACAAACCTTTGCATCCACTAGGATAGATTGTCCATGCATCCTCCTTCATTCCGCATGACAACGGCATATACTGGCTCTTTTATGATGTCTGTGTCCACAGAGCAGTAGTCAACTACATCCTGTTTGTATAAAGATGTTATATCATCTGTTGATAGACACTTCTGCTACACAGAGGGTGGCAACGTACAGCACATTGGACACTGGCTCCCAAGTATGCACTAACACATGATGATCAGCTAAAGCAAATACTACTCTTTGCATCTTAGCACAAGCGAGATAACTACAGACCAAAGGTTATAGTGTTTAGAAAAGCTGATTTGTCTTATATGTTTCTAAGTTATGTTGCCATGTTTGGTTTCATCACTTGCATTCATCATGGCTATTATTGGCATGTTGTCATTCATTTGCATGTCATTATAAGGTCATTTGCATGTTATGCGTACTGCACTATTTTCCCACTAGTGCAATCATGTGGGTCTTTCTGCATTGCCCCTTCATGCATGTTGCTACTAACTTTGCTATTCCACTTAATGCACTATGTTATTTATTTCTGAACAATCCCACAAGTCAGAAGCAGATCCTAAGAGAGTTCACATTAGCAATTAATCATTAGAGCTGTGGCATAATGGTTCAGATCTTTGCCTTACAGACACAAGACCTAAGTTTTACTCCTAATCTATGATCACTATCTGTCTAGAGATTATATATTCTTCCCGTGTGAATGTGGGGTTCCTGCCTAAAATACTGGGTGTTCATGCCCCAAGGATGGAAGGTACTGGATTCAAACCCAACCTTCTCAGTTGAACTTGAGATGCTTAACAACAGAATGCACTCAAAAATGAATGGAACCTCTGACAGCAGCACAGATGTTAGATGGTGGCTGGAGGAGGGGGGTGCATAGTTGTATGAACCTTAAACTGTGGTATGCGGTGTACTTTAAATAGAAGAACATAGGCTGTAAAGTGCATCAGCGCTGGCTAGTTAGGGATGTAAAATAGTTAGTGATGTAAAATAAGTGATGTGATGTAAGTAGTGTTGCCAAACTGGGGCAAGAGGACCTTGTGTGCTCTGATCTATGCCATGTACCCATGCTAATAGTGGGGGTGGGGGTCTATGTTCCCCTACTGCCAGTTTGTGCCTGCCTTAAAGGGAGTAAGCCACTGAGTGACCAGTGTCTAGTTGTCCAAACTGGGTTATGTGGGATAGCTCTACTGAGTGAAAGCTGGATGTAAAACCAATTAACCTTCCACAGGAATTTATGCTGCAGCATAAATTCCAATGCCCTGGATCAACTAATCCATAGTCCCACCAGGGGCTGCAATATCCTAGACCTGGTCATTACCAACATGGGAAATCGATGCTCCACACCTATGGTCACCCCCTCGTTGGTCATATCTGACCATAAGCTAATCACCCTTAACATCCACATCCCACCCCCACCCCCCAGTAAGGAAACCTCCATAAAAAACTTCTCCAAAGCCAACTTCATGCTACTCAAGTCAGAAGTGACAAACTTCATGACACCCATGCAGACAGGAGCTGAAAGTTCAACTGCTGAATCCTACACTAAGGCACTGTACGAGCACATCCACTCATGCATAAATCGTGCTATCCCAAATAGAGCCAAGATGCTCTCATCCAAAAAAAAGAAGCCAATCTGGTGGTCCCCTGCCATAAACAAACTTTACAACAAAAGGAAGAAACTGTTGCAGAAAAGAGGAAAATCCCAGAATGCAAAAAACTTCCTTACCAGCCTCAGTAAGAAACTGAGATCCCTCATAAAATCCTCCAAAGCTAGTTATGAAAATAAAATTGCCAAAAATTCCAAAGTCAACCACAAGGCATTCTATAACTATGTCAAGAATCTAAATGGCAATGTTCAGATCTGCTCTGAGCTACAACAGATTGGCATTAAATATACTGATCCCAAGGATATTGCCAATATCCTGGCAGATCGATTCAGTGCCAACTTCACCCCCCTCTCACCCCTAAATATCTCAATACCGGAAGATTGCCAAATTCCGGTAATAACGGCCACACAGGTAAAAAACGCACTCTCCAAAGCTAAGAATACAGCATCCATGGGACCAGATGACATCCCGGGCTGTGTACTACATGAACTACAATATGAACTGGCACCTCACCTAAGTGTCATGTTTAATCATAGCCTCACCTCAGGTTTCGTGCCCACTGAGTGGCACACAGCTACAGTTATCCCACTCCACAAGGGGGGATCCACCTTGGATCCCAGAAACTACCGTCCCATCAGTCTGACAAGCCTTATCTGCAAGGCCATGGAGCGTATTATCATGGAACTTATAAACAAAGACATTGGCAACCTTCAAACACTGGACCCCCACCCAGTTTGGGGTCGTGAAGGGCCGATCTTGTCTCCTGTACTTGATTGACTTCTTTGAATCAGTCTCCAGAGCCATGGACAAGGGTAAGGTGGTCCACACGGCCTATCTAGACCTTGCCAAGGCCTTTGACACCATCCCCCACTCTGGAATCATAGATAAACTTACTAAGCTGGGCATTAATCCCTACATCACCCAATGGGTTGCTAACTGGCTTACTGACAGAACCCACACTGTAAAAGTAGCCGACTCCAAATCCAGCTCCAGACAAGTGACAAGTGGAGTACCTCAGGGTTCAGTCCTGGGACCGCTCTTGTTTGGCATTTACTTCTCTGAAGTGCAGGCCAACACTAAGGGACTCTGGATAACAAAGTTCGCAGATGACTGCAAACTGGGAACCATTATTGAATCCCCAAATGATGTGGATACTCTACAAAAGGGCCTTACAGAAACAGATGCTTGGTGCCAGAGCCATGGGCTCAAGCTCAATGCCAAGAAATGTATAGTTATGCCCTTTGGGAAAAAACATATATCCGTGAATTACCATATAGGTGGCAGTACACTAAACACTGAAAGTGTGATGAGACTTAGGGACACAGGTGGACAGCGGTCTCACCTTTGATAACCACATCGCTACAACAGGCAGGAAATCCTTCTATGTGGCACACCTCATCACTAAGGGCTTTTCATCCAGAAAAAAGGAGGTCATTGTCCCATTGTACTCATCCCTCATTAGACCCATTATAGAATACAATGCCCCGTTTGGTATGTACCTCTCAAGACATCTGCAACAACTGGAAAGGCCACAGAAATACCTCACTAAAAGAATCACAGGCCTAAAGCAGATGCCCTACGCTGACCACCTTAAAAAACTCCAGCTATACTCTGACGCATATCGTCTACTCAGAGGCGATCTTTGCTTAACATACAAGGCCATGTCAAACCCAAAGCTGTTGGACATGCTACTCTTAAAGAAATCCCAATCCCTCAGAGCCACACGCTCCAGGGAGCTAAACCTTGCCATCACAATAAACAAAACATGCTGGAGGGATAGGTTCCTGACCCAGAGACTCCCCAGACTCTGGAATACATTGCCCATACATGTCAAGCAGATTACCTCTTTGGTCCTCTTCAAAAGGAACCTTGACGATTGGATGGGAAAAAGGAAATTCATCCCGGGGATCACGTCAGTCGACCTGCTAGACAGGGGTCCAGGGAAGTAAATAGTGTGGGAAGAAATAGCCAGGGAATTGTTATGGCTAGGCTTGTATAGGCCCTAGGGCTGATAGCCTAGTACCAAACTATGAACCTATGAACAGGCTTACCACAGTGAGTATAGGATCATTGATGGGTGCAGCTTAGAAGTGGATGACATGATGGTAAGAAGCAGATGGGCTATCCGGTATATCCAAGAGTCAAGTTGGAAGAACAGTGCAGAGAAGTGTCTTGACCTGGGATCTAGTCTCTGCTGTTCAGGAGGAGGGCAAACAAGATTAACTGTTTTTTTCTTTTTTCCCTTCGGTGAACAGGAAGAGTTTAGTATGCAGACAGAAGTGGTGATACCTAAACTTTTGACATGGGCTCTGAAGGTTTCATCTTGTTGGCATTTTGTCTTACCTGATGAAATTGGTGTCATTTTTTTCAGCTTTTTCTTTTTGCATCCCTTTTGTTTCCTCTACCCCATGCAATCACTCTAATGACTGATCCTGGGTATTACATTCTACCTAATCACTTTCAGGGAAAGAATAGCAAGGACCCAGGTGCCATAATCAGACTGGCAAGTGTTCTTTTTAAGTCCCTCTTAAAATGAAGGTCCAGGCATACAGTGATGTGAATGGATGATGTGTGAGTCTTAAACTGTGTAGCTTCACCTGACTGTTGAGCCCCACCTGCAAATTCACACATCCACTCTGTGTATTAACCCACCTAACCCCCTAAGGAATCAGTATGTACTGAACTATTTTATCTCACTGCTGATGGGGAGAACTATCTTTCAGATTCTCATTTGTCCTTACAGAGATCAGCTCTTTAGTTTCCTTGGCTCATTTCAAATCATGGATCACTGTTGTCCAAAACTAAGTTGGCTTACTAATGTGTCAGTGTGCTTCTGCACTAATACTATTTATATTGCCAATTTCACATCACGGTGGCCTCCTTCACAGACTGGGTATATTAATGGTGAGGTGATGGGATCAAATAACCTGAGTTAGCAACATATCCTCTGGCTAGAACTCTTGGATTTACAACTTAGAGTCATAGGCCTGGATTCATTAATAGCTGTATGTAGTGTAGCAATTGTGTTGGTGTTGCGCAGTACCCCAACATGATAGCATATAATTTGGTATTCGTTAAGTGGATCTACATGGCATGTAGAACTGCACAATGACGTGGAATTACAGAATATGTTAATTATAGTGTAAGGAGCTGAACTACATGCAATTAACTAATCCAATATGGTGGAGCAATTCAGGAGGCTATAAAGCAATCGCTGCATTTGCTGTAGACTTTTTACATATACACCAAAACCTTTTGGAATACAGGCATGATTACTCTAAAAAGCATATTTGGGTTGCTGCTGCTATTATTATGCTGTATGTGCAACAGGCTTCAAATGAAGCTGCTGCTGCCAGACGTCAAGCAAAACGAACAAAGATGTTTAGATAACTCCTTAAACTCCAAAGACACAGCTGGGGAACTGAAAACAAACCTCCAAACAAGAAGTGTGAAGTGCAGAAACCAAGGCAAAATACACATTTAAAAATAAATAAGAGCTTTCTTCCCGATCTAAGTTATAAAGGAACTTCATCAGATAAAGTCATTTCCTTTACTCATAATTTAAATAGACATAATATAATGACATAATTTCCTTCACTTATGCTAAAGTACCAGCATACAAATAATTGGTGAATGCAGTGGTGCAGCGGTTAGCATTGCCGCCCACAGCACGAGGTTCTGCAGTTCGATCCTCGGCTGGGGTGCCTTCTGTGCAGAGTCTACATGTCCTCCCTGTGGTCGCGTGGGTTTCCTCCGGGTGCTCCGGTTTCCTTCCACATCCCAAAGAAATGCTGTAGGTGGATTGGATACTCTAAATTGGCCCTAGGTGTGTGTGTGGGTGCCTTCTGTGAAAGGTTGGGTGCCGGGCTGGCAACTTGACACCGTAAAACTCCACTGCCAATCATGAATGGACAGGTGATCCGCTGTGGTGACCCCTAATCAGAAAAAGCCAAAAGAAGAAGACCAGCATACAAATAACCCCTAACTACATACAAAAATGTTAATAAACAGAGTCCTTTCATTCCTAACTAAAACACGTGTCTGTTAGTAGCCTATTGAAATTGAAGGCATTAAATAGATGATGTTAATAAATTAAATAGAAAAAGGATACAGTTTTTTGATTATCAAATTAATTTTATAGGACTGGTTTATCTATGCCTGATGTATATATATATGAACTTTTACCTTTTTGTGTTTTTTTTGTAGTATTTGTTTTAGTTAAGAATGAAAGGACTCCATTTATTTACATTGTGAATTATTCAATTGGGCTGATCATTCCTTTTTTTATTGAGATATATGTTTATATTGTGTATAGTCTATTTTATATGTAGTTAGGGGTTATTTGTATGCTGGTACTTTAAGATAAGAAGTGAAGGAAATTATGTCATTGTATTATGTCTATTTAAATTATGAGTAAAGGAAATGACTTTATCTGATGAAGTTTCTTTATAACTTAGATCGGGACCAAAGTGCTTATTTATTTTTAAATAAAATGTGTATTTTGCCTTGGTTTCCACACTTCACGCTTCTTGTTTTGAAGGGTGTTTAGACCCTGTTTCACATAACATGGAATACTGAAAGAAATATGCAATCTCTGCTGCCCTCCTCCTCTGGCCCCATGGAAATCCTGGCGAACTCATCCCAGTGGAAACAAAGGTATGTTTAACATTATAAATACTAGCCACTGGTACTTTCCAGAGAGCCACAGGGGATATATTAGGGGTGTCACAGGCAACTGCTTCTGGAATACTTCATTAATTTTTAAATGCAATACTACTACATATAAGGGAGCATATCTGTTTTGCATGGACACCACAGGAGGAGCAAGAACCATGCAAGAATTCTATGCAAGCAGCACGCTTCCCTGAAGTGTTGGGGGTCATAGATTGCACACACACACACACACACACACACACACACACACACACACACACACACACACACACACACACACACACACACACACACACACACACACACATATAGATATATGGGTTTACTTTGTTTTATGAACTTTCAGTACTTTGAAACCCACTTGGTCGAGACCAGTTGTTTGAAGTACCAAAACTTCAAAAACGAAGTATAGGGATCACAACACAGCGCAGAATAGGAATATTCTCTTTTCCTCACTGTAGTGTGATCTCAGAATTGGTATATTTAAGTAGAGGGGTGTGGGGGGCTGGGAGTGCAAGGGGGCTTGCCCCCCTGCAAAACATGTTTTCTGTTTTTTTTTTTTTTTTTTTTTTAGTCAACTGATCCGGGGACTAGGCTTCAGCAAAAGTGCACTTTCGTCGAAATACACTTTCACTGGAGTGGGCATCTACTTTGTTCGATGTAACGTTTTTTCGAATAAAGTAGATTTTATATATATATATATATATATATATATATATATATATATATATATATATACATACATATGTGGGTCTACCTGAGATCATTGACTCTTCACTTCATTGAATTTGAAAACTCACAAGATGACTTCACCAAAGAATTACTTTACTGAATAGTCAGAACACTGGAATGTCACTCCAGGAAAGCAGTCACTTGGCCACCAGTTCCAAATAAAGACACTGAAACATATCAAACCCAATCAAGCAGGGGGCTTTGCCTCCCATTCTCCATGTGGTGGGCTGTGCCCCCCATACCCCTCCTAACTAAATATACCAACTCTGAGATTGCATTATAGTGGGGAAAAGGGCAAATTTCCCCATGGTAGCCAAGTGACTGCTTTTCCAGAGTGACATTCTGGTGTTCTGGCTGTTCGGTAAACTAATTCTTCAGTGGAGTCATCTCATGATTTTCACATTTGATGAACTGAAGAGATGATGATCTCAGATAGACCCAGTAGATGATCAAAGTTTCAAAACTTCAAACATCATATGGCCGAGGACCAGATGATCAAAGTTTTGAAACTTTGAAGTTTCTGAATGGAGATCATAGTGCAGCACAGAATGGGAAATGTTCTGTTTTCCTTGCTGTAGTGCAATCTTAGAGTTGGTTTATTTAATTAGCAGCGTGTGTGTGTGTGTGTGTGTGTGGGGGGGGGGGGTGCAGCCAAAAATTTCAAACAATTATTTGAAAATAAAATTTCAGGGATTTTTACCTCAAGAAGTGGGGACATATTTTTATGTTGTTGCAAACAGTGTTCATACATTACAAAGGTGCAAACCTTTACAATGGATAACACTCTTAAAAGTTATGTTACCTTTCAGAAAGGTAACTGCAATACATCCAGGGTTGTCTATTTAGTAAAGTGTGATCAGTGTTCAGCATATTATATAGGTAAAACTGAAAGATCACTTAAAACACAAATTTATGAACACATCTGTGATATTGCTAACCACAAAGAAACCAATGCATTATATAAACATTCTACAGGCTGTTCTGGTTTTAAAAAATTTTCCTTTGGGATTTTAGAAATTATCAGCATTAATCCCGGGGGGGGGGGGTGACTGGAAGTGCTGGCTTACTTATAGAGAATTTACGTGGCAGCTCAGACTTTGTGGTACTTTTCCTCCAGGTTTAAATGAATATGTATCTTTTACACCAGTACTTAATATTATTGCTGGCAGACTGTAAAAATATTACTTCATTTTTACCAATGTGCTTTATTTACCAATAGATTTCCACATTAAATGATGTTGCATGTGTTATGCAGACCTCTGCCCTTAAGAAAAGTTAATTTAATCACCAAGTATGCTGCACCTCTGTTTGCATCAAAGCACTGCCTTTTCAACAGTATATAAAGTGTTGGCTTATCTGCTCATGTTATTCTGATGAAGTCTCTGTTGAGACAAAAGCACTCAATCATGTTATTTATTATTTTGCTAAAATGTATTATTTTTTAACCAGTGATTGGATCCTTAGTGATGTTATTTATATTTGGATTCTGAGTTTTGTTAACATAACGCTGAACCCTTCTAAGTTTTCCTGATATATAGGAGAGTCATAGTCTTAATATTTCAGTGCTGGCTTATGCATGTTTTTTGTGCATCACTTGGCAGTATGAAAATTACTTTCACAGCTTAAGGTAAAATGTGAAAAAGTTAGTTTAGGCTGCCATAGGTTGTGGACTAGCTGACAGGACTTTGGATAGTACTCAGGGAAGAAAAGACATCTAACATGTATCTTTTTCTGTGGTACAAGTTGTAAGTGCAGTTAGGTAATAGATGAAGCATATCTGAAGCAAGGGTCTAATCCACTGATATGATACTTTTGCTTATGATTGTTAGAATATATATTTAATTTCATTTTGTGATACCATAGTTTTTTATTAAAAATTGACTATTGTCACTATTGCTAACAACATGTGATCCTTATTCTGTCCAGTGTAACATACTACGTCACTAAATACAGGTCTGATGTGTTCCACAAAGTACATGTCTGATGTTGCATGGAAATGTAAGAAGGAAGAATTGATCACTTGAATGCACTTCTTGCTCTGGTCATTGCTACATATACCCAACCACTGAATTTCATTCACTGTCTGTAAATTCCATAACATATATTACCCTGCAATGTCTGTTCTATATGCTCTCTGTTTGGCATTGTGCAAACACACTTCACTACCTAAGAAAAAAGTGAAACATTTAGTTTAGGCTGCCTTGAGTAGCTGAAACATGCCTGATGACTTTGCTCGGTCAGCAGGACTTTGGATGTTAATCATTTTATAAAATACACCTGTCAGGTAACTTTCTCTTTGGCACAAGGTGTAACTGGGGTGAATCGACAGAAAGAAGGCACATGAAGTATTGTTCAAATCATGTTTACAGAATACTTTGCCATACTTCATAATATTTACTTTTCTGTCTGTTTTCACTTTAAGGTACATTTGCTTTCTGCTTGGCATCATGCAAACATAGTTCACTAGCTAAGGAAAAAAGTGAAAAATTTAAGTTAGGCTGCTTTAGGTAGCTCAGACATACTTAGCAATGGCGCTCTGTTTTCAGCACTCTGGACAGTACTGAGATGAGAAATTATGCATACACATCACAGAACTATCTCTGTGGCACAAGGTGTTAAACCAATGACTCTAGATAACTACTACAGGCTAT
Organism: Protopterus annectens; assembly: GCF_019279795.1. Lineage (NCBI taxonomy): Eukaryota > Metazoa > Chordata > Ceratodontiformes > Protopteridae > Protopterus > Protopterus annectens. The sequence goes on along the minus strand of NC_056731.1, from coordinate 1,286,821,879 downwards.
TAAGGGTTTGAATACTGCTTGAAGATAATTTTTAAAAATGGTGTAAGAAGCAAATTCTCAGAAATTTTTGAATAGGACAGTGACAGTAATGAAAAATTATAATGTTAAACATGGTTCTTGCAAGCAGTTCGTAAGCCTTGCATAATGACAATGTGCATTACATATATACACAACCTAAAGGAGTCCACCTTCCTAGACATGATAATAATTATATATATTAAAAAAATCACTAGCATATGTATGATTGATACAGTGCTTTTGTCGAAATCATCATGACTCATCAAGTAAAACAATTATGTGTTTAGGACCCTTATGTCCTCTGAAGTATGCATGTAACATAAACCAAGACCTTGAACACCACATTCAAGTGCATCCATGTGAACCATACATACTTGCAGTAAAAATTACTTTTACACAGAATGCATTTTCAGACAGGATTGCAATCACACACATATAAGCCTCTCTGAAGTGAATCTCCATTCATGCAGATATCAATAAATGTAAAATTTCCATGGCATAAAGTTAGATCTCTTGTGGCAATGTCAGTTATTACATTAAGCTGTATTTTTTGCCTCCCTGTATCACATGGGTTTTATTCCCAGCTAAAATATTTTAACATTGGGTAAACTCCAAACTAATAATATGTCAGAAATCAGCCATCTTTCACCTTCCAAGTGCAACCCTCAAAAGCCATTCCAGTAAGCAGCCCACTGTTGAACACTGGAAAGTGTGGCAATAGGTGCAGTATCACACATGCCACAGCTCAATGCCATGTTTCATACCTTTACTGGTATCTGTGGTAAGTAGTGCCAATGTGTCTGCCAAGGGGTCCATCCACTTTCAATTGTACAAATGCAGTTAGCAATGCTGTGAGTGTTTCTATAATACCAGTAAGATGTGAAATCTGAATTAGGCACCAATTCAGACATAGTTTGTAAGCTTGATTTTTGCACTCATGACTGGTGATGGAGAGAATGACACTGAATTTAGAACACATAGGTGGGGTGCTGAGGAGTCCAGGATATTTGTCCAATACTTGTGAAGTGCTACAGCCATAGGCTGCCTCAGGGAGATTATACCAGGAGTAAGTATAAGGGTGAGGCTTGGAAAAGCTTAGCCAAGACTGTGTCCACTGCAAATGGCATTCCAATCAGCAGCGAACAATGTCATCATCACTATACTGACCTGCAAACGTGCAAGCAGGACCTCCTTAGCTGATGGGAGGCTGAATTTAGTGCTGGGAACATCCTCCAGGTGTGTAAGTATTCTCACCCCAAACCTGTCTATAACATGGCAGTAAATATCTAGCCAGCCAATGCAGTTACTCATGCTTTTATATATATATATATATATATATATATATATATATATATATATATATATATATGTCTTCTTCTTGTTCTCTACAGCTGCAAAGGAGATTGCCACAAACCATGAGGTACACCAGGAGAGATTAACTCACCTCAGATAGGCATGGAGTATGTATGACTCAAGTACAAATTAAAACCATAATATTAAGTTTCATTCCCTCATGCACTAGCATCTCAAGCAGGAATATGTCATCATTCATCTCAAGCATGCATGCCTTCCCAAGTAAGTGCTACTGCTTTAATTAGGCACTTAGAATACCACTTTTACTGTGTGTGGGTTCAGTACACAGAAGCAGCATTTTTTATAAATTGATAAATATTTATAATATCTTAACCACAGTCTGTCAGAAAGAATTACATTATAGTAATTATAATTATTAAGTTGGAATGCACAAGTCCAATCTGTCATAATGAAAGAAAGGCAGCTGCTTCTTATATCAGATCATTGATATTCGTTTAATACCACATAAATACATTTCAAACATATATGGATGTTTCAAAGTTGTGCAATAGTAAATTGTCATAGTTTTTTATGCATTGCCAAATAAATGTTTGTTTAAAGGATACAGTGCTCTTACATGACATGCATTTTATTATCTTTTTTTTGTCTCCCCAACCTTTGTCTCTCACTTTTCTTCTTATTTTTTTTTTTGGGGGGGGCTATAATTTGTTAATAATCTGCTGTTTGAATAACATGCAAATCGATCATCAACAGCACAGAGAGGTACATTGACCACCGTGGTTCGGCCTGCCATACCTCCATAGATGGCAGCATAGACACCCAGCACTTCAGGGTTACAACCTGTCAGTGTTGCCCTACATCATCTGCCCTATATGCTCCACGTATGTCAGGTACTTCTGCCCTGGCTGCTGATGCAGAGGTACCCTTCAGAACAGTAGTAGTGGAGGTGGAAATTTTGCCACCCATTAGGAGCTGACAAGGCTGCTTGAGGATATTATGAAGAGGGGCTTCAGTGCACATATTGGTAGGGTTGAAAGGGTCCTACATTGCATTGCAAAAATGGCATCACATCTGGCACTGATACAGGAAGCTGCTACAGGAGACAATGATGACAGTTCTGAGAGTGAAGACAATGTTCTCATGCTGGACATGGGTGTGCCTCAAATGCCCCTTGTCTATCCCCAGTCATGGTGCCCCCAAACCTTTTGTCTCCTTCACCATCCCTGTCTGTCTTGCATGTTCTGTATGTCTACAGATGCTTCCTAACCTACCCTACCTACCTGATCTTCTCATTCTTAAGCACCTTTACCAACATTCCCCTCTTCCAAAAAAAAAAAAAAAAAAAAAAAAATAGAAAGAAAAAGGGCACCACAAAAAATGACTTTACAAAGTCATGTAATTGTGTTTACAATTGTACATTGATGTTGTGAAGAGGTGGAGAGGTATTGTGCTTTCCACAACCCTCCTGCAAATTCCTGTATTCTTTTCCTTGTGTGCTACTCTCTGCTTGCAAACCCTGTTTTCACCACTGTCTTATCCAACCCTTTTTCACATGTTTAATCTGGTCAAAAAATAGATTCACACACAATACACACATGGCCAGAAATGGCCCATGGAAAAGCCTTCACTTTATGTCCCCAGCATTTGTGCAGAGTTTGGCATAGCGCAGCAATGCTGAGTGATAGTTAATGCTGGTTAACTTCTTATTGCAAAACTGATGATTTTAATTTAATCTGCAGTGGTCTGATTGCTTCTGCACAAATGTGCTTAAATCCACTGTGCTATGGGAATACAGAGTAAAGCCATACTGTAATCAGTACTGTGATATAGCTAATGTAACATTTATTAGGATGCTGGATGTATTCAGCTAGGAGTTCCTATGTGATGTGTTGTGATAGTTACACTGTTTGGAGCCTGCTTTTTTGCTATAGTGTCATGGGTTCTATTACATCAGTATGTCATTGTATTACTTCGTGACAATTCATAGTCTTATGATATATTTAATTGCAAATGTCTGTATTTCTCTACATATAATACATTCCCTTAACATAACATTGGAATAGTTCAGCATCATTTTCAAAAACATTGCAGCCCCAACAGGGAGAGTTAATAAGGTAGCATTATCCTGGTTAGATATTCATGGTTATTGCACTTTCCCACCTTTATCTATACCTATAGCAATCAGTTTATTGTACGGTACAGAACTGATTACTAATGATTTTATAATTAAAACTAGCACACTGTACAGATATTCATACATGTCATACAAAACATATTTGTGCCATTTCTCTCTGCATCTGTCTCTAACTCTCTCTTCCATGTTTTCAAAGTGTTTCAATAGTGTTATTTTAATGCTGAGGTGTAGTAATTTCTTTGTGATGTGGTGAGGTAATGCTGTGATATGTAGTAAGATTTTTTTTGAATGCCATGGGATTTATTCCAGTCATTGGCTAACTGTTGAAATGTAGCTGTAGCTGTTGACTACAAATTGCTGTGAGTCATCATTATCCTTCTTCACTGATAAATAATTTTGTCTCCGCCTCCATTTCGCCCTGACACTGTATCATCCCCTTTCTGTATCATTTGTTCTTTCACCTCTGCATCTGCACAATGTTTGGTGCCAGGTAGCAAATGTAACTAATGCTAAATGGGAGTGAAATGTTTATAGAAATACATTTGAAATTGATTGCCTTAATCTGCCTTACTCTGTCTCACTTTGCACTGCTGTGCAAAGCTATGCTTATTCAATTTAATGTAAATTAAACAAGAGGAATAGCTGGATGCATGGATTACAGTGCTGAGCAGGGTAGTAAAGATTATTACATACTGTCATGTTTGATGAAATTCACTGCCAACTATTAACGTTCACAAATGGACATTTATACATATCGTACTAAGGTAACACTCAGGTCAGACTTAATTAACGAAATGCTGAAAATGTTTGGATACTTATGGATGGCAACATATGTCATTATGTTTTGTTCAGCTACTGTTACAGTACATACTGGCTAATCTCTTAGCACATAATTCTACTGCTGCTGCATTCATCTGCTGCTACCTATTGTAAATGCTGTCTTGCAAAGACCTTTGTGCAGGAGCTGGCACAGAGCCACACAGACTACTGCTAACTACTGTTCTAAGTTCAGCACTTCAATATATGATTATGCATGCACTAACAGCAGTGCAAATCAGTGGGACTTAAACAGTACAAGTAAACCAATGAGGGAACAATAGAATCAAAGTCTTCTGTTGCACAGAGTTTGTATGACTGTATTATTGTTGCCTAAAGATGAATATTCCTTGTTAAGGATGTTAACTTACCCAATTAATTTTGGTGATGCACTGTGTCTGCTCTACAGTGTTTACATTTGCATCATGTTATCAGCTTGGTTAACCTATTCTTACCACATCCATCACTGTCACTCAGCAGTGTACTGTCCTGTGTTAGACTTCCACATTTGTCCTCCCAATGCAAATAGCGCAAGCATGAGACAATACAATTGTGCAATCATCCCAACATGGTATCACAGGAATTTCTGATTGATAATTTAGTGTTGTGCAACAGTCAACGTTTATGTCATCCTGTTATGTGTAACATATCAATGTCTCTCACAGTATCACAATGTACAGTAAGGACAATCTGTACATTGCATTGTCAAGGTATGTCATTACATGTTAAAATCATAGTGATGTTACATTGTCCTGCACATAAAAATGTATTTGTTGCATGACCTGGGATGTACAGTACTGTCTCTTCCAAACATTAATCATTGCAAATATTCCAATGGTATTGTATGTATCTCCTGTGGTGCTTGGACTACTATATTGCTCTCTAGATTGTGTAAGCTACCTTAGGTATGAGATTCAATACCCAGCATGAAGGAGTTGTGTGTGTGTATGTGCAAGTGTGAGACTGTGTATCACTGGGTGGTAAATCCACTTTCCATGAGAATAACACATTTAACTGTTCTCATAGTTCTCTTATCCTTAATTTTACAGTAACATCCTATCTGAAACACACTGATGAGGTCATCCTGACAAAAGTGTATTCTCTACTTTCATAGTCAGACTTCTCCTGCAGCACTTACAACTAGTACATTATTCTCCAGATTGTGTAAGTTAGATACTTGCATACCTCTCAACCTCTTAGTGCAACAAATCTGGACAAAGCCTAAAATAATGGAGGGGGGGACAAGGACCTAAAAATAGGGACATATTTTAAATATTGCTCTTATAATCATAGAAAGTCGCTAGATTTACAGGATTTGTGTTAACACACATTTCCTAAAAGATATTAAGTCTGAAACTCAAATGTATGTCATTATTTATTGACTTCAATCCATAGTGATTTGTCAGTAAACCACAAATTTTATAAGGAATAGACCAAAAATATGAGTGAAAAAATCTGGACATTCTGCGAAAATCTGGCCATTTGAAAGCTATGCTAGATAAGTAGGAGATTAAATACCCAGCATGGAAGATATGTGTGTACATGAGTGTGTGTGTGTGTGTGTGTGTGAGTGTGTGTGTATGAGACTGTGTATATCCCTATGTGTTATATCCATTTCCCCTGAGAATAATACATATAAGTGTTCTCACAGCTCTCAAAGTCATCCTGACAAAATTGCAATCATTACCTTCAGACTTAGACTTCTCCTGTGGTGCTTGCCAGTATTACAGGGCTCTCTAGATTGTGTAGAGTAGATAGGTAGGAGGATTGATAACCATAATGGAAACTTTTTATGTGTGTGTGTGTGTGTGTGTGTGTGTGTGTGTGTGTGTGTGTGTGTGCACGCACGCGCGCACAGTGCTTATTGCTGTCTCCATTTCCCCTACAGAGGATGTAATTGAATGTGCACACAGCTACCTTATAACAACTTTTATCGTAACATCCTCTCTGAAACACATTGATGAGGTCATCCTGATAAGTGTGCTATCTCTGTCCTGACAGTCAGACTTCTCCTGTGGTGCTTGAAATTATTACAGTGATCTCTAGATTATGCAAACTAGATATGTAGGAGTTTTTATACCTCTCATAGGAGCTTTGCATGTGTGTGCGTGTGTGTGTGTGTGTGTGTGTGTGTGTGTGTGTGTGTGTGTGTGTGTGTGTGTATGTGTGTGTGTGTGTATGCAATATTTGTTGCTGTATCCATTTCCACTGCAGAGGCTGTATTTAAATGTGGACCACAGATCCCTTATAACAACTTTTACAGTAACATCCTCTCTGAAACACACTGATGAGGTCATCCTATCAAAAGTGCAATCTCTTCCATGAGAGTCAGACTTCCCCTGTGGGACTCACAAGTATTACATTGCTCTCTAGATTGTGCAACCTAGATAGGTAGGAGGTTCCTTACTCAACATAGTATAATTGTATAAGTGCATGCGTGTGTGTGTGTGTGTGTGTGTGTGTGTGTGTGTGTGTGTGTGTATGTGTGTGTGTGTGTGTGTAGTTGTTTAGAGTTGGGTGAACATGTGCACATTCAAAATCTACTCTAAATAAATTTTCAAACCCAAAGATGACTACATCATCCCCTAAGGCCACAATTAACACCCACAACTTCATTGCTACACAATGGTATAGCTATGTATACTGTTTGTAATGCAATGAGTCTTTTTCTGAAATATAGTCATTTAGTGTTTGTAGAGGGAGGGCAGCCACAGTGGTGCAGTGGTTAGCATTGTCGCCTCACAGCAAGAGGTTCTCTGGTTCAAACCTCAGCTGGGGTACCTTCTGTGTGGAGTCTGCATGCCCTCCCTGTGGTTGTGTGGGTTTCCTGTGGGTGCTCTGGTTTCCTCCCACATCCCAAAGACATGCTGTAGGTGGATTGGACACTCTAAATTGGCCCTAGGCATGAGTGTGTGCCTTCCATGGGAGGTTGGGCACTGGGCTGGCAACTCAACACAGTAAAACTCTACTGCTAATCATGAGCAGACAGGTGATCCACTGTGGCGACCCCTAACTGGAAAAAGCCAGAAGAAGTGTTTGTAGAGGGAAATTGATACAAACATTTAATTGGGGAGGGTGAAGAATGTTTCCATCCTTCACATGTCAGGTTTTTGTGTGGCATCAGTGATACCACACGATTACACAATGATATTATCTGCCTACACTAGGGTTCAACCCAGTGATGAGGTCATTGTTTTGCAAGTGAACTGAAGCAATTTTAATGTCAGACTTCTATTGTGTTACCTACATGTGTATTCTCAATAATGTGGTAATAGCTAGGTTGGATGTTCGGCTATAGCAGTGCTTAACTTCTGCAAGTGTGGCTGCCAATGCTGTCATGATTTTTTTGCACACATATATAGAGGCAACCTTTACAAGCCCAATTGCCTGTAAAAATAATTTTACAAGATAAACTTCCTAGACATTACACTTCTGATGTAATCCCCTCATAGATGCTATTTTTCACATTTGTATTCAGCATTATATTGTGGTTACTGATAATGTGCAGCATAGATATTTTAGGTGGCTAGGTAGGTGGTTTGATTCCATCACTGCTCAATAGTGTGGCAGTTATTATTGCCATCTAACATTGGCCACCTCACAACCATGTTTATGTGCCCATCTAATTATGGGTTAGAATTACTGTGGCATTCTGTGACACTAGCAAATTATAGTATCAACAGGGAGAATAACATTTTGGCCATGCAATGGTTTCATTCTGCTAACATACCTGCAGCATGTCAGATTTGGAGTGTACATTCTCTTATGTTCCATGACTCTGATAGTGCACTTTGTACATGGTGTAACTACATATGCGGGAGTCCAGCAATGGGTGTGTCCTTTACTCTCCTACTTTGTATACTTTCCTGCAAGGACTTATATAATGTATAGCTGTACAGTGTAATTTTGCACATTTGACACTTTGTATCATAAACATTCAGCATATAAACAGTGGTGATGTCATCCATTTAACTGTGCACTATCTCAGTTGTACCTCAATATGGTTGTGTAGCACTTCCGCTTCAGGCACAGATGCTTAGCATGCGATCTTGGGTAGTTACTTGAAACAGATCTGTTAGTGCTCAGAGTACATACATTGTGTCAGTGTTATTGTGACTGTACATGTCACTAACAGCATTGTCATGCATATTGTCTTTGTACAACTATAGGTGCTGGTCCCTCTTACTGAGAGCTGTAACAATTTGTTACATAGCAATACTTTTATTTAGAGAAATTATGACATTGGTTTCCATGTTTCTTACATTACATATGTAGGAATTGTTATCCTCTGGCATGGGAAATGAGACAATATGCTATCTGTTGAAGATGTACTAAAGCAATCACAGACATACATATCCCTTGCAGGAAGTACATGATGTCATGACTTCACATAACCACATATGACACACTTGTAATGACATTTCTACTGTGGTGCATTCATCCTGGGAAATATGCACATATTTTCTGCTGTTAAATGCTCAGGTGTTCAACACCCACATTCAGTGCCTGTTAGTTTTGTTGGACCTTATATTGTAATGCATGATGACATGTACCACGGTGATAATTTGTCCACTGACATTGTAACAGACCCGCACGATACCTTTCATCCCACATATTGTTTACCACACATATAGATTTGTTCATAATTTAGCATTGGTGGTTTGTACTAGCTGAACAACTTCCACTGTGGTACTTTTGTTTCATCCAGATGTCATTAACCAGTAGTCACATAACTTGATTTTCAGTTCCTGACAGGAGCAACATTATATGAATGTAAGGTGATTAGAAAAAAATTGTATTCAATTATTGTTAGCCATTTTTATAATGGACAATGATATATCATCACAGGTTGCGATTGCATGGCGTTGAATAGTTAGTGTTGTGTGGACAGTAACATGTGTAGCTCATGTCTAGCATTCAGACTAGCTCTGATTGTTCATATGATATCCATAGTTCCTATGTTGACACATACCTTCAGTTGAGTTATTTGTGGACCCCTCCATTACTATCTGATGTGGCACAGGCAGTCAATACAGGGGTCTGAGGAGTGCCTTGTATACTAGGCAGGGGTTTGAATCTGCTAACATCTGTCTGTCAGACTACAGTGTCATACGCACACTCATGGCCCAGTTATTTCATGCATTTTTATATCATGTAGGTCGTCAGTACACCTTATATGATATGATAGTACTATTCAACCTTAATGGGTGTTCTTCCTTAAGTGACTGATATGCATATGTCTGTGGCTTCCCTAACTGTTAAGCCTCTAACTGATATCTTTTTTGGGCATGTATTCTAATGTGACATGTTGCAAATGTTTCTTATGACATTCCTTGCTCATATGCATTACGTATCCACAAGATAATTATGCCCTGCATTGCATGCTGTACTCTAGACGTGTTTAATACTGACACCGTTTCTTGACATTGTTTCTGTCACAATATATGACTTACTGGCAGATGTGTGATTCCATATACCTGTCTATCTGTATTAAATGCAGGATGACTATCAAGGGATGTGATTGGTCCTCTGTTGCAACACTTTTTATTGTATTGCAGATGTTGGATTGCTGTTCTGTTACTGTTTCCTGTAATTTGATGTGAACATGCCCAGTATTTCAGACATGTTTGCAAGTCAGCAATGGCAACACTATCCTCCTGACATATCATTTGCTCAGATTTGATGTTGGTCACTTATGTATGTTATTTGTTATTAGATTGCCATGTATCATTTACATAAGCATACAACAGTTGCCTATCTATTACATGCTTTGAGGTGATGAAGAACCTCCTATTGGTGCCACAGTCATTTCTTTACATAGACATGTTCAGTTTTGCGTTACCTGATATTAGAGCTAAAGTGTCCTTTTGTTCTTCATCGGTGCTGTCAGCTTTCATACATCAATTACCTGTATACACATCCTTCTATGCTATGAATGTGTTCTGTGCTTTCACCCCACAATGTATCTTCTGTCCTTGAGAACCGTTATCTGATGCTAAACATTTAATTAACATAAACATTTATTTATTTATTTTACATTTGTTAACTGGAATGGTCCAACTGGATTAATGTCCATTTTTAGCGGTGGCCCAGGGAGAAAAGCTCCAAGGTACACGTACACAATACCATTATCAGAACAACTGGTGTATGGCATATACACCCAGGTTACATTTACTCATAGGTTACAGAACAAAGCAATACGACAACACATGATGCCTGAGGCTTACATATCAATGCAAGCATGTATAAACATGCAGTAACAGCATATTACCTTCAGGATTAAGAATATACTGAGTAGTTTTAGTTATAGTTTTGACCATTGTGATATTGAGAGGGGTGGCTGAAGAGAGGACACTTATAGAGGAGAGGCGTGTGAGATGGACATGGAGCATATATCACAGCTACAGTCTTCTTTGCTACAATGCAATGTATCTGGGCAGTGCATATATGTGATCCATTTTGTTTACTTTGTGTGCTGCTGCATTCAAACACCTTCCCATGGCTGGAAGCACAACTAATGGCCATGGAAAGGTGCTTGTATCAATGTAGGCACAATAAGTAACATGTATATCCAGTTAGGACTGCTGCTGATCATGTTAACATGCTTACTTCATGTAGGCACTACCTATATGATTGTTAATGAATCCCAGGGATACTGTCAGCCTGAGTGTTCTGTTTTGGTCAGCACAGACAATATCTTTTCTCGGGGACCAGTTCACACTGATGCCTCATAAAAATGTACGTCCTCATCAGCAGTTATACAGTCTTGTTTAACACTCTATAATCAGACTTATAAGGATCACTAAATTTGGAGTGGCCTTCTACCTTCTTTCAAGAGTCACATAAGAGGTACCTATCTTTTTTTCAGAATGACCCATCATCTTTGCTCTCCATCCCTCCAGATATGAATGATTGATAGAGCTGATGGTGGAATCATTTCAGGGAACTATTAAATTCTATGCACAGAATAAAATCTAAGGGCTACATGTGCAGTTTTACAATACTTGCTAAGCTGTTTATTTGCATTAAAGGTTTAATTTTTCAGTCCATCAATTCACTTATAGCTTGAGATATCATAAATCTCTATGAGAACATAAACAAATCCAATTGCATTCATTTTACTGTACTGATGGGTTTTGTCTTATTCATGCTTCATTTTCTTTGGCAGATCAATGCTTTTGATAATGTCACCCCCATGAAAGCAGCCAGTTATAAAGAAATGACAGACTTCTGGATACATTTCACTTTTCCTTTGCTGAAAATGTGAGGTACTGAGTACTGGATCTTTACAACCTTGAGAACCCTTGAAGTCTTGACCCCCAAATTTTAATAGTGAAAGCCTGCAGTGCTCATTGCAGAGTATCATCACATTATAAGTAGGCATCTCTCTTCAGTGGAAGTGTGTTTAGTCAGACTCACTCAACTGATGAGCTTACCAGAGATGATTACTGAAGATTGCTTTATGCAGGCATTCATAGGTGCACAGACTCATAAGTACTAGGCTAGATGCCCTGCAGGCCATGTTAAGCCTAGCCAATTTCCATTCTTTGTGCTCTAATTAACCTATTTCATTTGGTTAGAGACTGGCCTTACCCATCCCATGGTCAATAATTATATATCACACGGGAAAAGCCGAAAAGACAAACAACAACCTAATGAGAATAGCTGAGATCATACCATAGATAACTTGAGGGGACCCATGCAGGTGAAAAAGCATTTAGGGCTGCCTCTGTACATTAGTAGTACAGGGGACAGTCCTGAGGTAAATTTTATTTTTCTCGTCTACAGATCCAAGATGTGCTTGAATTTGGACAGTATGAACTTTTTTGATATGGATGGGGAGTCTGTTCCAGAACAACAGTATCCTCTGCTTTGATATACCTGTCCCTCTAAACTATTATGTTGATGTTGCAGAAGAGGTTTAGATCTCTAGACCAAGCATTTCTGATGCCATTTGACTTGCTGATGTGCAGTAAATCCATGAATATTTGGTTGGAGGATGCCTAGTATGCCCTAAATATGAAAGGGTGGTATCTCTCTGTGACAATGGCACAGATTTGGGCATTCATGCTAATCACAAAACATTCAGACAAGACTTAGTTTTTAAAACAGCACCTTTGGCTATCAGGAAACCAGATACCATTCCACTACAGCAGAGAGGTCAGTTACATGTAGATAAGAGCCATTGCCCATATATGATAAATGACATGCCTTCTTCTAGTAATGTTATCACTGCAATCTGATAAAAGCTGCAGGAATAATTGTATCTCTGTGATTGTCTGTCTGTCAGTCTCTATGGGATCTGTAAAAGACCAATTTTTCTCTGTATTGACCCCCCCCAAAAGCTTGACCAATAATATTTCCACTGATTTTAGCCAATAGTCTTTTGTTACAGGACTGGAAGAACCATCTACAGGTGATTGAGTCATAGTTCAGTGAAGAAGATTCTGAGATTCTGAAGGAGAGGATAAAACTCCCTCACCTTACCATGAGGTGGGATACTCCACACCTCCAAACAAAACACCTCAGGGTAGGTTATATTTCATGGGAAGAGAGCTTTTGGTGACTAGCCTATTTGGTGAAGGAGATATGAGGAAGTGTGTGTTACTGAATCACTCAGCAGTCATTTGACATGTTCTATATCTTAGTTATTCGCTGGTCCATACATTTATTTCCTTTTGATACAGTTTCACTATTTCTCCTACCTCTTCATGATATGATACTTGGTGTGATGCCCTCTCCCTCTTACATTCTTAATTTAAATGCAAACAGAGACTTTTTCAGTACTTTTCAAAGTTCTCATTTAGGGGATAACATATATTTACAGGTATATGAATATGTTGTCAAAGCAAAAGTTCTATTATTTCATCAAGTAAAAAAATTAAACTTAAAAGAACATACATTATATACTGTTGTACTTGTCTTTCTTGATATTAGGACCACTGATCCTCACAATGCAGTGGGGGAAAGGTCAAAAAGAAAACAATGATATGGAGCTTTACTCCTTTTTACTAGTTCTCACCTACTGGAGGACCTTCCAGTTTTAACATCTGTGCATATCTGGGCAACATTATTTACAAGAAGCTGGTGTTCACAGGTGTTATGTAGCATTATTATGGACTTACAACTATGGGTCTGCTGGACCGTGCCTTGAATCTGCATTTTTTTTAGTTGCAGGCTTAATTCAGAAAAAATACTCTTGACTGTTCACCTCTAGTGCCATCCACAAACTAATTAAAATGCTATCTTTTCAAAGATAAGAAACTTGCTAACATTACTTCTTAATTGTACTGCTGACATCAATCAGCCAGGCAGTTTTACTGCAACCCATTAAGGCTAGATATGTGGCTATATGTGTGCCATTGCTAATGCGGTCTACTAATATCAAAAGCCTGCTAAATAGCATTTCCTGAAATCCTTTGCTATACGTTATTCCACTGTATTGCTCGGCATGTCAGATATTCTGTAGTTTGAGATTGTGTCAGGCTTAAATTTATTGTTAAGTACCATACTTTAATTACATTTGTTTAAATACTAGTGCCATGTTATTTTATTTATGTGGAAAGAACATAGAGAACTGCCAAGTTTGGAACTATGGATACAATCCATCTCCTCGCCTTCATGTTTAAAAAGATTATATTCTGTTTGCACAAAGCATGACATCTCTTATAAAGCAATATTTAAATTTTATTTCAAATTAATATAAAATAAGACTTGTATACATCCTGTCTTGCAGTTATGAAGAAAATGTTTTTCTTTTTGACTTTATTAGATGAGACATTTCTTTGCCTATTAATTAATGCAAACTTAAATCTGAATTTGTTTCATTCAAGTGGAGATGTGAAGAAGCCAAAAGCAACTGTTTATCTGACCTATACAATGACTAGATTCACCATCAGTATCTACAAAATGAACTAGATTCATCAGAAGGGACTCATACAGAGGCCTTAATCTGTCTTAGTCCTGACTAATTATATGCATATATGTTATGCATGTTCATAGGTTAGTACTAAACTAACTGCCCTTGTGAGCCATTTTAAGCCTAGCCAATTATCCCTTGTGAGACTCAAACCCTGCACCTTGTGCTTGCAAGGAAAACACCTTAACCATTAGGCCACCCTCCCAACCCTGGATGCTGTCATGCATGTATTTATGTATGCATTTGTTAAACAGGGTAGGATACTACTTTATACAGGCCTTTTTCAGGTTCAGCTCAGGCTTACAAGTTAAAACAAACAGGTTATACATACAGTCTCAGACGTTCTTTGCAAAGAGAGTTTCTGTAGTATTAAAAAATATATATAGTAGATTTTAACAATGAAGATACTATCAAACAAGGTGGATATATTGAAAGTTAACAATGTACAAAGAAAAACAAGCCCACAGATAACTGAAGTTCTTTACTCATGATGTAGTATAGCAGAAAATCTGGAAAAGTCAAAATATGAGAAGAGTCTAGGTATATGACCTGTATTTTGCACTATACATTTTGCTCTGTCCTTAGTAAAATCATAAATACTAGGAGTTCCAGAATAACATCAAGAAGCACTTTCAATAAGGTTGCTTTAAATTCATTTATTTGTTTATTTATTGACATTTAGTAAAGTTAAATGATAAATCATAAACAGCTCATAGACTGCTATATTTGCATCTCATTGAAATCACAATTCCTATTACTGAAAAACAAATTTGGTCCACACTGAAGTTCTCACCATAATAAAGTACAAACCCAATGCAGCAATTGTGTAAAGCTTAAAATGTTGTCAACTAAGCTGAAGTTTAAAAGTAATCAATAAATGATCATTGTCTAATTAAATAAGGAGGGGAAAGTAAGTCCAAATGTAAGCATGCACCCTCAACTCATACAATGTGTGTTAATCTTCTTAAACTAATTCCAGCTACATGCAGTATGTGTTGGTCACAAGCACTAACACTGATTGCTCTCTGCAACTCACATTAGCACCTCTGACAACAAAACAGTGAATAGGGCTGCAAAGATACCCACTGTGACGTTGCGGCTTTTCTTGTGATGTCACTGTTATCTGTATATAGCTTTAAGAAATTGCCAACTCTAACCATCACAACTGTTCAGATTGTTTATTACAAGTGCTTGTTGAAATTCTAAAGGCTGTAACTGTCCTCAGAAGTGGAGAACTGTGTAACATAAACAAGGAAGTGTATACGAAGTGTATGGGTATGGCACTCTGTATATTACAGTTATTCAAAGTACACTCTTCCTCCCAGTTAGCATATATGCTAAGCAGCAGGAATGTGCTGTGATGAAGAACAACAAAGCTCACTGCAAACATTTTGAAAGGTGTAGCACTGAGTTTTGGAATTTGCTGATGCTGCTATGTGAAATGCAATTTGTTTTCCTAAGTATCAGAATGTGCACTGTAGGGTCTTGTACTCCTTTAGGGTCTCACACTTTTGATAGGGAGACATATATCACATGGTGTGTGTGATATCCTGTTTTCTCAGTGTGAAACGTGCTGTTAATCAAACTCACCGCAACCAATGGTCTCTCTCTCTCTCTCAAGGTCTTCTGCTCATTGTGTATATCCCAGGGCTATAGTTACTGCACCAACAGGGTGACAGTAATGTTAAATATGCTATAAGTGGCAGTCAGTGATTGAACATCTGTATGTAAGAATGGCTAACAGAGCTGTGACCTCAGGAGTGAGTTTATTAAAATAAGGCACATCTGCTACTTGCCAGAAATGAACGGAAAACAAACAATGTAAATTCAGGGTTTCTTCAGCATTATAAACCTACTCCTTAAACTGTTTGATGATCACATCAGTAGCTCTATCTCTTCTAGTTTTCTTGCCTGGTCAGTTTACTATTTTTCCCTTATAACTATAATGTTGCAGATTGCACCTAATTGTTCAAAACATATTCAGTAACTGTGGTCTAACATAAAGGTGTTGTCAAACAGTAGACCGCAACTTTTCTGAAAAAGACACCACTATCACACCATTCATAAATACCTCACTACGCCTAACAATTAGTCTTCAACCCTCCTAGAAAGGATGCCAGCATCCCATTGTTCTTAAATACCTCCTACAGTCTAAGAATCAGTCCACAAACCCCAAAAAGACACCAGCATCTCAGTGTTCTTAAATACCTCCTACGGTCTAAGAATTAGTCCATAAACCCAAAAAAGACACCAGCATCCCACTGTTCTGAAATACCTCTTACGGTCTAAGAATTAGTCCATAAACCCAAAAAAGACACCAGCATCCCAGTGTTCTTAAATACCTCCTACGGTCTAAGAATTAGTCCATAAACCCAAAAAAGACACCAGCATCTCAGTGTTCTTAAATATCTTCCCAGCCTAAAAATAAATGGTGGTCATGCTTACAGCAAGTTTCCCAGTATTTGCCTTAAAATCTCATCTGCCACAAGTTTATGTCCCTCTCATTTGTCACTTATCAAGCTAGTAGGAAACTATGCAGAACTGTGTAATCTGTGATAGAGTGAATCTCTGAAGAAGCCCCCACACAAAATGAAGGAAGACATGACATGAAAACTGATGTCCTTGTATCCACAACGTAGTTATCTGACTAATGGGTAAATGCACAGTTGCTTCTATGAGTAAATCTATGCCATATTCTAGACTATGTAAAGTTTTAAAACATACAAAAATGAAAAACCTTTTTAACTATAAGATATGTAAAAAACAACTGAAGTAATTGAAAACAACAAAATAAACATTTTAATGCATTTAGTCTTACAATGCACCCCATTAATCTTACAACATAATCTATAACATTAGAGGGAAAGCATTCACACTGTAGCTATACTAAATGTGCATTTTCCAACTTCAGTAACTCAGTTATAGCATTAACAGTGGCACAGTTTTAACTTTTATTTTACATTATTGCATTTCACTGTTACACATGGCAACAGCAGTAATATTTTTCAAAACTCCGAACTTTGTACTTTAAAATCAGAATAATCAGAAGTCTTTCTTAAAGCTGGCAATACTCACTTAGAATGTAATTGAAATATATAGATCTGTATTATGTATTCTGGTGAATAAAAAATAATTCACTGATGTAAGAGTAACTGCACTGATATGTTATAAAATCATAAATGTTATGAGTACCAAAATAAATCTGGCAGTAAAATGAATGAGTTTCCCAAACAAGTCCAGACAGTCCATAAGGCATGCTATAGTAACTGCTCTCTGACATCATAATATCTGTTATCCATCATAATATCTGTGGTCCAGTTCAGAATTTTTATTGGTATGAAAGACAAACCCAGTGGCACTAGCACAGAATTTAAAACGTATCACCACAAGGTACATTTTTAAATACGTAGGAAATGTTCACTGGTTATTAAATAATGAAATGTTAAGGAGGAAAGTGATTCTGAACTTAAAAAGCCCACCCTAAACTCAGATGGTGCTGATTAATCTTATTCTATCAGTTCCACTGCACATAATATAGAAACTGCATAAGTTGAGACAACTGACTCCCTTTGCATCTCCCATTAACGCCTCTGATGCCAAAATAGTAAAAAGGGGTGCTAGGTACCCATAGTGATGTCACTATTGAGATATATCTCACACACACACACACACACACATATATATATATATATATATATATATATATATATATATATATATATAGGTTCACTTTATAATACCAAAATCCTGAAATATCGAATTTCAGAATTGCGAGATCATAAAGCCGAAACCTTACAATCCCGAAACCCCAGAAGTACAGATTTTAAAATCGGGACACTTACACTAACCATAAACCACACACATACACACACCTTTCCCCCACACACAAACCTACACTACATACAAGCAGGGGGGCAAGCTCCCTGCACCCCCCATGTGGGGGGCTGTGCCCCCACACCCCCTACTTAAATATACTAACTCCAAGGTCACACTACGCAGACAAACACAGGAAAAAACCACCAGGCACCTACATTCCCCTTGTACATACACATCACAGTCACAACACACACTGACACACACTAAAGCCCCTAACCACAACCCTTAAACATAAATACTTACCTGAACTTCCACCTATCCATTCACACACCGCAACACCAGAAGCACTACTTCAACATCTCTGAACTTCGGGATTTTGAAATCCGTGCTTCTGGTGTTCCAGAGTTTTGAGCTTTCGGCTTTATAATCTCGGGATTCTGAAATTCGATACCATTAAATCTTGGAGGAGCAAAGCTAAATCTGAGGGCAAAAATTATATTGTAGTACCTAAATCATAGCAGTTGAGGGATATGAATTGCACACATATACTAGTCTTCAATTGACAGGCAGAGTTGGAGTGGACATTCAGTACTTGAATAAATTTATGTGTTCATGGTATGGCTCCTGGTAAAACACCATGATCAGAGACTACTGCAGGGCCAGTACCAGGGCTCGCAGAACAAAATGGAGGCCTGGGACAGTCTCGCCCGTGACCTCATCAGTGCCACAGGTATCCCCCGGACTGATGAGCAGGTCAGGCACCACCATGCTGACCTGACATGGTGGAGTGGGGATATCCTGGAACAGTGGATCCAGGAGTCTCTGCAGATGGCCAATGCCCCAGTACTGAGTAAGAACACATTCTACTAAGTAGTAAATAATTGCCTAGTTTGTGTATACTATAGATAGGTATGGATAAATATCAATGCATTTCTCTGACAGCTGCAGATGAGCGGGCTGCGAACCAGCAAGCCTATGATGCTAGGTTGCTAAGGCTGTGTCGCGAGGCAAGTTAGTAATCAGTCTGCATGTACTGTCATAACAAAGAATATAAGAGCCTTAGAAAGTGTTGTGCCAGTAGAAATAAATGTGTTAATAGTCTGAGAATAAAGGTATAACCCCTGGAGTGCTTCTATTTACTCTTCTCTCATATGTTTGCGATCTGTTCCATACTATAAATAGTACTGTTGTATCTTAAGCAGTGTCACCCACACTATGGTATGCAGATAAAATGGATATGACATCCTGCATAACAATGTTGGAAGTGCCAAGAGGTCAGTCATATTGTACTAGTTAGGGAGACTTAGATAGAAAACAGTCAAAAGCTTTACATCAATTCCCTGATAGCACAGTGTACTGTGATGTTAGCAATAATTTTTTGTCACACACAGCAGGGGTTCGACTCCTGGGAGTGCTACTAAGTTGTATGCATAATCATACCCCAAAACTGTACAGACTGTGATACAATGTTCAGATAGAAAGCTGTATGCATAATTACACCCAACTGTACAGAATTTGCTTGAATGTTCAAATTGTAGGTTGTATGCAAATGTATACCCCACAACTGTTCCAATCTGTTCAGCATGTCCAGATAAATGGCCCATATCTCCAGCTTGGTACCCTGTTCCCCTGAAAATTCAGTGTGATGATCCAAGAAATGTAGGCAGCTGTCAATGGCATATAACTGATAGTCAAACATGTACATATTAAGACAATGTATATGAAAACAAACCTGTCAGTCTAGCACCTCACCCAAAGTGTATGACAGCAATTCTCAACATATGTTGCATTAACACCTGCAGCCTGTCATGCCTGTATGTAAGACACAGGTCACTTATATAATAATCTATAAACATACCAGTGTACAATATAAGGCCATTGTGTAGTATAATAGCACATGTAAGGGAAAGATCACTGCAGTGACTAAGAATGCTGTAAAAACT
This sequence comes from Protopterus annectens, assembly GCF_019279795.1. Classification (NCBI taxonomy): domain Eukaryota; kingdom Metazoa; phylum Chordata; order Ceratodontiformes; family Protopteridae; genus Protopterus; species Protopterus annectens. The sequence continues at coordinate 1,286,801,919 of NC_056731.1, read as the reverse complement.
ACAAGGATATATTTGTTGTTAATTGAACCCTTTCTCTCACCCCTACCATATGTGGATAATAACCCAATGCCACTCCTTAAATGGCATGTGTACGCTCCAAACTTTTTTTGGGACATATGTCCTAATGGTTTATAAATATTCACATTTGTTTCTATGCATGTGCCATGTTAAAATACACCCATATTGGTGGCCTGCTGCCATCAATGAAACCCGCATGCTCCTTTAATGGCCGCTGTTGTTCCATATATGCATGTGTTCTGCTTGCTCTGCATCTGTGTTAAATCTGGTGTGTCGGGTAATGGGAATACCTATGCATGCTGTTATAACTAATACTGAATGCTGTTGACTGTTACTAACCCATATCTGCCATAAACCTGCAACAACACAGCTCATATGGGAAGGCCGGTCCCAGCAGACCCACCTGTCTCACTTCAGCTGGGCATGGCACCAGGCACCAGCACATCTGGGGCCCAGCCTGGGACCTACTCCTCCGTGGCCCCTGTGCCACCTTTGGGAGGAACCGCTGCAGGGGATGGGGCTCACCCCCCCTCGGAGCGGGCGGCGAGGGAACCTGTCACCCGTCAACAGGTCTGGGCCATGGTGCGTAGGGAGCTCGATCTGGAGTATCAAGAGTGGCTACGCCAGCTTGAGGGCCGGGTGGTGCTATTAGAGCGTGAGCCTGCCCCTCCTACACAGCTTCCAGCACAGCCACCTTTGGGGCCATGAAGGTGCAGTGGTGACTGCCCATGGGTGGGGACCTCAGTCCCACTGTTACCAGTTGGGGGCTCATGGGCTTGCGACCTCCAAACACCCCTCCCCATCCAAAGTGTTTACCCCCCCACATGTCATATACCGGCCCTTTATGCATCTTGTGTGTCTTGTCTGTTAACCTACCCAACCTCCCTCTCCAAATATACCTACTACCCCCCCAACATCCCACTCTCACCTGAAAAAAAAAGAAAAGGGCAATTTGTTCCCAGAAAAAAATCTCGCCTCATACATAGCTGTCCATTTTGCACATCTGTCCACTGGACACATGTAATCTGGTCTAATTGGCTTCACAATGATATATGTTGTCCTCACCCCTCTCCCAGGGGTTTGAGCGTACAAATGTACCTGCAAATATAGTGTATATGCACAGCTGTTGCTGTCGAAAAAATGGGCAGCTATGGACCTTTCCTATACCCTTCCTGCACATGCCTAGCTATTTTCCCTACTGTCTTTCCCTCTTTGTGCCCAGTTTTTCACCACTTTCCTATCAACCCCTTTTTATTTTCTTTTAAAGGAATTAGAGCAGGGGTAAGCGGCAGTAAGCACTGTTAAGCAGCGGTAAGCAGGTTTCCACGGATTTGCATAAGGGTAAGCCATGACTACACAGGTTGAGAAATTTGATGCAAGCTGACTGTAAGAAAACATAAGCGGAGGTTGGCAGTGCTTACCATCATGGAAACCCACTTACAACTGCTTAAAAGTGCCTTAATCACTCTGTAGCAAACGTCCCTTGTTCTGCTCAGCAACAAATTAAATTGCCTCTTCAAGGCTCAAACCCAGAACCCTGCACTCCATGCACAAAATGATTTACCAGTTAACCATGGCAAATATACATTACCTGAAGTTTTCCCAAACATATCATGCAGCACAATCAGTCAACAGTACAGGAAATGTATTAATATCATACCACACAACCTATTAATACAAGAAGTCTGGACAAAGTATGCCACACTGTGGGTACGAATAGGGATATATGTCAACTAATGCTCTAATACACTTAAAATGTTGCTAGTTACACAGTTATATGAATTAGAACACATATGCAGAAGGATATGAAGTCTGAAACACAAAAGTGTTGCATTAGTTACTAACTTCAATGCTGCGATCATCCATGACAATTGCCAAGTGAATAAGGAACAGGCCAAAATATGATCTGGACATGCATGGACATATGGACAGATATATATCTGTAAATGTAGACAGATAGACAGCTATATGTATATATATATATATATATATATATATATATATATATATATATATATATATTAATATATGACTCACAAATAATCATATAACATCAATTGTATATAGATACATACATATGTTCATATGAATGTATATATAACAATATATATATATATATATATATATATATATATATATATATATTTACATAGCTATGTCTACATATATAGATATGTTATATCCATTCAAAGTTGAATATATATACACATACATAGCAAAATACATTCCCTGTAGTGCTGTATACCTGGGCTGGATTATATGTATGTGAAAACATTGTGTATATCTGCCATGGCTTAGAGGTAAATCACTTTGTGTATGGTGTGCAAGGTCCTGGTTTCGAGCCTTGGAGGAGCTGTTTATTTTGTTGCTGGGCAGAACACACCCCGTTGGATACAGAGTGATTAAGGCACTTTAAAGCAGTTGTAAGTGGTTTGCGCGGGTTTGCGCGATGGTAAGCACTGCTAACCTCCAGTTACGTTTTCATACACTCAGTTAGCTTCTAAATTGCTTAACCTGTGTAGGCAGTGCTTAGCTCCGCACAAACCCACGGAAACCTGCTTACAACTGCTTTAAAGTGCCTTAGTCACTCTGTATCCAACAGGCTGTGTTCTGCCCAGAAACAAAATAAACAGCTCTTGCAAGGCTCAAACTAAGGACCCTGTACACCCTAGACAAAATGATGTACCACAACGCTATGACAGATACCTAGATATTTATTGTTTCAGAAACATAGCAGCCAGTGCTGTCATGAAACAGTACAGAGAATGTATACCAACATATAGATGTCTGTGTGCGTAACTATATTACAACCTTAACAGATAAAACATATCCATATATGTGTATATATATATATATATATATATATATATATATATATATATATATATATATTTACGGGTCTACGTCATTTGCCCTAACTTCCGATTGACCGACACCCATTTGCCTGAGACCAAATGACCGAACTTTCATTTGACCGACACTTCATTTGACGGACACTTCATTTGACCAAGTATCATTGGCAAGAAAATGGGATATGCCCCCTTCCCCACTGTAGTGCGACCCTGGAGTTAGAATATATTGTTGGGGGTGTGGGGGGCAAAGCCCCCCACTTAATTTCATATTATATTGTTTAGTTTTGCTTTAATATTGCTTAGTAAAACAAAAGTAAGTGGGGGGCTTTGCCACCCACCACCCCATTGAGGGGGGCTGTGTCCCCCACACCCCCACTAATTATATATTCTAACTCCAGGGTTGCACTACAGTGGGGAAGGGGACATATCCCATTTACTTGCCAATAATACTTGTCAGTCAAATAAAGTGTCGGTCAAATGAAGTGTCGGTCAAATGAAATTTCGGTCACATGGGGTCAGGCAAATGGGTGTCGGTCAATCGGAAGTTATGGCAAATGAAGTAGACCCATATATACACATATATAAATATATATAACAGATACAACATATCCATATATTTTGTTTTACTAACTCTATATACATATATATCACTATATATGCACATATAGTTATTTATCTGTTAGCAGATATATAGCTATATAGGTATATATGGCCATACATCTGTAGATAGCAATTGCAGATTAACAAATACACATATGTCCACATGCAACGTTAATGGGGATGAGAGGCCCCACACACTATATGTCTTATATGAATAGGCATCCCCCACACAGCCAAACACATGCGCCCTGCAATACACTACCAAGTACAGTATGCCTCCCATAGGACATGTAATATGTGGAAGCCATCAACATGCCCAGGATACAGATACACAGACACATATATGCAGATAAAGATATATATATATAATATATATATATATATATATATATATATATATATATATATATATATATATACATGTGACTACACATACACACGCAGATATATGTACAGTAAGATACATATTTAGAAGGTGCACACAATCTGGAACAGCCACTATGCCTACAGTTAACACCTGAACAACTGGACACTGTATGGGTCACAAATACTAATGCCAATAGTTGCCTGCAACATATACCCATAGATAGGTCATAAGAAAGACTCCACACACAGGTTTGCAGAAATGGGAATCCTTTAATTGTGTACTATAACAGTTCAATATGCCATGTCATATAGCTGTTCAGATGCTGACAACCATATAAACAGAGTACTGCAAATGTGAAACAGTTACACTAATACAGTAGTCTGGAAAGGTTCACAACTGTTGCTGTCCAGGCCAAGCCCTTTGGAATGTACAATAGTGAAGACAGACTGGCCCACAGGGTACTACACAATAAACAGTATGTACTGCAGGTATGTAGTTCAGCAGCCTCTATCTACACTCTGTACAAACTCCGTGGGAGGTAAAGAAGTTTTGTGATCAAATGGGTTGTAACTGGTACATAACAAGGCATAACAAACAGAACAGTCTGTATGGTGGGAGGCAGTAGGCTTGCAGTACCCCAAGTCATGTAAGTAATGTCAATATAGGTGGAGTACACAGTACTGTATATCCAGATACCTTGTGGCAGCTCACCCCTGATACCCCCATATTTGTAACAGCCTAGGTCATTTGAGGTGCTCCCCACCTAGATTCATTAATACAGGCCCATATACTACTGTTACATACATTGGCCTCTACAGTGCATAAGTGCACACATGTGTTGTGTAGGTGATGCCCACACATATATGACCCCAGCCCCACTGTATACATGGGGGATACAACAGCAGTGGACTCATGGCAGCAATGGCAGTGTGATATACTCACAGCCCACTACAGAACAACCCCCAACAGCGAGACATATGTGCAAAGCTTGGTATGTAGATAGAGGACAGAGACTGTAATATAGGCACATATGTGGAACACTGTTGTCACACACTAAGCAATGTGTTGGTGTTACAGGATAGTCTACAACATACCCTTAGTCAGGGAATTGAGGTTAGTAATAGAAATGGATGTAGCCATGTAGTGATAGCAAGCAACACACACACACTGCCAGTGTAATATCTGACACAGGACCTGTGTGGTGGATGGACAACACATGATAGGCATACCTCTGTCCAGCAAGAGGATAGGCCCACAGTACTGAGCTGTGCAGACAGACTGCATTCTAAGGTACACTAGTATGTACACACACACACACACACACACACACCCTATAACACCAGTACTATGCAAAGCATAACACAACTCTACTCACAGTCTGTCTGTAGTTCCTGATCATCCTACAAATATGTGGCTGCTCTGAGTGTGCAGGTTCTTCTGTAAGAGGTATTGCTACCTGCTGTCTGTATCACTGATGCCCACACACAGGAAGGATGTCCATCACAGAGGAAATGTAAAGGGACCACGCCCACATGCTGTAGGGATTTATAGTGGGTGGTTGCCATGACAGTGGTAATTGAATGTAGTACACGTGTCATTATATATATATGGCTATCTGGAAAGGTATATGTACATATATTTCCACCATATGTCCTGGACATGGAGTGTAGCCATACCCCAGCCCCTACAGTCCCAATGTCGTAGTGCAAGGGGATGTCAAGTATGTATAGCAGGTTTATTACTAGACTGTTGCTACTGTCATTGGGATTGTCTTCACAGACATGGTGTGTGTTGATGTTGAAATCTGCTTATAACATGTGTGCCATTGACTACTGAAAGACATTCTAAGGAAATCATTGTAAAGTACCCCTGCTAGCATGTAATGCCCCTGTGGAGTGCAGCAGACATATTGACCACTATATATGGAACTTCGGACACACCCTGTAAAGTCCAGAGGTATACACATATTCCCTTAGTGCACCACATGTGTACCAGGCTTGACAATATGGATGCAGACAGCCATGTAGATGGGTATAACACATAACGACCAGTATACATTTGGCACCATAGGTGTTGGATTCACACACTCCTGTCTGGCCTGACACAGTGACTGCTGGTACAGGGGAGCCATAGACACATACCACCCACTAGATATTGACATATATCTGTACAGCATCCCACTGCTCTGTCTAACATACATGACATTTAAGGGAGGTCCGGCAGCAGTACATCTGGCAAGTATCTGCACATGACATCCCACTGGTTCAGTACACTAAGCTACTAGGCATGTAACAATGCATTGTGCAGGCTACAGGCAAGCTAGCTCAACACTGGCCTACATCTCATATGGGGGAATGCACATGTACCTGCGTATATAGTAGGCTTAACAGCCATGTCACAGCACAGGGTAAGATACACCTGTGTGACAGTGCATAACTACAACCAATGTGAACACAGCCACAGCCACATATGGTAAGCTAGCATAATATTACAGTGTATATAGACTATCTGTTCTACACCATCCTCATATGTGTCACTCACAGAATGTGCCTACATATACTGGGCTGCTACACAGTGTGATCTGATGGCTGTCTGTGGAATGGGACATGTGTGTGTGGCCCTACAAACATGTATGGCAAAACGGTACCATACAGTGGGGCAGCATGTAACATCTGATAGAAGGGGAGATAGAACAATGACATCTACTACAGTCTGTACACAGGCTAAAGTACATATTAACAATACACACACTGCCGACATTCACCATCACTACACCAACCTCAGTACTATACAAACATCCACAGAATGTCCAGCTTATGTCATGAAATATAACCCCTACCGTACATGACATGTGTAACAATCTGATATATCACTGGCTTGTTATCAGATATGATGACACTGTTTATGGTGTACAGCACATATGCACCACTACATGCAAGCCATATGTACAAAGGTTGACAGTGGTGTGGCTGACAGCACATACACAGGACCAGTATAGACATGTTGCTGTGATAACCCTGTATATTTTCCATTGTAACGGTGTTTGTTGCAACATATGTCCTATGAGGGATATGAAGTCAGTAACTGTCACGGCCTTCACCATCTACAGACTGCAATCCTCACACTACCTTCTGCATTCCACAGATAGATGCACTGTGGCTAACACAGGAAACCATAGGCACAACACTGCCCAGTCTGCAGAGACCCTGCAGATGGGGATTCCTCATATACATGGAACTGACATGGCAGGTATTACTACATGTACGACAGGCATATCCAGACAAACACTGTTAAACCAACATTACTCCAAATGCAGTATAGCAGCACTTACAGTCTGTAGTCAGGTCAGGCACATCCCCCTCCTGTTTGTTGCCCTCTTCCCACAGTGTATGTTGTTAGAGGTAAATACCCAAGCCATCTGAGATGTTGTTTGCCAAACAACAGATCTAGTTCCTGCTCAAAGTGACTGAAAATGATCAACACCACCATGATGTTCCTAGGTATTGGAGTGTGTTTCCATACAATTGGCTATGTGATTGTTACCACAGCTGTTCCACATGCAATCAGCTAGGGGAGGGCTACAATTCATGTAGAGGCCATAAGCTGATCATGAGCATCACATAAAATACACATGCTGCTGTCTAAGCAAGGCAGGTGTGGGTCTCCACATACACCAGAGATGGAGTAGGGGAGGCAGACAGAGGCAAATACATGTCAGGGAGGGGTGGGAGTGTAAAACTGAAGCATGTTTGTGTCACACACCTACCAGCACAGGGTATCAAACCTCCAGCAACTATGTAGTGCTATCACAGTTTGATGCAGTGATTGGATGCACCACATGGGTTACCAAATGTGGAGCATTCAGAACATATATGTGAGGGTGAGTGACATCTGCAACATGGATACGGTAGATATATGGTAGGTGTCGTACACGTGCCTGTCTGCATAAACAGGTGCCAGCATCAACACAGGCACACTCACACAGGGACACACACACAGACACACTTGGCAGGGCCAGCAGTGCAACTCATCACTAGTGGGATTGCCACAACACATCAATGTGCAGGTATTACATGCACCACACAGGTCATACGGAGGCCGTATGGGCAAAGAGTATGAGGAGATGTCAGACATCAGACAGCATGCTTCAGTATGCCCTGGGGGGTTGTAGTGAGTGTGGATGTGGACATACACACCATACAACACACACACATGAACACACAGGGTGCCAGTTCTGACATGCATGGGTGCATGTCTACACGGGTGTGTGGTGGTCAACTGTGCAAGCAGGCTGTACAACGGAGGTGATGGGTATACCTTGGCATCAGGCCACATGGCAATGTTCTGCATTGTGGCTCAGGCCTGTAGTTACTGCATTTGCCCACACAGGTGGGTACTGCATCCACCATCCAGTCACCTGGGTGACTATTGTGTGTGGCCAATGCTGTACACCACATGCCATGTATGTGTTCCTTATTCCATGACATGGATGGTGCCTGGGATGTGCACACCTCCCACATGCATGTACAGTGACATGTGGAACTGTACCTGGGGTGTCTGACCCATTTTGTGAACACAGATTATCATCAGATGTACCAGTCTTGCCCACCTGTGGCAGGAACTGATAATGGGTAGCAGGTTTACCCTTCACCTACATTGATGGCATGCCAGCAGTATTCCCTGATGTCAGTGTCATCTGTCCATACAGGGCATGTTGTCAGGCATGGTATGTCCATTGTGAGTCACATGTGAAGGCACCACAGGTGGTGCAGGTGTCCATTGGGGAACATGGTAGAGGTGCACTGTCTGCATGTACATGCATATTGGACAGATGGGCAGGGTGATATGCCCTCTGTAGCCCACTGCTATCACTGCACAGCTACTATCAGTGGCCAATATGCAGTATACTACCCACACATTGACTGCTGCCTAGGCATGTGTGTTCATATGACACATGGGTTGAATGTGTGCTCTGGGTAATAGTGGTGTTGCTAACTTGGATTGGCTGGCCTTGATGTCACATGTATGGGTATGGCTTTGCACCCCAGCCTCCCAGCTAATTTACATCAGTTATCCCTGTATGGTTGACATTGTGATATATATGCAGTTATAGTACGCGCTACAGACATTACTGGAGTACTTTTTCCCCAAAGATGTATTTCACAGTGAATGACATCAGCAGGATTAGCAAAGTAGGGCATTTCAACTTCAATGCAAGTGACTAGCCTAAAATGCGTTGCTCCCTACACAGACAGTGAGACACACACAAAACATCCACCACTAACGTGTGGGTATAGAACCCCTGACCAAGGTCTATATCACACTGCAGCATGGAGCTGTTATAGGCTGCACCACAGGGTTTACTAAAGAGCTTTTCCCCCAAAGTTGTACTTCACAATGAATGACATCAGCAGGATTGGCAAAGTAGGGCATTTGAAATGTACTGCAAGTGAGTAGCCTATGATGCATTGCTCCATACACAGACATTGCAACACACACAAAACATCCAGAACTGCCATGGGTGGAGCTGGAACCCTACCACAGTTCTAAATCACACTACAGCAGTACGCAGTTACAGGACGTGCTTCAGAGATTACTGGGCTATGACTTTCCCACAGGTGTATTTAAAGGAGAGTGACATCAGCAGCCTTGCAAAAGTTGAGTATATGAATTCTAAGGAGTGTGAGTAACCTAAAAAGCATTGTTTGTTACTCAGTCACAGACAGACAGAGACACAAAGAGTCACACACACACAGTTGCCAAGTTTGGGGTTAGAACACCTATTTAACTATTTTAGTACATTACAGCAGCAGGCAGTTACAGGACGAGCTACAGGGATTACTAGGCTATTACTTTCCCTGAGTTGTATTTCCAGGTGAGTGACATCAGCAGCCTTGCCAAAGTTGAGTATATGAATTGTATGGAGAGTGAGTGGCCTAAAAAGCATTGCTCTCTACTCAGTTAGACACACAGTTACCAGGTCTGGGGTTAGAACACCTACCTAACTATTTTAGCACACTACAGCAGCAGGCAGTTACAGGACACGCTACAGGGATGACTAAGTTATCACTTTCCCAGAGTTGTATTTCCTGCTGAGTGACATCAACAGCCTTGCCAAAGTTGAGTATATGAATTGAACACAGTGTGAGTAGCCTAAAAAGCATTTCACTCTACACAATCAGAGACAGAGAGACAAACACACACTTGCCAAGTCTGGGGTTAGAACTGCTACCTAACTAGCTTATCACTACAGCAGTATGCAGATATGGGATGTGCCATGGGAATTACTGAGCTTCAGCTCTCCCAAAGGTGTATTTCACATTGGATGAACTCAGTAGGCTTGTCATGATACTGCTATGTGGAGGGTGATGTGTGCATGATCAATAACCAATTCATGTAGGGATTGTCATGCCACATGCAGACACACAGGGGGTCATATGCCACAGGTACGTGTATACAGCTACTAGGTGACTACTTCCTTGTACAGTCATGTTGCACAGCTGGCACGTGCACCATAGAGTCTGTCATGCTGACAGATACCGGTGGCTAGTATCGGCAGTGAGTGACACCTGCACCTCATGTGTTTGGGGCCCTTTGGCTGTCTGCTGGGTGGGACTGACCCAGATGGCTCCTTGTCATGGTCACCCCCTTCCACACATCTATGTACAACTACCTTTGGCTTATTATAGTGTGTTGTCCTTACATATATGTTTGTATTCCCATCCACTGTGTGTGCAAGGCAGGAGTGGTGCATATTGAAATGTGTCTGCAATAAGAACTGCCACTGCCAGATATGTCTGGTCCACTGGTGTTTGCAGACATGGCCTTCATGTGTTTAAGTGTGTGAGCATGCCTAGTATGACCTTTCAGTATGTTGTTGACTGACATTGCCTTCATTCGACTAAGTGTGTGAGCATGCCCAGTATTGCCATCTATATTGCATGTGTGGATCAAGTCCAGGTAGTTTGTACTGCGGTGCTGACCTTTGTGTTGTACACCAACAGGTAGCATGCTGTGTCTGCAGGGTATACATCGGTCATTTGGCATTGACTGTTGCTACATTTCTGCATAGCGGGGGGGGGCACCTGATTGTTTCTACATTTCTACACAGGGGTGGAGAGGCACACCTGGCTGTTACTATAAGTGTAAGTAGGATGGTGAGGCACACCTGACACTTTTACACATTTGCTAGGACTGTACTGGTATGTCGGGTACACCATTGCAGTTTGTGGACTTACCTATTGTGCTGGCTAGAGACATACCAGTGTACTACAGATCTTAATTTTAACTACCTACATATTAGTTTCTGACTTCCTAGCCTTCACAACTTACATCCAACTGCCTGACCTGCTGTAGTCTGTCTGTGTAGGCCTGGGGGAGGGGTTACCCATGAGGCTCATTCAGAGCCATAGTACAGCATTTGTTTGTGTTTGTCTACATCTATCCTGCTGGCTGTGATTGTTGTTGGGTATGTGCCCCCCCCCCCCCCAACTGGCATGTGTGAGTCACTTACCTTATGGGTGTCCCAATATTGAGGGTGGTGCTGCAGGGCTGCCTATGTCGGATGCACAAAGTACACTCCCTATGCATGGTTCAGCACAGGTAGTGTCATGTTTGGCATCCCTTTTACTGTAAGTGTGAATCAGAGAGAGGTGTCATTCCCTGGGTTCCTACTGTGTCAGTGCATGTGCTATGTGTTGCCTCTTTGCCAAGGCAGAGCATACTGGGCATGCCTCCTTCTGCCTACTGGGGCAGGCTCAGGTTGTTCCTCCTTTGAGTCACTCTGTGCCTGTGCAGGCCTTGGCACTGGTGGGGGGCTGTGTGGCCCTGCCCCATGCTGTTCCTGCTGCAGCTGTTTCCACGGGGTCATATTGTGTAGCATGGCACATACACGGACAATTTGGGTACATGTAGTTGGTGAGTACTGCAAGGGTCCACCGGATGTGTCCAGGCACTGGAACCATACTTGAGCATCCCAAACACATGCTCTATTATGATTCGTGTTTGTACGTGCGCCTCATTATGGAGTTCTTGTTCGGATGTGTGTGCATTTCTGATGGGTGTCATCAGCCATGGCTCCAGTGCGTATCCAGCATCCCCCACTAGGTGACCATGTGGGATGACCCCATTGGCAAATGTCTGGTACAGCTGCATCAGATGCCAGATGTGGGAATCATGGTAGCTTCCAGGGCAGCCAGCACACACATTCATTATTATTATGCCCTGAGCATCGCACATGACTTGGCAGTTGATTGAGGGGAAGCCCTTGCAGTTGATGTAGAACCTACCCCACTCACCTGGTGGTGCTTTAATGCATATGTGCGTGCAGTCTATTGCACCCACTACTTCAGGGTATTCTGCTATTTGGTGGAAGAGATGCATATTGCTGGCACTCGCCTCACAGGTGATGGGGAAATATACATGCTCACCGACATGTGCTGACATGGCATGCAGGAACTGGTGGAGTACCCTGGATGCTGATGCCTGTGAAATCCCCATCATATCCTCAGTTGGCCTTTGGAAGGTACCTTGGTATCCACTGGGATGGGTTCCCCTCTGTTAGTTCTGTGTGTGAGGCGTGGCCGGCACAGCTCAACAAATTGTTGTAGGAGGTCCCTATCCACCCTATAGCGCTATCTCCAGCTCATGTAGCCCTTAGTAGGATACCCTGGGTCTGTACACTCTTCTCTGTCTCCTCACTGTGGGTTGATCAGCAGCATTCACATCCTCACCACCCTCAGCCTCTTGCACATGCTGGTTTATGATAGCAAAATCAGCCCCTAACATGTTTTCTTTTGCTTTTGTTTTGTAAAATTTCCCCATCTGTATACACCGGTGGTGCAGAGGTTTTGGGAAAAACAAGGGGGAAAGGTGTTTGCACAGTTTATAGTGGTGTGCTGGGGTGGGCTGGGCTGCTGCCTGTGTAATTGGCTGTTTCTGATACATTTCACCTGTCAGCTAAGCTAGTTCTCCTTGATTACCATCCTACTGCTGTTTTCCCTTCCCATTGCCTCCCTGTTTAAGCCTGTGTGCGCGTCGCACAAACGGAGTGCTTACATGTGCACAGAGCTGCTATTTCCTGGTTTAACTTCCTTTTTCTTCCTGTAAGACCCGGTGTGTGGTGCGCACACCCGCTTACACTTTATAGAGAGTGCTAGGCAGTTTGGACACACCTCTAGCTTTGCTATGCTAAGCTAGGAGCAGTCCCGAGCCACAGGGCTTCAATCCACTTACAGTATGCCTGACGCACCCCCCCATGATGTCAACTATATCCTCGTCTTGCACCCAGCTATTTACACTCTTACAGTCTTGGGACCTGCCTCACACCCTGGGAAAATCTGGGATTCACTATCCTTCCCCTCATTTGCATAGGATTGTCTGCTAATGCATAGTTACATGTCCCACACTGAGCCTCCCCCCTTAGCAACCACTACTCACTGGCCAGGTTGTCTTCTGCCTGCCATTGACTTGCATGGCAGAATACTGATTTTAGTTAGAATGCTCATTTTCAGTTTATTTTCTTATTTTCCCCTGATCCCATTTGCGTGCCACTGCCCTATGCTTAAACAGCTGAGATCGGCGAATAAAAATTAAAAGTTGATTTTTCTATTTTTTTTTAACAGTTTGCAATGCTGATGGCCTTATACTTGGCCATTGGCATGCTTCCTCAATGATATGCAGCCTTTATTTCGAGCTGTCATAGCTCCGTTTTGGAATTTGCAGAAATGTACTCGGTTACTAACCGAGTACATTTTTGCAGATTGCACTAGTCTTGCACGGACTATTGCAAGCTTCCTGGATTGCAAAATCACCTCATTTGCATGGATTTCTCCTGCAAATGAGGTGATTTGCATACCAGGGCTTACTCCGTACAGGATTAGTGCTGGAGCTCTCGTGCATGCCCCTGACGGCTTTTCCTGGATCGCACGGCAGACATATTGCCTGCTTGAGCTCCTGCACTCATTTTGCACTCCGTGCAAGCTTTTGAGAATTCGGTGGACTAACATTGTATCTTTCCTCAAAAGATTACTCTACATAAAGTTTTCGTCAACCATTACGCTAACCTTACAGCAAGAATATTGAAGTGTGTGTCTGTTCCTTAAAACAGCACACGTACAGTAATTTCATTGTAAGTGCCATGCTTTGACTGTCCTGTAAGTGCCAGTTGTTGTCAAAAGATAGCCCCCCCATCCCCAAGAATAACAAACCAGCATCTTCCTGTTTTTAAATGTCTCCTCTAACCTAACACTGATGAGTGACTGTGTAAAGAAAGTTCATAATGATTGCCTCAGAAGAACTCAGTCTGCCACCACAATGATTCAGGTATTCAATTGTCACTCAGCAAGCTGGCAGAGAACTGGGTGAGAGATGTACATTTGATATCACAAGCTAAATGCCTGAACAATCCCCAACACAAAGCAAAGGGAAGGTATAAAAAACAGTGTCTGCAGGTAAAGAATATACATGTATGGCTGCAGGCCAGATTTCCAGGTGTATTAAACACTTCCATGCCCCACATCACAATCGTAAAATATAAAGAAATGAAACACTTTAACTATAGAATATGCAAAACAGACAATTTAAATTACCAAGATGAGTCAAATCAACTTGTTTTTTTGTAATTCACTTAAGTCTTACAATATGTCAGGCATTCATGTATCTAGAAAATGTACAGCCAAATCACAAAATAAACTAGGAGTGTATGTTTCCAACCTCTCCAGGCCAGCCATTCTGTTAACCACTGTATAATTCTAATTTGTAGGTCACATTCTTACATTACTCTTTGTTATGCAGTCTGAGATAAAAAGCAGTAAAGATGCTATACTTGACAGACTTGGTTTCACCTTCTTAACTCAAAGGCTAAATAATTAAAGACTTGTTTTTTCTAAGGCTGGTATTACTCACTTAGAAAGTAATGAAATTTCCTTTCCACCTATTTATCTTTCTTCTAACCCCGAGAGAGAACATGTTGTTCATTTGTGCTACACAAAAAATACAGACTTTATGAGTGTTCTTTTCAATCAGAGATACAAAATTGCTGCTAAACCACATGACCAAAATGATCTACATATAAAATTCTTCTAATATGCTTTTAAGTATAATGTTCATCATTCTATGAAAAAGTTCAACATTCCTGATATAATCAAGTTTATACTGTTTACAAAAATTACTTAGCCCAGTAGAACTATTCTGATTAACAGAAAGATATAAAAAAGAAATGATCTACAATTAGCACACTTACTTAAAAGAAAATTAAATGGATTTTATGACTTGCTGTAAAGAGTGTGAAATAATAAGAGATACAAGAGTAAAATCACTAGTTACTGACTATAACTGTAATGTCCCTGGTCTTCTTATAAACTGATAATGTTTTAGTAAACTCTGTACTTACAGATCCCTGAAAACATTGCTCCAGGTTTTGAAAGATAGACTGTGATCCACGTCTGAGTTAATCAGTGGCACCTCTGCAGTGCTTAAAATGTTATACCAACTGAAAGCAAGGTATCTTTTCAATACCCAGTAAACGTTCATTGTTGAAGTAGTGAAATATTCAGAAGAAAGTAATACGGCACTTAAAAGTCACCTTGAACTCTTACTTTACTATGTAATCTTTATATCACCAATTTCAAGATCTAAATCTACTGACTGTTCTAGAACTCTGCACCAGTAGAATAGTAAACAGAGTTGTCAGTAATCTGCTATGATGTCAAAATGACTGAATTCCGACAGAAAAACGTAGCTTACTGTATAAATCATACTTCACAACTACTGTGATTTACTGAGTACTATGATTTTTGTCTTTATACTTATTGCTACTTCTCTTAGATTTATTGATCTTCAAAATAACAAAGCTGTTTAAGAGGGTACACACAATATTAAATAACTTAACTCATCATTATCATCAACCCCCCTTTTCCCATTTTCTGCATGGGGTTGGGGTATCGTGTTAACTGTTGCCATCTCTCTTGATTCCATGGCAAACTCCTTTCTTCTTTGACATTCATGCCTGACTGTCACAGATCATCTCTCACTCAATCCATCTACCTCTTTGCTGGATGTCCCTGTTTCCTGTTACCTTCTTCCTGTCTTTCCCAAATCTTCTTCACCAGATTGTCTTCTGCTTTTCTGATTGTCTGAACCACTGTAATCTGTTCTCTTAGATCTTTTCAGCAAATGGAGCTTCTTTGGCTTCTGCTTTTATGTCCTCATTTCTTCATCTGTCCCACAGTGTGCATTCTAGCACCCTTCTCAGGCACTTAATTTCCATTACCTCTAATTTCCTCATCTGCTCTGCCTTTCCTGCCCATGTTTCTGTACCATGCAGTAGTACTGGTCTCACTGCTGTCTTGTACACCTTACTTTTCAGCTTCTTTGGCATTATTCTGTCATTTACTACACCTGAGACTCTATGCCATTTGGTTGCAGCTCCTCTGATTCTAGCTTTGACCTCTTCATTCAGACTTCCCTTCTCCTCAACCACTCCTCTCAGATGCTTGAAGCTATTACCTGTTCCACTACCTTCCCTTCTGGTTCAATTCTCAGCTTCTTCTGATTTCTCTAATTTGCTGCCATTACCACTGTCTTATCTGTGCTTACTTTCATCCCATGTGCCTTCAGTTTTGCATTCCATTCCCCTATCTATCCTTTGCTGAAGTTCTTGCTCAGTCTGTCTGTAATGCCACATTGTCTGCATACAGCAGATTTGTTGACCTGTCCCCACTAACCTGTTTACTAATTTAGTCCATCACAAGTATGAATGACTGTGGGCTCAGATCTGAACCCTGGCGCACAACCACTCCCACTGGGTACCCCTCTGTGAGACCAAACGTTGTTCGTACTTTACATATTGGGTCCTTGTACATAGCCTGTACTAATTCTACCAATGTGTCTGGGACTTTGAACCACCACAGTACTGCCCAAATAAGCTTTCTTGGGACCTTGTCATATGCTTTCTCCAAGTCTAGGAATGCCCAGTTGGACTTTGTCCTCAAGTCTAGCTTCTTCTCAACTGTCTGTCTCACTGCAAACATCGGGTCAGTTGGGCTGTATCCTAATCTGAATCTGAGCTGCTCATCTTCCATCTTACTTTGTACCACTGCACATCTGTTTATCAATCACCCTCTCCAGAACTTTCGTGGAATGTGACAGAAATTTGATGCCTCTGTACTGCCCACATTTGTGGATGTTCCCTTTATTCTTGTAAACTGGCACAAGTATGCTTTTTCTCCAGTCATCTGGAATACACCTTTCTTTCCACACTGCTATGAGTACCTTCAGCAGCCATTTCTTCCCTACCCCCCCAGCATCTTTATCGTATCTGCTATGACCTCATTTGAGCCTGCTGCTTTCCCTGACTTCATCTTCCTTAGTGCTATTCTTACTTCTTCTAGGGTGGTCTCCTCTTCTTCTCTCATCGTAGACTGTGTCTGGGGCAGTACAGCTTCTGTGGGGTTTTTTCATTCAGAAGCTGCAGGAAATACTCCTTTCATTTACCTTTGATGTCCTATGGACTGGTGGGCAGGTCATCGCTGGCATCTCATATGAAGAGTGTCTGACTATCTTCTTTATCTTTCTGTCTTTGCCTTGCAACATGATATAATTTCTTTGTGCCACCAACTGAGTCACTTTCCAGAAGTTGGTAGAGTGCCTCCAATGCTCTGTTCTTTGCTATTGCAACTCCTTTCTTAGCTGCTTTGTTAGCCAACCAGTATTCCTTCCTAGCCTGGTTAGTCTTTTCTATCTCCCACTTTTTCATGCACTCCTTCTTTGTTTTGATCACTTCCTGGACTTCTGCATTTCACCACCAGCGTTCCTTATGTACCTTATTTCCATACCTGGCTTGGCCACATATCTGTTCTTTAGCCCTCACACATGCTGTTTTGAGATGCTACCATTCTTCTTCATCTCCACCTATTTCCTCCTCTTCTTGGGGAGCTAGAGCCCTTAGTAATTCCTTGAATTGTACTTTCTCTCCAGTCAACTTCCAGGTCTTCAGCATGGTGCCTGTTGACCTCAGAGCCTTCTCTGACCACCGCTTGCAACTTATTGTGGTAACCAGTGGTTTATGCTATGGGTCAACTGTTTCACTGGGAATAACTTTGCAATCACTGATTCTACCCCGGTGCCCTTTCTTTACTAGGAGGAAGTCTACCCGAGTTGCATGTTGGCAGAAATGTGCAGGAAGGCTAAGGTAAAACCACAGATATCCATTTCTTCAACAATAACAACTGAACACATGTACAGATTATCAGATGAATTTAGACTGTCACCTCCAGAGAGAAGGTTGACAGCAACATAACTGCATTGTGAGGACAATATGACCAAATTAACTGTTTCAAGTGGACACAAGCATGAAATAGAGAGCTATATATGGGACAATATTTTTGGGGACAGCTGTCCTTTTTTTATTAAGGAAAGAGGGGAATATTGGTGAAGGGACATAGGCAGGTCTGGGGCAGGCAAGTTGGGAAGGTGAGGAAGTATTTGCTGGCAGACAAGACATACAAGACAAGAGACAGGGTTTATGAAGGACACAAGAGGGGGTGAACATCATGGTTGGGGTGAGGGTGGGGGTGAGGAATCATAAACCTATGGAGGTCATGTTTGGTGACAGTGAGAATCGAGTCCTCATCCACTGACTGTCATCATTGTCACCTTGCAGCAATCGATGGCTGCAGTGCCTGACATCTGGGTATCCATGTGCTATTCAAGATGATGATGGAGGGCAGTGTCTCCACTCAGCATAAGCATGCACCAATTGAATGTCGCACAATCCCACACACCAGACCTGGCAGTTCAGCTTGGGTAACAAAATCACCCTTTGTGCATCTGCTCCCAGAAGGAACCACAGGCCTATCCTCTGGGGCAGAACTACCTGAGGGTCTAGGTAGTGCAGGGGCAGTGGGGGGGGGGTGCCACCAGGCTGCAGCTCAGAAGTGCTGGGCTCTGGTGCTCTAGCCAGTGGAGAGAGTGAAGATGGACCACTGGGAACTGGCCTACCCTGCCATGGTATAGTAATAACATAAATAAAATTTAAATTAAATAATGAAATAAAACATAACACAAAATAATGGAGAGAATAACAAATAAAATTTAAACATACAGTAAATTAACATAAAAATAAATAATATAATTAGAAACACAATGATAAATGAAAATATATTTAACAGCAAAACAATAGAAAATTATACATAAACAAAAGTAATAAAAATAATTATTACAATGAAAAATATGATTATATACATAATATAATAACAATACAAATAATAATAAAAATAAGAAATACATAAAAAAAACAAAGAGAAGGGGTGGGGTGAGAGAAAATAAGAAAGAACATTAGTAACCACACAGATAATATACAAAGCGTTCTACAAATAGTTTACTATATTCTGTTACATTTTACTTTTAACCCTACCAAATACTAATAAATACCATTATTACTTTGAATACTACCCTGTTGCTAACACAGACACACTCTAGTACAGATCATATTGCATCCAGGAATCATTCATGGTTGCATATATTGCATATATGCATGTTCCAAGTACACTGATTACATCTGACAGCAGGCCATCCAAGCTACAGGTATAGAGGCCTGCACTTCTAATGCTATCATTATGAATATGTAACACTGCTGTATTTTTATTGATGACAACCTAAAACAGTACTGTAAAGAGCTAGTTTTCAATTTAGGGAGTGTGGTATTCGAACCCACGAACAGTGACTAATGTAATACTGTACTCTTCCTTTGGAATACAGCATAATGCAAGCACTGTTTCCTTTTACACTTTATAGATACAGGTTCACTGTTATAGTGAAAGCAATCTGCAGCATGATCTTGTTTTCCCTGGTTCATAGGTCATACTTTACATTGCAATATTGATGTCAACTTAAGCAATTACTGTATAGTTTGGAAGTGTGGTTTTCTAAACGACAACCCCTGTCTACACTGTAATACTGGACTGTTGCTTTACCTAATGTACTAATGCATGCATAGTTTTGCTTTACAATGGACAAATGCATACTCAATGTGATACAAGTGTTTACCACAATAAGCTATATTTACTCCTAAAACATGCATCTGGATCGTTCATCCTTGGGCCTCTGCTGAAAATTGGCTTCGTTCCAAGTTGGACTTTCCTGGTAAACAAATGTTAAATAAATAAAAAAAAAATAATGCTAAAATAACAGCACTGTTTGGAAGCATACATACCAGTTGTGTCTCACATCCTTCTCAATCTTTCTTCACAGGTTCACTCATTCAGTAATCGATCTGCATTAGTTGTGGGAAAAACAGAACACAGCATAATACCATTAGGAATACTGATCATGAACAAATGCAGCTGCTACCTCCCACAAGCAGTACCTGTAAGTGATACTTCATCTGTGGAGTGCTGTCAATCCTATATTCCTCGATCCAGTGGTCGAGGGTATCCCTCTTCCTCATCCTGAGGTCTCAGGAGTAGTATTTCCTACACTGTTCACCAGTGCAGGGGATACTGGTAACACTGGTGAACAAATCCTGGGCCAAACTATTCCATGCATCTGATTTGTAATCGGATCCACGATAGTGCTCCTGCAACAGCCAGGGACCATAATCATTCACTAGGAGTCCAACAAACACTTTGAGACTGAAATCAGACAACCTATCCACAAACACCAGCCATGTCTAATGCAGATAAAAACCAATGTATAATTACTTTTCCCACCAGTTCCAGTTATGACATATACTAGGAACAAACACTGTTAGTGTTTGCGTGATGGGAACCAATAAAGAGAATTTAACCAATACAGATATTATCATATTAGTACATAACTGACAATATTAGTGTGTCAGCCATCAGGAAAATACTTAATATATAAGAAATACTAGGTCAGCTGCTATAATTGATGGTGGCTATAATGTAAAGTGGGACACCATTGAAAAAATTCAGATGTCTGCTGTATTAGAACCCTAGACCTTATGCATGGTAGGCCTACACTCACAGCTATTGCTAGTGGAAGGATTAAATAATTACATTGCTATGTAATGCAAGCTCACATTAGCAAAATACAAGTTGCAATCTTAGTATCAGAACCCAGAATCATGTGAACTTCAGGACAAGACTTAACATCTGCAGCCACAAGAGAAGTTACATGCAGATCTACTACATTAATATTTATCCTGAGATTCTCACTGTTACACACAGTGCAATGGCACTTAGTGGGTTTGTGCTATGCAGGCTGACATTAAAAGAATGCATCCCAGATGCATTTTTAGATATCTGGGTCCCGTCTGCTACCTGAGTGTTCCACTTCTACAGTTTGTGCACTGCCGTTGTGTGCACAAACCAGCAGTGCATTGCTGACTCCTTTTGTGCTATGCACAGCAATGTACAAACAATGGCTCCAAATATTGAAATAAAAACAAGTGATAATAGTCAGACTATAAAATCAGTGTATATGCCTACCTCGTTCTACAGTCCAGTTCATCATCCAATGCACATGCCAAACACAGGATGTGTGCCTTAACCCTGTGTTTCAAGCATACACCTTCGTAGCAAGCATCAGCAGTCATCCAGCACCATACCTCTCAACCTTTACAGTAAGGAATCTGGACAAAGGCACAAATAATGGTGGGACAAAGGCCTAAAAATAGGGACACTTTTTAAATATTGCTCTTATAAACTTAGAAAGTGGATAGAATAACAGGTTATGCATTAGCATGGACTTTCTAAATATGAAGCTGAAACTCAAATATATGCCACTATTTCCCGACTTCAGTCTTCAATAATTTGCCAGGGATTTGCCAGAAAACCACAATTTTATGAGAAACAGACCAAATATACAAGTCCAAAATTTGAACATTCTGCGAAAATCTGTACAGTTGAGAGGGATATCCAGCACACAATCAAACTGAAAATAATGTACAGTTGTAATAAAACATTACATGTTACCTGTACATGTAGTGAAATATTTCACTTTTAAAATACTGCACTTACTGATTACACACCCTGTTATGATGTTTGCTTGCAAATATACAGCACTATTTTACATGTCTGTGTTTCTTGGTCATTCATCAGTTATCTGTCCAGTACTCTGGGACATACAGTGTGTACACAATTCTATATTATTGCATTTGCAATGTCAAAGGATATTAACTGGGAATAATATGATATGCTGCTGCCAAGTAAGGAAAGACAGGTTGGATGTCACAAACAAGCAATGACTGTTCTTTTGGGGGTGGGGGGCAAAGACGTGTGTCTGCTATGGCACTAACAAGACTGTGTTGGTCTGGTTATTCTGCTTGTCTGGCATCTTGCCTGCTGTATGATTTAGTTATGGCTGAGAACTGTTTTCTCTAATGCATCCCTAGTACAGATGTATAGTGATGTTGGAGGATGGTTTTAGCCTCCTAGCTGTTGAGTCAGTACGTTATGGCTTGTCTCATAGCCAATGCAAGGACTTACTGAGCATGGCTATGTTAGGAATATTCCACAAATCAATAATAATTATAAGGACCAGTTAACTAGTGCTTCTAGTGTAGAAAGTGAGGAAAATGTTCCTTTTATCACCCAGACTAATGGAACCAGCAGCTCCCCTCCCAACCAAGAAACATTTGTAACTGGAGGCAAGAAAAAGGCAAAAACAGAGTGTTAGCCTTCACACAAGATATATTTAATTTAAGTGATAAAAAGTTTAGTGATGTTGAAATTAAGGTGCTAAAAAAGGTTTTTCCTTTTTGCCTGCAAAAAAAGCAAAACTTACTGATACTATTTTAGATTTTAAACTTTATGTAAGAAAATTAAATCTGAAATACTTGTTTGATGGTTTATCTACTTAAGACACCGGTTATTTAAGAAAGAAAAGGAATGTTAATACCCCATTAGTTAACACTTTGAGCACTTTTTCTACTATTTGTGAGAATGATATTTACAGTTTACAGGATAGTAAAAAACAAGTTGGGTATAGATAAAATTTGACCAAGGAAGAAACTATGACTTTGAAACAGCTTGTTTCTTATGGAAACATAAGATATATGAAAGCAGACAAGGGACAAGGACTTGTTATTATGAATAACAAGGATTACTATGGAAGTATTAAGGAGATGTTGGCAGATGGCAACAAATACCTTTAAGTGTCCAAGGATTTTGTTAGGAAAAGGTTCCAAGAATTAGATATTATTTTGCTGGATTTATTATACCAGCAATATATTTCGATAGACTTATTTGAGTTTTTGTGTGTTGAACAGCCTCAATTAGGGATGCTATACGGCATTCCTAAAATACACAAAAATGAAAAGCATCCCCCATTCAGGCCTATCGTTTCTGTCCCCTTCAGTAAAACTTCAAACATTTCCATGTTTTTAGATGGAATACTTAATCTTATTGTGCAAAATAGTAAATGGTTCCTAAAAGATTCATGGATGTTTAAGGATATGCTTCAACCCTTTAAGTTCCAAGGAGATGAAACATTTCTGTGTACATTGGATGCATGTTCATTGTATACTATAATAGATCAAAATGAAGGAATAGAGTTCATGAGGCTTTATTTGGATAAAGTGAAGTTTAAACAGGACACTTTTGTCACTTGTCAGCTAATGGAAATAGTATTACATAACAACTTTTTCATGTTTGGTAAAGAAGTGGCGTAGCAATGGGGGCACACGTAGCGCCTGTTTTTGCCAATTTAGTTATGTGTTGGTGGGAAGTCACATTTTTGGAGAAGATGGATTTATTTAAGTATGTTAGATATTACAGGCATTATATTGATGACCTTTTTTTATCCGGGATGGTAGTGCTAAACAGCTAGATGAGTTTTTCCAGCAAATTAATAAATCAGTGTCTTAGCTTAAGTTTACTATAGGTAATAAAGGTACAGAAATCCAATTTTTGGATGTTGAAATTAAAATGGATGTTGGTAACAAAGTATTTGGAAGCAACATTTATAGAAAGAAAACTTTTACTAACAATTACCTGCACTTTGATAGTTACCATCCCAAATATATGAAAATTAATGTATTCAAAGGGCAAGTGATTAGACTTAGTAGAATGGTCAGTGATGACCATCAACTTACAATAGAACTGGACATACTTAAACAGTTGTTTACTGATAGAGGGTATCCCAATGAAACCCTTGATGAAGTTATACAATATGTTAAAAATAACAGGGAACATAGATTTTAACCCATTCTGAGAGCAGGATTTCAGAAGAAGAACTCTGATTAAAGTGTGGGTGAGAATGAGGGGTTAAAATATGCATTTCCGGTGCCTATGAGTACTGATGGGCCAAATATTAAAAAGTTGATTCAGGAAAATTGGAAGATTATTTTGGGCAATGAGGAACTGACTAGAATTATTGGAACTAAACCAAATTTTATTAATAAAAAGACAAGAAATTTAAAAGAAATTTTGGAAGGGGGCACAAGAAGGAAGGTCAAGATAGAGTTATTACCCATCTAGGAACATTTCCTTGTACAAACTGTAGTCAGTGTAGATTTATGATGGGGGTGCAGAGCCATCATTTCAAACATCTGAAGTATATTTTAATAGCTAAAGATATGTATGACTGTCAAAGTGAAGGACTGGTATACCTAGCAGTGTGTTCATATTGTGAAAATGCCTATATAGGTAAGACCATTAGAAAGTTAAAATATAGGGTTAGAGAGCACATTTTGGCTATAAAGAAAAAGGATATGAGTAATCTTTAGCCAAACATTCTGTAAGCTGTGAAAATTTCAGAAAGTTCACCTTTTTTGTAGTTGAAAAAGTGAATACAGATAAATTTTGGGGATCCTTTAATAGTTTTTTTAGAAAAAATAGAACTTAAATTGCATGGCTATGTCTACATCTACCTACAACTACACCTGCTCCTGGTTCCTTCTCTGAGTCGCCATCAGCCTGTGGCTGTGGTGACCTTGGCATTGTCGGTAGGATGTGTTCCCTGTCCCCTTGATGATCCTGCTGCAGCTATTTCCACTATATTAACTTGGGTAGCATAGCACACACTATGAGCATTGAGGGACATGCCAGTGGATTGTAATGGTGCCCTTGGCCAGAGGTATGTAGGCACTGGCATTGTGAGGGGTACGTGTCACTTCACCTAAAACCCATTTCACCAAGACCAAATCATCTAAAGTTTATTTCACCTAAAACTCATTTCACCTGAAACTCATTTCACTGACAAGTAGTACTCTAACGCAATTGAAAGGTATATGTCCTTTTAACCACTGTAGTGCGATCCTGGTGTTAGTATATATCTTAAGGGGGTGTGGGGGGTGCAGCCCCCCACATTGGGGGTGTGTGGGGTATAGCCCCCCACCTAGTTGGCATTTACCACGTAATGTAAAACAAAACCAGGCAACATGAAACCAAAATAAGTGTGAGGCTACGCCCCCCCCACACCCCCTTAAGATATATACTAACTCCAGGATCACACTACAGTGGGGAAAAGGACATATACCTTTGACTTGCCTTATTGTACTACTTGTCAGTGAAATGAGTTTTAGGTGAAATGAGTTTTAGGTGAAATGGGTTTTAGGTGAAGTGACACGTACCCCATTGTGAGTGCAGTAGCTGAAAAACATGCTCTCTGGCATTACAGGTTGGACTGTGTGCTTCATTAATGTGTGTTTCTGTGTGTGTGTGTGTGTGTGTGTGTGTGTGTGTGTGTGTGTGTGTGTGTGTGTGTGTGTGTGTGTGTGTGTGTGTGTGTGTGCGTGTGTGTGTGTGTGTGTGTGTGTGTGTGTGTGTGTGTGTGTGTGTGTGTGTGTGTGTGTGTGTGTGTGTGCATCTCTAATGGGTTTCATCAGACACGACTCCAGTGCATAACATGCATCCACACCTAAGTGAGCCTTGGATATATACCCCATAGCACACATCTGGTGCAGTTGGAAGATATGCCACATATTGAAGTCATACTAACTGCAAGGGCTGCCAGCACACACATTGCAGATGATTTCCATGACATTTCACATGACCTGGCAGTTCTTCAAGTGGTAGACCTTATTGTTAATGTAGACCCTACCCTATTCCACAGGTGTTCTCATTTGTACATGACTGGGATGTATGGCGCACATACTGGAGAGTAGTGTGATATATGCTACAGTTGCAGCATTCTTGTGACCCTCTCCTCAGAACATATGTTGAAATACATGTGCTCCCTGCCATGTTGTAGCATAGCATGCAGGAATGTTTGGAAGATACTGGATGCTGATGCCTAGGACACACCAGGCCTGTCCCATGGTAGTCTGTTAATGGTACATGTAGCTAACATACTAACTTCAACACATACCTTAATTTCCATTGGGATGGGTTCCCTGCATTTGGTTCTGTATCTGATTCAAGGCTGCCAGAGGTCGCACAGTTCTTTTACTGTTGTCGGCCTGCAAAGTCTTCACCCTCTCTGTTTATGGCTATTGGCAATAGCAGCAGAATCAGCTTCAGCCTGTAGCACATGCAAGTGTATTTAAATTGTAGCTGCTACTAACAATCTGTCATTGCTTACATTGTATCTCTACTCCACATATAAGAAAGGACATGGTATCTACATTGATGCCTTATATCTTGTTGAGTAGCTCCATGGGGTTGGTTGATTAGCATGCAGTTCAGCAGAGCATGCTGCAGTTAGCATATCTGAAGCACAGACTAGGTCAGATGCAATCAGTTACTAATGTACACCATTATAAAAAGGCAAATATGTAACTAAGCAAACCAGTGTGGATAAGAGTTATTTCATAAGTCAAACTCAGTTACACATTTGAAACAGAACAAAAACACCAAACAAACCACTAGTACCCTTGCTATAAAATGTAAGTCCAAACAAGCAAAAAAACAGCAAAGGTATGGCTCCAGACTCGAACAGGCAACAGTAGTAAAACAATCCAAAAAGCAGCAAAGAACTAAAAGTCCAGGCACAAAAACATAAAACCTCTTCACTTCGCTTCAGCTTCAGCTCAGCTTTATTAACACAAGCGCTTTCGCATATATAGCTTCATCAGGTGTTTGAAGTACACTGAAACTCTACACCTTTATATACACACCTATCTGATCATGTGACCATTACTTAATTCAAATTTAAAAATACATATATTTAAAAATACACATATTTAAAATATATATAAATCTCTTAAAAACATTAAAAACAAATATAACAACAATACAGAAGCATGACAGAAGAACTATTACATGCAAAAATGGGACTAAAATAACTTATTATTACTTCCTCAAAGGTCTATTTTGTAACACTGGTTTAATTGGAATATGGTCATTCAATCCATGACCATAATTAGCCCTTAACCTAGCTATCCAACACACTTCTAGCTCTTCAGTTCTATGCCTGATATTGCCACGTCTCACATTCTCACATGTAATACCTAAAACCAAAAACTTAAACTCATGCCTTGTATCTGTACTAACAACATGTTTAGCCAATGCATTTGTGAGATTCTTTTTACTGATATTATAAAGATGTTCCCTAATTCTTTCCTTTAAACAACGATCAGTTTTTCCTACATAATATTTGTGACACAATTTACAGACAGCTAAATATACAACATGCTTAGTGTTGCAAGTAGCTGTAACTCTAATATAAAAAAGTTGACCATTATCTGGATGTTTGAAAGTAGTATCAGTAGAAATATAAGCACAATAATTACATTTACCACATGGTTTAGTACCAAAGTGTATGTCACTAAAGCTGTTAAAGTTCTGTTTATAACATAATCTACTTTTAAGCAACCTTTTATTCTTAAACGTAAATTGTGGTTTTACACCCACGAGTGACTTAATATATTCATCTGTCATCAGAATATTCCAATGCGAGCTAATAACATCTATATATTTATTGATGTCCCTAGTGTAATGTAGAGACATTCTTACTTTATTGTCATTCCTTCTCTTCCTATGATCAAGAGTATCAGAAAAATATGGTTTAGCAACAGTAGATCTCAAAAGATCCAGCTCTCCTGATATATGTTGTACCATCTCTTCATTGTACCCTCTCTCTATTAATTAATTCACTGTCTTAGATTTACAGCTTATATAATCATCATCATCAATATTAAGCCTAGAAGCTCTCAAGAATTGTTTCTTAGCTACGCTCCTAAAAACAAACTTTGGATGCATACTTTGCTTAATAAATGATTTGCATGACAAGGTTTTCTATACAGGCTATTTTTCAATAAACCATCTGAATTCCTACTTACAGTCACATCTAAAAAATTAATATGAGTATATGAAAAATTCAAAGTGAAAGACAGAAAAGTAGTAGAGTTATTAATATAACTCACAAACTCATTCAACTGCTGTTCACTACCACTCCATAACAAAAAAAGGTCATCCACAAACCTTTTATAAAAAATAATGTTAGCGGAAAATGGACCATTGATTATGTTATCTGTTTCCCAAACACTCATAACTATATTTGCATAACTATTTGAGCAGGAACTGCCCATGGCAACACCATTTCTCTGCCAATATATTCTCTCATTAAAAACAAAAATGTTGTTATGCAAAACTAAACTCAACAGTGTTTGTATCACATATAATTCATCCTCTCTGTATTCACTGGACTTTTTCAAAAATTGCATCACTAAATCAATACCTATGTCATTCGGTATCTTGGTAAATAAAGAAACAACATCCAATGTTACAAACATATAAACACATGAACTTGAAAGACATTTAACAAAATCATACAACTCAGATAAAAATTGTTCAGTGTCTCTTAAAATAACATTTGACTTGTCTACTAGTGGTCTAATACGTTTCTCAATGTAAATAGACATTGGTTCTGTACACCAATTACTACCTGAGACAATAGGTCTCATAGGAGGTTTTATCATAATCTTATGAATTTTAGGAAGCCCGTTTATTATCGGTAAGTAGGGTGAGAAATAAATAAATATTTAACTAAATCATGGTCTACAACAGTAGTTAGTTCCAACCATTCTATGGTATTCTGAACGGCCTTAATCATAGAATCTACACATGTAGAATGAATAATTTCATAAAAGCTGCTATCTGATAACATTTCATCCATAGCTATATCATAATCTATTTTATCCATTAACACAATCTGTCCTCCCTTGTCTGCCGGACGAATAACCAGATTGGGATTCTTTTGCATTGATATTAAAGCTTCATATTCCTGCTTAGTCAAGTTGTAACTTCTATTACCTTTCTTATTTAACCGCTCTTCATTATAGACTTCATATACACTAGATATGCATAACTGCTCAAAAGCATTAACTAGCGAATCGAGTTTGGGAACAAACATACTTGGTTTTTTAAACTCATTCATACCTGAATCTTGAACTCCATTAAACATGCATTTAAGCATAATATTACGCGTAAACATTTTAATGTCAAAAACAATATCAGTTACTTGTGTATCTGTAGTGGGTATAAAAGACAACCCCTTACTTAACACATTCTTTTCATGAGTGCTCAAATCGTAAGTGGACAAATTATATATTAATGTCTCACATTTTGAAACACCCTCTTTATTCTTAAAGGGCTCACATGTCCTTCTCCCACTTTCCGTTTGTGCCTTGTTACACTTCTTCCTCTCTGTTGTACAACTTGTGAGCCTCCCCTCACTCGACTTATAGATCTCACTCTTATAGGGAGCGGAAAAGTGAGACCTTTCTTGTTTAAATCACTCGCATTACAGTTATTACCAGCTGCATGCTCAGTTAACACATCATTATGCTCACATGGAGACGCTAAAGATGAAATAATAGCATCCTCAAATCTATGCACATCAGCCATTGTAGTTAACACTTTTCTGTTCATTTTAACTACATTGTCAACAGAAACTGGTGTATTTAAAGCAGTATCTAACAACGCTTCAGTTACACATTTATTTTGAAGCAGTATATTTTGACAGAGGAATATTGTACTCCATCAGGTATGTATCCATTTTGTTACCTAAATAATCCATGTGTTGGAATGTACTTAGGAATAATGTGAAGTAAATCAGTAAGCATTTGTTAGAACAGTACTCATGACATGGCCTTGTTTTCCAGCCAGTTGAGAGATACGGGGGATGTACAGCTGGCCGAATGTATAATGCTGTGTGATAACTATGTACACATGTTTCATGGATAGGTCCTTTGATACAACTTTTAATATTACACTGTTGTTTGGTTAGCACAATTGTTCCTTAGCCTGTTATTTTGTTTATTTTTTTTGGGGGGGGGGGGATGAGTTCCTGCTATGGCACAAGCTAGAATGGAATGTTGTGTTGGGTGTGTGAGCATAAGTGAGTATATATTATGGTACAAACAAGGATATGTTCCTACTGCTACTGTCCTTGTTTTGCACCCCCTTGTTATTTTTTTACCACTGTTGAATCTTTAAATTGTAATCAAGCAGTTAATACTGAGAGTTTTCCTGTACTGCTTTATCTGTACACAGTTTATTTGTACTTATGTGATCCTTGTATGTGTTATCATTATTTTGTCTTTCAGTTAACAATATGCCTGCTCGCCATAGGCCACCGTTTTCTGAGGCAGAGAATGACCTTATAATTGAAGCATTATGCCAACATCATTCAGTTTTGATGTACAGAGGGTGGATCAATATGTCAGAATGTGCAGCCCTGTGGGATAAATTGGTCCAAAACCTTAAGGCAATTGACCGACACAATCACAGCTACTAGCAGGTGCGACACAGAGCCATGGACATGATTCATACTGCAAGGACGCATGCAGCTGAAGTGCACGTGATCATCAGCTCACTGGTGGTTGGCCTGCAGCAGAACACCCTCTCACTGCCATCAAGGAATTCCTGGCAAACATTGCCACACAAGACAGCTCCCAGCAATCAAGACGTGGGTGCCACTCCTGCATGTCAGGAGAAGGTTCTAGGTAGGCTTTGTTAGATCATCAGTAGAATACTATTGCATTTATTCTGTAATAGTGTATATAGTTTATATGTGTGTCAGGTTGATTTTTTGGTTGGGATATTTAAGATAGCTGCAGCTTTAAGCTCATTTAGAGGTTGTCAGCCACATTCTTGTTAACATTGTAGTTACTGTAGATATTATTAAACGTATTACCCCCTGCTATACTGTTAAATGTGATGCTGTTGCCATTACCTCTCCCTTTACTTTTTTCAGGACCGTCAGGAATTCACAGATGCAGAGCTCTTGCAGGTGGTAAGCAGAATGTAATGTAAGTATATTCCAACATATCTGCTAAAGTGTAATCTCAGGTCTGCTGTATAGATTGCTGTACTGCCTGCATACTGGTACATATTACGTTACTGAACTTTTAAAAGTTCGAATGTCATGTGGTCGACACCATATGATCGAACTTTTAAAAGTTTGAACATTTCAATGGAGATCTCCATACAGTGTGGAATGGGAAGATTTCCCTTTCCTGCACTGTAGTACAATCTCGGAGTTGGTATATTTAAAGAGTGGGGGTGTGGGGGTCAGGTAGGTTTTTTTCTGTTGTTTATTTTTTTTTTCGCTTTTTCAACTTTTAAAAGTTCGATCATTTGGCTTCGACCATATGACGTTCGAACTTTTAAAAGTTCGATAACGTAATATACACCCCCTGCAGACTTGTCAACTTTACAGATTTCTGCAGAATGTCCAGATGTTTGACTCATACCCCTGGCCCATATTTAATATCATAGTGATTGACTTGCAAACTATTGATAAGTCATTAATGACTGGAGACGTAAAATATAACATAATCTCACATTCAGACTGCAGACCCTTCAGAAATGTCATGGTGAAGAATTACCTGTTACTCTGTCACCTTTCTAGGTTTGTAAGGGCAATATGTCACAATTGTACCTATTCTTGGGACTTTGTCTCCCCATTATTCAAGGCTTTGTCCACATTTCTTACTCTAAGAGGTTGAGAGGTATAACTGTCTATAATAGTGACAACAGTATAAATTGCTTAACATATATTGCAGCATAGTTGTGCAGGTATTAATGTATTCCTGTTTTCCTTCCTTTTATCATAGGTGAACATGCAAGTGGTCGTGAGTCCCCTACATCACCTGATGTCAGTGTCTCATCAGACTCTGATGATGATGATGGCCAAAGTGAGGCACAGATGGGGGTTGCAGAGGCTGATTCTGACTCAGAGGTTGAAATCCCGCTCATTATCACCATACACAGACAGCATGCTTTTGCATACCCAGTCCACTGAGGCCATAGATATCGGACAGTTGGAGGGTGAGGACATTGACCAGGGAAGTGTGTTTACTGTGGCTTCAGTGACTGTTGATACTGGCCATAGTCAAACTGTTGGTGAAATGCCTCACAGGTGGATTGAAAGGAGTGCTAGGAGGGGGCCTACTGTCCCACCTGTTGCAGGTGTCTCATCATGTGTCACTCGACTTATGTTATGGACCATCATGGAAGCACAGGTACTTTCAGAAAGAAATTCCAGAAGAATGCTCAGGGTTATAGCTGCAGCACCGTCTGACATCCATGACTGAATCCACCATTTTGTTGATTCCCTGGATCGGTTGAATGACACGTTGGAACGAGATGCGTCTGTGAGGGAACACAGAGTATCTGTCATGGAACACAGATTGTCTGTGATAGAATGGCTGCTGGGAGGGGACCGTCAGCCTCGTGTGCATAGGTCAGAAACTACATCTGCTGACAGTCAACATGGCCATGTCCAATCACACTCCCATAGTGGCAGTATATCCATTGCTCCAGCAGGGAGTGTGCTGTTCACACCCACACATATCAGGCCATGGGGTTGTGGTCCTGAGCATTGCTGTGAAGGAAGCACATCTGGCAGATATCAGTCACCTTCAGGTAGTAGCACAGCATCTGACCTTGCACATAGAAGTGCCTGTGCAACTCTTGGCAGAGCCAGTTCTCATGTTCAGGGGTGGAGACAATGAACTGACAGCTCTACCATGCATGGCTCACAGCTGTCCGACATACATACACATAGGGATAGCACTGAGCTTGGCTGTGTTCATGCAGACATTCATACACCAATGTCAAATGTCACATTGAGGGCACCTACAGAAACACATGCAACATTTATATGGTCCATCTTGCCTGCTTCCCTTGCTTACTCACACACACACTTGCCAACCTATTGTGTCAGCCTATCCCTCTTGCACCCCCATACAACACCCTGTGAAAGTGAAGCCACATCCCTGTCATCTATCTTTTGGATTCATGGATACTAAAGCTGTGTGTATGATGCACAGGGTGACTATCTATATTAATATGACTTTATTACTTCCATTTGTGCTGCTGAATTGATAATTGTACCTGCCATTTAGATTGTACTTAGCCATTTAGGCAATTGCTAGCATAATAATGTATCTACTTTATAGTGGATGCTTTTGACAATTAAATGTGTTTTATTAATATATCTAACTTTCTCTTTAAGGATTGTTTAGTACAAACTTATGGGGGTACATGCAAAGTCAACCCATCAGATTCAGAGCTCAGGATTGAATGTCAACACTGAAGACAAATCTCATCAGAATGGTAATACAGTATAATGTTCCTTTTTGCATGTACATTGCCATAGGTTCTGAGGTTCATAGGATGTACTAGGTATTGACCTGATGGTGTTTAGAAGCATAGCTGTTACATCACAATATAATATTCAAAGGCAGATACAATGCATGACCAAGTTTTGCCTAGCAAGGACCACCCATGTCCAGGAGAGAAGCAGCAGTGATTCATGGCAGATATCGTTTTCACAACAAGTCATCCAGCCTGTCCTTAAACAGGGTAATGGTGATGCTCTTTTTGACACGGATTTGAAGCCTACTGCAGAAGAGAGAAAACCTTTGATAGATGTATCTGTCTCTCCAGCATATCCTATGCATGTGATAGTGTACATTGAGGTCCCTGGAATAGGTATCTCTAGTCCCACATTAGTTGCGGATGTGATTATTTTCACATTTTGGCCACAGATAGCCCTATTAGGCATACATAATCAGCCTCAAAACTATCTATATGATACTGCACACAGTGACAGCTACTCCAGTCTGCCCACAGAAGACACGTTTTGCAGACACTCTGATGTTTTATTATTCAGACATGTCTGAGGTCTGTCAAGTTGGTGCAGGTTTCTGGTACAATACATATCGAAGGGAGGATTATATTCATTAATATGGCCGATAAGGGATGAGTATAGGGGATTGATAATATATTTTGCTATTGATGTAATGCCTTTGCTAATCAGATGTAAGATGTAGAATGCCTACCTCCCCACAGTAAATCCAGGTTGCAGTCGACATATGTTCCAAGATCTATCAATACAGAAATGGGGAATAGTGTACTCTTGGTTATTTTATAATAAGCATGAACATTTATTATTACCACAAGGTATGCTGATGCATTTTAGTGCAGTTGCTTTAACACCCATGGTTTTGTCAGCAGTCATTAGTGCCACAAAGATGGTTTACCACAGACTCTTTTTTTTTTTGTTCAGGACTTCTAAGATGCATATGTCAAACATGAGGGGCTACATCAATGACACTTCTGTTACCACACTGGTTACAGGTCTGCTGCTTGAGGTGAAATCTGGCAATGTGATTGAATGTTGTTGGTCTGTGATCCCATTTGCAAACCAACAGATAACATAAGATTTGATATTCACCTTGGTTAGTTTTTTACTGAGACTGAATGTTGGAGATGAAGGCCTTAACTAAGTTATGATAGGATGTGTGCACAGCTTTGACTTTGTGTATGTCTCTGGTCACAGTCTTAAATCCCACCATTATTTGCAGCCACAAGATACCCTTGAGATCACCTTACTGGAACACATCTAGTGCCTTGAGGTAATCTACGTCCTTGTGTCTGAGATGCATGCAAATTGTTTCCATTGCCTTACAGTAGAGGTTGCAAGAAGTTATGGGTCAATAATTACACGTGTATTTTACCAGTCATCCCTTGTGTGGTTGGAAAATGGTCATGGTGTTCCACTCAGTGTGGACAACAGCAGTATTCAGACTGTGGTTGAATATGGTGCCTAGTGGAGTAGCTCACTGTTGAAGCACATGAAGAACACAGGCTGGAATGCCATCTGGTTCCATGGACACTGTGCTCTTAGTCTTCAAGAGGGTAGTGATAAATTTCTCAATGTAGATACCATAGGGTGGAGGAGATGTTGCACACATGGTTTGTAGTAGGTTTGGTGGTGGCAGTGGGGACACTTTTCAGTTAAACGTGTCTGCTAGCAGGTTTGGAATTTACACTGGGTCAGTGTATGTGCTACTATACATAATTGGTTCCAAATACATCTGAGTTATATATATCAGATTGCAGATGTAAATGAAAAAGCCTTATGGTTATCCCTGGATATGTTGTGTAAATTATTAGCATAGCTGATCTGTGAGGGTTTTTGAAGGTGTCTTATTTGCATGTTTACACTGAGGAGAGTGGCCTTCCAGTCCTGGAGTCTCAATGTTGTATTTGTAAACAGCAGCTTCTTTCACTTACTATATAATGTAGTAATGGCAGACATCCACCAGTATGGTTTGTATTTTCTAGAGGATCTTTGTTCGAGCCTATCAGGCATGGCTGTGTGTATACGTTTGTGTAGATGCACAGACAGGGCATCATGGAGTAACTCACTATAGCTTTCAATCCCCTTTGTGGAAATTGGGGGTTTGAAGCAGATTAGACCATCCCTAAGGAGGGTGTAGTTACCTTGGATGATGTTTTTGAACCTGATTCCTCCTTTAGGGAGTTAAGTAGCTATATCTACTTCAAAACATACTGCCTTATAGTTGGATTAACAGTGCAGGCACTACACATGTGCCATTACATTGTCAACTCATATTGCTGAGGTCCAGGTTTGAAATATGAGATAACCTTGTGGGGTGGTGCACTATTTCTTCCATGGCATTTCAGTTCACAAACTCCATGTAATATTGTGCAAGTGAGCTTGTTGTTCTGCAATTATCCCAATCAGTGGGAGAATAGTTTCACTCACCCCTGTCTGGGTTGTTTTGTTTTACTTTAATTGTTCCATGTAGTAATAAATAGGCTGTGTGGCCTTTCATGTTTATGGATGGTGACCTATTAATGATGATAACATAAAGGGGTTTCCTATCCACAGTAAGCTGGACATAGAATAACTTCATACAGTTATCATCTCTAAACAGTCTTGAGGCGTAATTATCTTCAGTGTAAATAGATACGATGACTCCTGTGGTCCAGACAACTTCCATTTGTGTCTGGATGTCTGGAAGGCATTGTAGTCTTGTAAGGCCAGAGTACTTACGGCAGCCTGAAACCATGTTTCTGTGACTGCACAGGCATCAACATCTTCACTGCAAAGAGTTCTTACAGAGAGTGTGGTTTAAGATGTGAACTCCTAGGGTTTCATAGCATGACTCTTACTTTGTTGGAGTTGTACATTTTCACATTGGTTAATTTTGCTTTTGTAACCTTACCTAATAAAGGGATTATGGTGCAGGCAAGTGCCTTATGTCTGGCAAAGCAGCGTGCTCCATCCACCATGTCATCCCACACTGACAGGTACTGTATCAGCTTAGAATGACTCCAGAAACTTAGTCAAGTTCAGATAATCTGTTGTTCTTTATATAGTGGTATCATCCTAGGTGAGGGTATAATGCTGCTCAAACATAGGGTCATACCTGGCTGGGACCCATATTTATATAGCTCAAACATGTCTGTGTTCATATATATCCAGCTGTGCATATCAACATGAAGTATGCTGGATTAAGAGAAAGACTTGTTATTGAGAGAGTTGATTACATGTGTGCTGTGACAACTACCTCTGCCACACAGCTGACACTAAACTTATCCTCGTTTAAGATGGTGAGTGGGGCATCTGTACATCCCACTATACAGTCAACTATTATAAAAACCTTTGGAGTACATGCCCATTGCCTTAAGCACTTCTATGGTGAGACACTGGTGATAATATGTCTTATGTGTATTGTCTGCTTTGGGTGTAGTGTTAGATATAGCCTGATTGTGTTTAGGATGTGTCTGCTGTTTAGGCTGGTTTATGGGGAGTACCTCTGCACATGATGGTTTGTGTTGGATGCATATTATGAGTAGGAGTTAAGATGAGTGAGCAGACAACCGGTTTAGTGTTACCCTTCTGGAAGCAAGAGAGCACTGATTCCAGATTCCTACTATAGGCGGATCTCTTGAAATTTGTACTTCAGTGATGTAGGAGATACAGGCTGTTCAGTGCACATGAGACATTATCTGCACTAAGTCAAAAACTCATGTCAACTATACTAGCAAGGAAAGAGAGAGAAAATGATAGGTGATAATAAAAGGTTTGAACCTGGTATCTGCATAGACAATGCAAAAAGGAGGGGTATATGTGATCTGACTGCTATTTTCAGGTGAGTAACCTATGGGGTGTACATTAGGAGGTTCTTCATAAAGTGGATCAATACTTCTGTTATTGATAGGTAAATGGGTAAATTGCTGCTTGTTATGCAACAGAGGTTCTTACAGCTAACTCTGCTCTAATACACAGCAGCAGGCAATTGTATTTGAAAGAAAGTGTATTGACGTTTCTGCATGTATGAAGGCAAAGTGTTACAGCACCTGCACACAATCCAGAACAGAGCAGGTAATACAAAGACACACTGTTTAAAGCCTAAACTGAGTCCAGAAACACTAACCTGCAAATAAATACTCCTACTGTACACTCCTGCCACAAGTGGACAGATGAGGTTTCTCCAAACACATATGTCATCTTATTCAAGTTATTTTGGATGGTACCATAAGGGCACACCACAGCAGATCATCTGCTTCCATTTCTACCCGTTCTCTGCATCTTGCTCTGTCACACCAACCACCTGCATATCCTCTGTCTCCACATCCATTAACATTTTCTTAGGCCTTCCTTTTTTCCTCTTCCTCTTACCTGTCAGTTCCATCCTTAGCATCATTCTCCAAATATACCCTGCATCACTCCTCAGCACATGTCCAAACCAACACAATCCCACCACTCCAGCTTTGTCTCCAAACTGTACAACCTTAGCTGACACTCCAATATATGGTTAATACTCCTGTCCATCCTCAGCACATACAGTGCAAATCTTAACATCTGGAACCCTACCAACACCTGTTATGATGCATGTCTTTATGTCAGTGGCACCATCTGCAACACATATAACATAGCTGGTCTCATTACCATCTTGTAGACCTTCCCTTTCACTCTTATTGGTACCCTTCTGTCAGAAAACACTCATGACAATCTACTTCACCCACTGTTCTCTGAATGCACTCTCTTCTTCTCCTGTCTTCCATACTCACCATTACTCTAAACTGTTGATCCAAAGTATTTCAAATCATATGCCTTCACTAACTCTATTCCCTGATCCTCAACTCTATCCTCCCTCTCATACACACACATATATTATGTCTTAGTCCTGCTGACCTTTTTTTCCTCTCCTTTGTAGATCATATCTCCACCTCTCCAGGGCCTCCTAAACCTGTTCCCTACTCTTACTACACATCACAATATCATCCGTAAACATCATAGCTCATGGTGACTCCTGTGTGATCTAATGTATGAACCTGTCCATCAACATTGAAAATAGATGTCATGATGTTTGTGCATACAATAACAGGAATGTTACTGTTGTCTGTCTTATATAGTATGAAGTGAAATCTACCCATCTGTCAGGCCAGTGTGTGACCATGGCCTTTTGTCATATATACATATGAAATAATCTGATATCACTGATGACATCAGCAGTGTATGTTGAAGATGAGGACAGTGTCCCATAGGCTGCTATAAGATGCTTTGTCTAACATCCACCAACAGTTCACAGGCATAAACTCACAGTTGACTGCAGTGGAAATAGAACACCTACCTATCTAAATATATTGGATACAGAATAAAATACTTAATACATGTGCCACTGCACAAGTCTGATTTTAATAAGACTTCAGGTGATCTTATAGTAGATTACATCAGCAGATCATGTGGGGACAAGAGTTTTGAGGCCTGAGTCTACTGGATGTTTGTGCAAGCACCGAAATAGTGCAAACCCATGGTATTTCTGACGTCAGTGTGAGACACACACTTACACCCCTCATTATGGGAGCAGCCACAAACACCAAGTTACCTGCAGTAGGGAGAGAACCTCTACATGTCTAGGTTTACATACTACAAATGACAGTACTTAATGCACGCACCACAGCACAAGTTTGATCTTATTAGGACTGCAGGTGATTTTATGGTAGATGACATCAGCAGGCCACCTGAGAGACAAGAGTTTGGAGGCCTGCTTTGACTGGATGTTGTGCAAACACCAAAAACAGTGCAAAACCATGCCATTTGAGAAGTTAGTGTGGGGTACACAACCCTACCTATCTAGGTTTACATACTATAGATCGCAGTACTTGATGCACACACCACAACAGGAGTCTGACATTACCAGACTACAGGTGATCTTATTGTAGATGACAATAGCTGGCCACTTGAGGAACGAGAGTTTGGAGGCCTGTTTCGACTAGATATTTCTGCAAGTATCAAAACAGTACAAAACCATGCCATTTGAGAAGTCATTGTGGGATACACACTTATACCCTTCTTTATGGAGACATACACACCAAGTTCACCATAGTGAGAATAGAACCCCTACCTAAGTTTGCATACTATATATTGCAATACTTAACTTACATGCCATAGCAGACATCTGATTTAACCCTGACTGGAGGTGATATTATAGTAGATTACATCATCAGAACATGTGAGTAGCCTGTATTTGGAGGCCTGCTTGGAATGGATGTGTGTGCAAGCAGCACAACAATGGAAAACCATGCCATTTGTGAAGTCTGACTGGGATACAAACTTCCACTTTTGTTTATATACACACACACACACACACACACACACACACACACACACACACACACGCACACACGCACACACACACACACACACACACACACACACACACACACACACACACACACACACACCCAGTTGACAGCAGTAAGATTAGAATCCCCCCTCTATCTCAGTAGAGCGACTAAAAAGAAAAGTATGTAATGCACATGCCATGGTGTGAGTCTGATTTATGTGGATTGCAGGTGAACTTATACAGCAGGCGAATTTATATTAGATGACATAACTAAACCCTGTGTTTAACAATGGCTTAGGAGGCCTACACAGTGGCATTGCTCCTTAGTCTCATTTGAGGCTATTAGCCTAGCAGATGAGTAATGTTTAGTAGTCTAGCTGTATTTGTTTTATGTTTGGATGAGCAAACCTGTGAGCACCATCAATTGTCCCTGTCCATGAGGGAGCACACTGTATTATATATTACAACTTGCACAGTGGTTGATATATGTGTGGAAAAATCAAGGCGACCCAGAGTTGTTGAGATTGTTGGTGTTGTTGCTGTTGGGGAAACAAATGGATGGATTGTCATATGTACATATACTAATATTGTGCCCTCAGTTTGGAATGTTTCCACATGCAGTCTTAGAGGAGACATGGGGTCTGAGAATGATTGGGCAGTGGTCGCTAAGGACATATATATAATGCAATAGTGTGAGAAGTATAGGGTTTGTGCTATAGTTAACAAAGTGTACACATATGTGCATTTGCCTTTTTTTACCTGTTTGCACGTAGGTAAGCAGTGCACAAACGTGAGACGCTTTTCTCACATTTGAGACTTTCTATTAAGTAATATATACCTGCTACTACCGACCACTCCTATCTGTACTCCAAGCTGGTATTTCCCAATTACTAACTGTAATAATTGAATGTATCTGGTGTCTGTGGTTGGCAGTCTGACATAAATCCTATTTGCTCTTTCACTGTTTCTGCAATGGTGAGCTCCACACAAACCGGCTAAGCCTTATCAAAAATGTATTATACATGTGGTGCACTATGCAAATGTGGAATTAAAACAAGACAAAGTTGATAACAGTATGGGACACAGAGTCACAGTCTGTAAAACACAACCTATTGCTAGTACACCTCCAAAACAGTATGGGACAGAAAATTACAATCTGTAAAACACAACCTATGGCTAGTACACCTCCAAAACATCTACTTCTATCAGGATTAGAACCTTCAACACCAACACAGCCTCATCAAACAGGATGTCTGGCTTAGTCCTTGTGGCCACAGAAGCAGCTTGTCAGAACTGGTGACATTCATCACACAACCACCTGCATAAAAATGTACATCATCAGTTACCTAACACACATACAATGTATGATCAAATCTATATTATTGTCCTGAAAATGTGGGATTAATAACTGTGACAAACAGCAATATACCATGGGTTTGGGTATAGCATAGATGAGTTACTGTTATTGCAGTGACAAGGGGACATTCCTGTTTTGGAGGTTGGGGGAATAAACCACATTTACTGTTAGGATGCAAACAAGTCTGAAGTCAGACATCGCAATGTGTAGCCTTACTTTCTAACTTCTCTCTTGCATGATGTACCACTAATCTGCTGCAGTAGGACCATAAGAATGTTTCATGCATGAGGCCTACCAATTAGAAAGGGACACATAATTGCAAAATAAGTGTCTGTAGTCACATGTTAATTTAATTTCTGTACAAATACACCATTATTTATTTGCATACTGCACCAGGTTCATAGATACAAGGATAAGTCCTAATACTCTCCAGGAATACAGTGTAGATTAAGGACCTACCTTTCAAATACAGTGGTTGACACAACTTTAGTTCAGGGCCGACTCTGTCTGATGCAATCAGTACACAGCCAATACATGGATAGGTACAGTTTGTGTGAGTTGTCTGGCATCAATCTTAATATATATATGCGAGTAGGAGAAAGGTATTAGTCCCTAGGTCCTTAAGTGGTCAGTGCATGTGGTATGTGTTGTCTCTTAGTTAAAGCAAGGGCATACTGCGCATGCCTACATCTGCCTACAGGGACAGCAGCAGGAGGTCCCTCCTCTTCTGAGTCCTCTTGTGACTGTGACCGTGGTGACCTAGGCATTGGTGGGGGATGTGTGTCCCTTCCCCTTCCTGATTCTGCTGCAGCTGTTGCTGCAGGATCAGAATGTGGAGCATAGCACATACTGTGAATATTTATGTTCATGTGTGTGGAGTATACTGCAAGGCTCCACCAGATATATGCAAGCACTGGAACTGTGATTTCACAAGTCCAAACAAATGCTCTGTGATATTCCTAATTTGACTGTGTGCCTCATTATGACATTCTCCCGTGGATATGTGTGCATTTATGATGGGTGTCATTATTCACGGTTCCCGGGCATAGCAAGCATCCCTTAGGAAATGTCCCCGTGGGATGTCCCCCCAAGCAAACATCTGGTACAGCTGTGATGTGTGCCAGATATCAGAGTAGTGATAACTGCCAGGGCTGCCAGCACACACCTTCAAGATAATCCCCTGGGCATTAAACACGACTTGGCAGTTGATGGAGTGGTATCCCTTGCAGTTAATGTAGATTCTACCCTGCTCATCAGGTGGTAGCATGATGTGTACATGAATGCAATCTATGGCTCCCAGTACTCCAGGGTAGTGCAATACAAGGTAGAGTTGTTCCATACTGCTGGCCCTCTCATCAGGGGAAAGGGGAAAATATATGTGCTCACTGGCATGTAGGAGCATAGCATACAGGAACTGGTAGAGTGTCCTGGATGCTGATCCCTGTGACACCCCCATTATGTCCACAGTTGGTCTTGGAAAAGTACATGTAGCTAATATCTTAAGGGCTACACATACCTTAGTTTCCACTTGGATGGCTTCCCCTTGGTTGGCTCTGGCTCAGAAGTGAGGGCAGCAGAGCTCACTGAGTTCTTGTAATATGTCCTTGTCCACTCTTGCTCTACAATCTCCAGATCATGTAGCACCTGGGAGGT
Organism: Protopterus annectens; assembly: GCF_019279795.1. Taxonomy (NCBI): domain Eukaryota; kingdom Metazoa; phylum Chordata; order Ceratodontiformes; family Protopteridae; genus Protopterus; species Protopterus annectens. The sequence continues at coordinate 1,286,759,269 of NC_056731.1, read as the reverse complement.
TACTCTGGGCCTGAGCACTCTTCTCCTTATCATCCTAGGCCTAATGTCAACAGCACCAACACCACTGACTACAGCATCTAGCACATACAGATGTAGAATAGCTGCAGCAGCTCCTAGCATTATCTCAGTTAAAGTTTCCAAGTCTCTACTCCAATGGTCTTGAAGTATCGAGGAAAAATCAGAATGTAGGCTGTATGCATACTTTATACTTATTCTATATATTCTTGAATAGGTCCACCATATGGGATTGGCTAATTAACATGCAATTCACCTGCTTGGGATACAAGTAACATGATTTAAAGGTCCTACTTCAGTGCACAGCGGTGCACTATGTGCACCATTCAGCAGCAGAGCCAACTGTGCATAACTAAGGTAAGCCATGTCATAATTTTATATTTTCATCCCTATTGCCATGAAACATACAGAGAACACTATTTATTGCAAGTTATACTTTATCACAAGAGTATAAGGAAAGTTTACATATGCTGTACTCAAACTCAGGACCATCTGCACTCCAGACCAACATATAACACCTGTCACCACAGGAGTAGTTATCCAAAGCCTGTAACTTGAGAGTATTAGCAGAGTTCAGCTCTGCTTACTGAGTTTGCACGATGCCCAGCAGTGCTCAGCAATATCAATTGAATTCATCCAGTTTTTATATTTGGATGTATAGCTCATGTCTGATATTTGGGTGATCTAGTTGCTCAAACAAAGTATGCATCACCAAAACCATTTGCAGCAAGTAGCAGTACAGAAAAAAACAATAAAAACTGATCTGACACACCCCTCAGATGTCATTGACATCCACTGGAAACATGAACATGGTGTCGGAACCTATATGAAGTGAACATCTGTACATGGTTCTTGCTTTTTGCAATTCAAAAAATCATCTGATTGTTGCACTCATTTGCATAATAACCATGCTGACAGCCTGGAATCTACACAGTTAGTAGCTGTGTAAGCTGGCCAACAGCACTGGAGCACAATTTTACACACACGCGACATGGTATTGCATTACCTATGGTTACAGTACATTATACTCCTCTTTTACATTACTTTTTTTAGTAATCATAGTTAAAAACTTTTGTTGCAAGTGCTACACTCTGCAAACATGAGGTAAAAAAAAATAAAATTATAGTAATCTGACACACTCCTTTAATGCTTTCGAACATACTCAGTGTATACATCCCCCATTATATGAATGTTGTTACCTTTTCAGGGGAATTCTGTTCATATTTCTGGACATTTACATGGCCTTACTTCTGTGTAGAGTCCTGTATGCAGAAAAGCACTACCAACATGGACACAGAGTCTACACAGTTGTATTAAAGGTTGTTGGATCACTCTACCATGTTATTTTGCTTCATTAGCATACATTTCAGCTACTTATCCTGAAATTTGCTTTCCACGAAAGTTTCTGTAATAGAGCATGAGTATACATGATTGCCAGCTGCTACATAGAGTTTACTGAATCTAAAACTCTTCACACCTGTGTTCGCATCACACTACAATGCACACATGGAAAAAATAACCGTGTAAGTTTTATTGAATTCCCCCCACAATATTTTAAAGTAATTTGTCACTGGATATTTGTATTATATTGGGCTGCTTTTATAATTTGTTTTTAACCAAATGTGCACTTTGACTTAACTGTGATGTTAATGAATTAATTGACTAATTCATGATGAGGTTGTTATAAATCATCTATGTGTGATTATGTCCATTCATGCACTGATGAAGAGCTAGTCTCAAAAGATTTTTGTTTTTTATATTAAATTTCTTTTTGCATTGCTGGTGGTCATGATGTCTCTTTACTCATTTTTATTTTAGTTTTTAATTCTGCACAGGATTTTCAAGTGAAAAAAACAATGACTGATCTCAAATCTTGCATCTCTCCACAAATCAAGGTTCGTGATTGTGGAGAATGACATAACTGCAGTGTACTGGATATAATTTATGCTTCACTCATTTTGCTGCTTCTTTGTGTGTGTGTGTGTGTGTGTGTGTGTGTGTGTGTGTGTGTGTGTGTGTGTGTGTGCGTGTGTGTGCGTGTGTGTGTGCGTGTGTGTGTGTGTGTAAAATGCCTCAGTTAGGAAACAAGAGCCTGAATTCTGTACCCGCATCACCACTTGTGATTTAAGGAGTTGAGTCCATAGCTCTCAACTATCCAGATTTTCACAGAATGTCTGGAATGGGTCTGTTCCTCTTAAAATTTGTGGTTTTCTGGCAAATCAGTGAGAACCAACTTCACTAATTAATGATAGCCATTTACATTTCAGTCTTCCTATCTTTCAGGAAATGCATGCTAACACAAAGCATTTTATTCTAGTAACTTTCTAAGATTATACAAGCAATGTTTAAAATGTGTCCCTGGTTTTGGGCCTTTGTCCCCCACCCCCACCAATAAATGTTGGCTTTTTCCAAATTTCTTGTGCTGCAAAGTTGAGAGATACAGATGAGTGTCAAGTGGATTTTGCAAGGAGCTGAGAGCTTCAGGGGAAGAGAAGTTTAGTGCAGCTTATACCAAGTCTGTTTGCATTGTTAGTAGCATAACAGGTAGTATGCTTGCATTTGATGCAGAAGGCTGTGGGTTCTACTCCCACAGTACATAGATGGATTGCTGATATTGTACTGTGTTGTACTTTAAAGGGGGTGGATGCTGCAGTCCTGAGAATATCCTCCTTTAGAGGAGGTACCTAGAAACTATGAGCCTGTTATCAGTTTGCCATCCATTCCCTATTGCAATATTACTAGCTTATTATTTTTAATGTAACATATGCAATTTATTCTTCAAGGGCAAGAGGAACTTTATTTGTAGATGAAACAATGAAATATAAAGATGTTTGCTAGCAGCAACCTTTTCAGTAGTTGCAGATCTCTTTAATGTGGAATTATTTAGATGACTTTTACTTCTGCAGAGATTGTGCATATTTACTGATATTGGTGGGTTGTAATGACAGAAATTTGAGTAGACTTTTATGATGGAAATGTTCTGAATTGTGCAGTTTTGTCATTACTGGTTCATACATTTTGTTTCACTGCTTATTGAAAACTGTTCAAAACAATAAATTTAAAACATGCTCTAACAAGTGTACTTGCAAGGAATATAATTTAATACAATCAAGAAGGTGAATCAAAGAACACACATATGCTTGTATGGTCCTAAATATGTGTGCAAGAGCCCTATGATTTGAAAACAGCCCAAAGATAAACTTAATCTGCCACTGATCAGATGCATTTTATATAAATGTAGATTTCAATGCTGTTTCAATAAATGTGAGTTTCAAGGGCAGATAAGTTTTAATGCCAAGTCTGTTTTCATTGTGAAACTGTATTGCAGATGTCTGTCAGTATTTGTGCTATAAAATTTAAAATAAAAGTTTTAAATGAAATCCAAATAATAATTGTGGAAGTAAAGCATAAAGCAATATGCACATTACAGTGTTTATGGTAAATGGGGAGAAATAGCCAAGTAATGGGATACTGGAATGGCTGCGAGGGGGAGGGCTGTGTATGGGTGGGCCCCATTTGATCTTGATTTTGTGAAGGGGGGAGAGGAGGCAAACACAAAGACAGCCCCAGGTGGCACAAACTCTAGCTATGCCAGTAGCCAAATTTTTGAATTATGTCTCCCTCCCACTTCAGAGGTTCTCATCTTACTTGTACTATATCTGTGGATAGGGACAGCAAGGGATGCAGTAGGAATGAGGGAGGGCACAGTAATGGGAGAGTAAGAAGTATAGTTTATGTGGTGGCAGGGTATATGGAATGCATTACTGGAACTGTTACCATTTACTTGATTGTTGTGTTCTGTTAGTTGCAGCATAAAGGTTTATAGGGAATATTTCAGGTGATTTCCCCAGTATTGAAGCACTTGCACTGCATACCTTTAACCAGATAGCTCCTCAGTTCTGCTCAGAATTTATGCTAGGAGGAAATGGTTTTGATATATCAGGCAGCTGATACAGAGGGCCATATCTGTATGATGTAGTTTCTGTGGTACAGGGTTTGATTCTCCTCAGTCTTCATTTGTCTACTGTGTCACCTTGAGCAAGTCACTTAACCAGACAGTTCCTGGGAGCATTTGAGAACCTTGGCTAAGCTCTGCAAGTTTCATAAGTATCTCTAATATGCCACATAATAGCCTCCCTTATTTTGCAGTAAGAAATGAAAAAGCAAAGTCAATTGACTGCAATTTACTGAGGGGGGAATGAAGGTTAGAACTAGTTGGCGGGAAGAAACTAAGTTTGTAATGTCTTGGCCTCCCTGAAAGTTTTACAGCAAAATCAAAAAAACAAGAAAGTGTTCATGTTGATCCATTCAACTACTAAGGAGGCAATTAACAGAGCTGATCTCTGTGCCTTAGATGGTATGGAGCAATGATACTGAATCTGTATATGTTGTTTGTAATGGTTTGAACAGAGGTCATATTCCTTTTTTATGCTGCAATGATTACTATCTGGCAGTCAAAGGTCAGTTTATCACTTCCATGTATAATTCCTGGAATCTGCTGTGTCTTGAAATAACTCACTTGACAGCTGAAGAGATAAGTATGTATTTAGGTTGTCCGCAACAAGAGGACAGTAAATTGAAGAAGTTAGGTTTTTGGATCCAAACATTATCAACAAAGTTATCCAAAATAGCAATGAAACCTTAATATAAAATTGTGTAGTGAGTTCCAAATGAGCAGTAAACAGTAAAATAAGAGGTGAAGGTTCTCTGTGCAACAGACTGAGAGTATCATCATCATCATCATCATCACCATCATTATCAATCTCACTTTTATTGATTTTCACATGGGGTCAGAGTGTCACATCCGCTACACTTAATCATAGCCAAAAGGCAAAGAAGCTGTCAGTAGCTCTCTCGACTCAATGCCGCTCTCTTACCTTCTTCAACAGTCATGCTTGACTGTCACATGTCTTCTTTCATGTAGTTCTTCCATCTCTTGGCCAGACATCCTTATCTCATCTTGTCTTCTACCTTTCTCTTCCAAATGTGCTTTACAAAATTGTCCTCTGCTTGGTGCTGAGAGCATGATCAGGAATTCAGCACCTTCTATTGGTCTGCCTACCTACCCTACTTCCTCCTTATAGTTTTTATTAGGTGGAAAAATATCTACTAGTCTAGTGAAACAGGAGTCACAACTCAGTTTTTTTAAGAGGAAACAGCCAAAAGTCAGCATTGACAATTGCTACAGAAATTCTAATCCTATCTGAGGTAGAAAATGCTGCTGTATAAAAGAATGTAGGGCAGATTTGAAGCCCTATCTTTGTGTTTCATGAATCTGCACAGAGAAAGGCCATGTGTGTGTGTGTGTGTGTGTGTGTGTGTGTGTGTGTCTGGGGGGGGGGGTGGGCTCTATCACTATCTAGAATGTAGAACACCTTAACAGAACTTGGTGGACATATGTTGCAATCTGATGTCCCTAGGAAGCATTACATATCAAGACATTTAGTGAAGATTTGACATTATTATATATATATACACATACACACACACACACACACACACACACACACACACACACACACACACACACGCGCACACGCGCACACGCACACACACACGCACGCACACACACACACACACACACGCACACACGCACACACGCACACACTCATGCACACACACATATATACATACACACAGCTTATTTACTTGGTTACTATTTCATCATTATGCAAATAATTTAGTATATAGATAGATAGGTACATATTAATGCACACACATGAGCACAGACGTACAAACACACACAGCCTCCTTACATGGCCAACTAATTATACATTACATGAGTGATTTATTAGAACCAATCAGTCATCATGCTTTAAGAGATACAAGGAAAGCAGAGTACCCAGAAAAAAACAGACACGAGGAGAACATGCAAAACACAGCACAAACATAGACTACATGCCAGGACTGAATGTCAGGGGTCTATATTAGATTATCAAATATTTAAAAGTCCGAACACCATATGGTCAACACCACATGTTCGAACTCTTAAATGTTCAAAAATCAAAAAAATAAAAACTACCTAAAAAGTTAAACAGGGGGGCAAGCCTCGCACACCCCCTGCTCTTTAAATATACCAGCTCCGAGATCACACTACAGTGCAGACAATGGAAAACTGCCATTTCCGCACTGTACAGAGATCTCCATTGAAATGTTCGAACATTTACATGTTCGTTCATATGGTGTTGACCATATAACGTTCGAACATGTAATTGTTCGATAACGTAATATAGACCCGAATGTCAGTCATTGGTAGTGTAAGGCAGAATTCTTACCATAAAGTTACCATGCCACTGAACCTGCTGACTAGGTTATTGCTCAGTAGCAACATTTAGGAAAAATAATTAAACAAAGAAAGTATAATACGATCTTTCCTATGACAATAATCACTTTGAAGTTTCTAGACAAACTTTGCTGTCATCAGTCAGAAGCACATTTTTTTTTCATTTTTTTCTTTTTTTGTTGTCCATTAAGCAGCAGGTATCTTAGGGCTGTAATAAAATAAATTCAGAATTTTTTATTTACCAATTTTTTTTTTTATTTTATTGACTGCTTCACTACAAATTTTGCCACTTTGCTAGCAAATCAAACATTTGCAGGTTAAGCTTGTGACAAGCTTTAATCATTTGTAGTCAGAAAATCTTAATTATGCCCGATTATTTCTAATATGTTGATTGATTTACAGAGTACTAACTGTTTTTTTAATGAACCAAATTATTATGTATTTCCATACAAGTTTGATTTTGTAGTGAGATATGATTATTAGATTGTCATCTAGAAATCCTGATGGCTGTAGAGACTGACATGCAGTGTAGATACTCTAGAAATCTTGATAAGTGTTAAGGCTGACAAAACATGTTAGGCAGTGTTGACACTTCTCCAGTAATGCTGATGGATGACATGACTGACTAACTGTGTGCTCTTCACCTTAGTACATTTTTATGTCTCCTTTATTGTTAATATCAGGTTTAATTTCATGAAGTTTGTTGCACAAACTACCTGAAAGAAAATTCATGTACTAAATCAAATGTTCTCCATAATATGCTGAGTTATGGAGGATTTTCTCGGAAATATAGAGAAGTATTCAATATTCTACACATTACAAATGCATAAGCTAAATATGAAATTGTACCACTATGCTTGTATGTAAATAAGTAAAGTGCAAACAAGTGGCACTGGTCTTAGACATTTTAAGACTTGCAATGTAATACCTGCTGCAGTCAGGCATATCTGAATCTGTGTAAACTGAACTAAAAAGAATGTAAAAATGTGCAAAAGTAGCCCAGGTATTAGGTATATGCTGTAAATGTTCATAAATCCATGGATACTTTCATATATTTGGCACCCGGTAGTGAGTGTAGAGATGCGATAGTTGCACAAGTCTTTCCATGAGAGCTTGCAGTGGTTACAGCTTGGTGTCATTGGCTACCAGCTTATCCAAACTTTTCTAAGCTATCAATTCACTCTGAAGGTATCCCTATATGGACACCCTGTTCTTGCTTTTATAAATTAGGAAAGAGGGAAAATAGGACAGCCAGAAATAAAGGGATGAAATTAGACAAGGAAAACACAAAGACATAAAGAGCATTAGGTAATACTCCCAGTTTTCAAGGGAAACTGGGGAACTAAAAAAGGCAGATTATGTTGGAGAGAGGGTTAAGGAAGAGTTAAGGGTATTGCCATGAGCATAAAAGACAGGCATGACACACAGATCTCAACACTGACAGGAACACCATGTTGCTGACAACTAGAAAGGGAGAAATACATATAGAAGTTAGGCAGGCACAAAGGGGATGCTGATGATACCATGTAAAATTCTGGTCTGGAGAGCTGCACAGATTTCCAGTGCCCTACCCTGCCCTGATGTCCCTAGGTGGGAGGATCATGATGGTGAGGAGGGTGCAGGTGGGTCAGTGGTCAGCGCCAGCTGAGATAGCTAGTGTTGTATCCACTGAAGGAGATGCTCATATGGGCACCACCTTCTTCCCACTTTCCCCTGAACTACCCCTTCCACCAGCAGTGAAGCTCAGAATGTTGGCTTACCAGGCTGCCATGTTTGGGTCCTCAGATGGGAAAGGGATGGAGGAGATCTGTCCAACATCTTAGTTTACTGGTTGAGGAGCCACCGGTTCTCTTGGATCTGTAGAGAGAGAGAGAGAGAGAGAGAGAACAAAATGATTCATAAATGTTTATAGTAGTTGTCTTTATTTTACAGACAAAAATGAGAGCAGTGATGTTTTTCTTTAGGAGAGTTAAACTGACAGTAATGAAATATATGAGTGCAATTAATTATTTTAACAATAAATACTGATAACTGCATGTTCAACCTAAGGGCTGTTTGCATTTTGGATTAAAAATATTTCAAATATTGTATTTCCTTCATCATAACTGTATAACTATATGATGTAACCCCCATTAGATCTGTATGTCCTGACCACCTTTTCTTGTCCTAACTATGAAACCTTAACAATATACAGTTTGTATTTTATGATTAAAAAAACTTCTCATTTTTTAATTTTTATTTCATTGGTACTTTTTTATATTCTTGTTAATTGTAAATCATATGAGTTTGAGGACCTACCTTCCCTGCCTTCTCAGGTACAAGGCAGGGTCAGTGGCTACTTCACTGAAAACTGTGAAAGATAAAAAGAAGGAATTACTGAGCCTGACTGATAACCCCCTGTGCAACATACTTTAAATAAGTGCAACTGTAATACTTTCACATGAAAATAGTGTAGTTGTTCCCCAAATATGTGTGTGCAAGATTCTAAAGCATAAGATATTTGAAAAAAAGTCATGTTTATTATCTTCCTAATCAGTAGGTAAGATGTGCATCTTACAAAAAAGGATGTTATGTTTGCCTAAAGAAAAGGAAATAATGCATTGTAACAGAAAGCACGTTGTTAAAGGCAGTACTGAACTTTTGCTTTGGGTACAGTCAGATGCTCCAAATATCTTTCTTGGGGAAGATGGTTGAGGTGGTTGAGGTATTTATCTACTTATTTGGTGAAAAGTTTGTTGCTATTGCAACTTAGCTGCTAGTCGATTTCAGAAAGAAATGAGTCTTGAGGCATTGCTGTGGTTAAAATCGTTTCAAGTGTTATCAATACTCTGAAATGAATTGTTCTCATTACAGTTCCCTTTGTAATATATACATTTTGCATTGCTACTATTTATATATTTGTTTAATATATTATCTGAAGATCTGAAGAAGTCTAGTTATCAACTAGACGAAAAGCGCTTTATCCTATTGAGTTGTCAGTTTTACTACTTTTCATCCTTTTATTGTTTTTATTAAAGTTCTGTGGTGTCTGTTTGCTCTCAACTCTGTTTTGTTTTGTGTTTAAACAGTTGGTCATGCCGTTTTTGTTTACTCATGTGGATTCCCCCATTTAGGCCTTGTCAACCACTCACAACATGCAGCAGAATCTCTGACTTAAGGTCTAGGTCCAGCAGCACTCTCACGTCAATGTCAAAAGTTTCCCTGCATCTAGGAGATCATATTATCAGAGCAACTCAGTAACAAGTTCACATGCTTGCACTTGCTCATGATCTCTGGGACCATCATCTGCACGATCGTTGATCTCTGGGACCATCATCTGCACGATCATTGGGGGACACTGTATATGACGCCTTGCAAGTGTAACTCAGATTTTCAAGTGCTGTAACAGACGAACATATTTTGTTGACAACTATAGATGACATAATATTGTTGTGGTGGTGATAGTGGGAATAGTGCATCTCAAGCATGCTGCTACTAAGCATGCAATAAGGCAAGATGGGACATGCATCCAACATATATTACTGCCTTATAATACCAGGTCTTGCAGAAATATCTGTTTTATGCATACCCCAACTCCTTTAATGCATTTAGAAAATGGGCATCTGAATTTTTTGCAGTTTGAATTTTACTTCTAGTATTTTATGTATGACAATCATATGTTTTCGTAGTATATTTTAATGTGAAATTGTTCCTCTATCCATTTTATCCGATTGGTTGTTAAGAAGGGTTATAACATTTTGAATGCATGGAATTTTGATATGCAATTTTCTGGGTAGCCATTTAATTGAACAAGACAAAACTGTCTCAAGAAAAGCAAAAGGCAGTATTACTTTATTCTAGAATATTAAAAAAAAACAGGATCAAACTTTCACACCCAGAACATTTTTTCAAGAAGAATAAAGTGGTGCTTCCTTTAGTTTTTATTGAAACAGTTTTGTGTTTTTGCTTATAAATGTAGTACTTATCTCAGAATTAATTTGTATACTCCAGAATACTCCAACTACTGTCCAATAGCATTACTTTCTCCTTTAGCTAAAATAATGGAAAGATGTATCCATAAACAACTACTTGATCGCTTACTGCGAAATAATCTACTTGCAAATTGCCAACATGGCTTCAGATCATTTCATAGTACTACCACTGCTCTTCTGTCCTTCTCTGACAGTATCAATCATAACAAAAATAACAGCATCCTCTCCTCAGCACTCTTTATTGACCTTTCCAAAGCTTTTGACATGGTTAACCATCATTTACTTATAAATGTACTTAGATCTCTTTCCCTAGATTCGCTGGTTATTCAGTGGTTCCAATCGTATCTTAACAACAGACAACAAGCGGTGCTTTGGGACAATAACCTATCTTTACATCTCCCCCTTACACTAGGAGTCCCTCAGGGCTCAATTCTTGGTCCCCTCCTATTCTCAATCTATATAAATGACCTTCATCTAGCAATTACTCAAGATACCTGTATTCAATATGCAGATGATTCTACAATCATCTGCTCAGCTAAATCTTCTTCTGAACTACAATCCTTAACCCACGTTGCCTCCTCCTGAACCCCAAAAAGACAAAACTATTGCTCTTCACACCCACCCGCAAGTCCAGACCAATTAACTTCTCAGTCTTATCCAATAACGGTACCATTATATCTCAAGACCTAACCACTATACTTCTAGGTATAACAATAGACAACAACCTTACCTATGAAACTCACATTAACAATACTATAAAAACTGTAAACAGGAAACTGGGCTCCCTGTACAGGATAAAGCCATTCCTTACTCCACAAGCCAGAACTTCTATTGCCCTTACACATTTAATCTCCACACTCCTCTATGCTTCATCCATATATACAAATCTGGCTAAAAACAACCTCAACGAACTGTCAAACTCTTATAATAACATAGCTAGATTTGCCACAGCCTCCTCTTTTAGAACCCACCACTGTCATAATCTGAAACAAATAGGCTGGCTTGAGCTACAAAACCAAATCCATTATAACCAACTTATCATTGCCCATAAAACCTTCTTCCAAACAACTAAAACTCCAATACTATCAAACCTTTTTACCCCATATAAAAACCTTAATAACTTACGCTCATCCAAGAAATTACTAGTATCCACAAGTATATCTAACAATATCTCTGGTGACTCCCTGTTCTGTAATACTGTTGGAAAATACTGGAACCAACTTCCAAATGAACTTACATCTATGTCCTCTTTAACGCTATTTAAACAAAAATTGAAACTTTACCTCAAAACACTCTGGTTATGCCCCTGTACAAACCCAGACTAATCTAAAATGGCACTGCTATCATCATCACTGCTGATGTAGCTTTTTTTTCAACCAATACCTCTACTTTCATGGACTAATCCAAATCTGTTCCTTACTCTATCCAAAAAAAAAAATGTTTTTTTTTCTTCCTTCCTTGAGAATAGAGTTACTAGCAAATTTATATAATGTTCTGTAACAATTTTTGTATTCAACAATTGAAATGTAATGCAATAATCTGCTATTACTTTTTGTACATGCATTTATATGTTAACAATTTTATGTTTATGTTTATCTTTTTGTAATATCTTTTTGTAAATCTTTTCAAGTGGAGCTTATCTCCCCGGGCCTCTGCTGAAAATGGACATGTATCCAGTTAGACTAGCCCGGTCAACAAATGTAAAATAAAATAAATAATAAAATAAATTTGTTAGAGTTGCTTTTATACTTGGAGGTACATATTTAAGGGACCATTCCATGGCAGACCCAGCACTCACATGACCGTGACCAGAGAATTTATGAATAGCAGACCATCCATGCAGGATCTGGCTCGCACTGTTGTTCTACGTTTACTATTATAATTCTTCTATAAATGCTGAGCAAAAACTGCTTTCTTGAAAATTGTTATCTTTGTTTTATTCTAGGTTGGTATCAAACCTGTAAGTTTACTACAGGAGGTGTTTTCCTCTCAGTTTCCCAAATTTGGAACACAGCTACTTTAATATCCCAATATGACTCTGCAAACCTGTATACCACATACAGTTAAATACTTACTGTTTCAAGTGAATTTCAACCCATGGCAAGCCTCAAAATCTGGCTTGCAAAGTAGTTTTACTTATTTATGTCCCTAAACTAAAAAAATCAGGCTTAAATATCCTACAGCAACATAACAAGATGCTAAATAAAGTGATCCCATCATAATAAGCTTAATTGGACTAAAATGTGATATGGAAATAAAGGAAGTAAATATTGTGGGAAGAAATAGCCAAGGAATTGTTATGGCTAGGCTTTTATAGGCCCTAGGGCCAATAGCCTAGTACCAACCTACAAATCTATGTATATTGTGGTTTGTATCTTGCTTGTGAAAAGTGCAGTTCTAATTAATTGCATAGAAAGGACATCAACCATCTATCACACACCGGGTGCTATATTTTGTCTGTATGTCTTTTTTTAAGGGCCAGGAAAATAACACTTTCCTCCACTCAACAGGATGAGTAACAGGGTTTCTGACCCCTACTCCCCCTCAAAAACCCCTGATAGATCATGTACCACAATTAAGAATTGGCAGTTCATAGTTACTGATTTTATTTATATAAACACAAGATACATTTTACTCCTGCTTACATACTCCAAAACTATCAGGTTATCTGTTACTTTTAGCACATTACACCTTATACCCAGTCACTTGTTTTTACTTTTGCCCTCTCTCTTCTACTGAAAAATAATAATTTTTTTTAGCTACTACACATTACTAATTTTCTGGTAACCAAATTATTGTAATACAATATTGATCTAGAAAGACAGATTGGTACAAACAGAAATGAAGCCAGACAATTCAAATTTATACCCAAAGCCTCATACCAATGTCTCAGTATACCTCACATCTAGAAAATCGAAACACAGCTAAGGTAGGGTGAAGGGGCCAGTTACCATAGGTAAAAAGTATTAGGGGATCAGTCTTGAGTGCATACTAGTATTGCAAAATACATCAAATAGAAAGAGACACCCTTTTTACTTATATATATGCATACTCCACACTTGCACCAACACAAACAAAAAGGAAATTTGTAAACTGTTGCCAGCGAACACTGATAACAATGTCTGTGATTTCGTATGAAAAAGAAAGTGACTGAGAGGTTTAATATCAGTTAGTTGAACTCAACTGATAGAACCATGTAGGGAAACAATTTCATACATATTGGGCAGGATTCACGAAGGCTTGCACGGAGTGTAAGAGACGTGTAACACTCCATGCAAGCCTCATGATCCAGGAACAGCCCTAAACTCCGTGTAAGAGACCAGCTAAAACGTCTCTTACACGGACTGGGCGTGGATATGCTAAATACCTCACTTGCAGCTGAAAGGTATGCAAATGAGGTATATTGGCGATCCACGAAGCAGAAACCAGCCCATGTAAGAGACGTTTTAGCTGCAGAAACGCACTCAGTTGACAACTGAGTACGTTTCTGCAAAAATCACAACGGAGTCATGTCAGCTCCAAATAAAGGGTGCATATGTGTCAGGCAGCATGCCAATGGCCAAATATGTGGCCATTGACAAGGTAACCCGATGCAAAATTTATAAAAATATAATGTTTAAACGCAGCGCAGCCCCGCGCAAACGGGCTGCGCTGTATAAAACATAAAAATGAAGGTTATAATCCCACAAATGTGGGTTTTATGCAATACATGGAATGACAATGCAGGGACCAGCAGACCAAAAACAACATGGCCACCGTGTAGTGGTTGCTAAGGGGGGAAGCTGAGTCTAAGACATGTAACTAAGCATTAGTAGGCAAACTCATGTGAATGAGGGATAGGATACTGAATCCCACAGTCACATAGCAAATGAGCACAGTCTGAGTAGTGTAAGAGATACATAAGGGGGAGGAATAGAGTAGGAGATAGGTGACATCACAGGGGGGAATGGTAGAAAGAAATGCAGTTCATTGGAGGTCAGTGTAACATGACAGATGACAGACACAGATCAGGGAAAGAGGAGTGCCAAAAGATAAGCATGGGAAAGTCAAGAAATGGAAGGTGTACACTGTTACTTACACCAAAGTTTCTTGCTGGGCATGCATGCGCATGTGTGCGCGCCATGAAGGGCGAGTAGGGCAGTGAGCGCGCGTGTAAGGCAGACTGAGCATGTGGGAGCGTGTTGGTAGATGTTTAACACTGTTTGCGCTGGTGTGCGCGCGTTTTAACCTGAATAGGCAGATCCTGAGCCGTGTAAGCATGTGTGCGCGTGTGTAAGCCACTGTGAGCGTGTTTCTGCTAGTATGCACGCTGCTCCCCCCTGAGGAAACAGAAAGGAAAAAGGAAGTAACAGAATTAGTAGGAAGCTAGCAGGGAATACTGCTGGAGCTAGCAGGTGAAAACAATTAGAAGCAGGCAATTACACAGGCAGAATAGTAGCCCAGCCCAGCACTTAAAGCTCTGCAAACAGCAGTGCAGGATGTTTCTCTCAAGAGACACTGCAAGACAGGAGTAAGCTATTAGAAGTGAAAACTGAAAAAGCTTCACTCAGAGCAGAAATGTTAGGGCTGCCATAGCTGTCATAATGAGACATAGGCAACTTGCTGAGGGTGGTGACAATGCAGATGGTGCCAGACAACCCACAGTGAGGAGACGGAGAAGAGTGTACAGGCCCAGGGTCACCTACCACAGGTTACATGAGCTGGAGATAGTAGAGCGCTATAGAGTGGACAGAGAGCTCCTGCAGCAAATAGTTGAGCTGTGCAGGCCACGCCTCACACACAGAACCAACAGAGGGGAACCCATCCCAGTGGAAACCAAGGTATGTGTTGGCCTAAGAATACTAGCAACAGGTACCTTCCAAAGATCAACTGGTGATATGATGGGGATATCACAGGCATCAGCCTCCAGGATACTGCACCAGTTCCTGGATGCCATGTCAGCACATGTCGGTGATCATGTATATTTCCCCAATGCCCGTGAGATATTGGCCAGCAATATGCGTCTCTTCCAGCAAATAGCGGAATACCCTGAGGTAGTGGGTGCAATAGACTGCACGCACATACGCATCAAAGCACCAGCCGGTGAGCGGGGTAGGGCCTACATTAACCGCAAGGGCTTCCCCTCCATCAACTGCCAGGTCGTGTGTGATGCCCAGGGCATAATAATGAATGTGTGTGCTGGCTGCCCTGGGAGCTACCATGATTCCCACATCTGGCATTTGACGCAGCTGTACCAGACATTTGCCAATGGGGACATCCCACACGGACACCTAGTGGGGGATACAGGTTATGCACTGGAGCCGTGGCTGATGACACCCATCAGAAACGCACACACACCTGAACAGGAACGCCATAATGAGGCACACGCACAAACACGTAATGTAATAGAGCGTGTGTTTGGGCTGCTCAAGTCATGGTTCTGGTGTCTGGACACATCTGGTGGAGCCTTGCAGTACACACCAACTACATGTACCCAAATTGTCATGGTATGTGCTATGCTACATAATATGATCTTGCGAAAACAGCTGCAGCAGGACCAGCATAGGGCTGGGCCAAACAGCCCCCACCATTGCCAAGGCCATCACAGGCAGAGCGTGACTCGGAGGAGGAACAACCTGAGCCTGCCCCAGTAGGCAGAAGGAGGCGTGCCCAGTATGCCCTGGCCTTGGCAAAGAGGCAACGCATAGCACATACACTGGCTCAGTAAGAACCCTGGGAATGTTACCCCCTCTGACTCACTCAAATAATAACAGGGATGCCTAAAATGACATGACCTGCTCACAAACATGTACAGGGAGTGTAATATGCGCATCCGACAGAGGCAGCCCTGCAGCACCACCTGAGGCATGAATGCCATGTGTTAAGTAATGTAACACCATGTACTATATGCACACCTGAGGACCCTGACTAACATCCACCCTCACCAAGCATGAAGCCACAAAATGACGATGGGATGATCAATTGCAATAACTGGCTGCAGTAATGCAGTTAGTCAAAGGGGAGCCAATGTGTTTCAGCCTGGGAAGACATGCAGAGCATGACATGATGCACCACCTGCTAGGGGTGGCATGCACCTATCAGTCCAGGCCCCATGGATACTGGCAAAGGCTGTCAGTACCCACAGCATGCCCTGAATAGGTAAGTCTCAAAACACAAACCCACCTTTATAGGTACCACAAGGGATAGGAACCTAGATGTAATGCTACCCAATGCCAGAAGTCTAAACAGCAAGATGTGTGCAGTGTAAACGCACACAGTATGGAGAATGTTGATATCAGTCCTGTAATAGCAAACTGGGTCAAGGCTCACATCAGCACCCTAACACTACCGGGTGACACCTCATACTGTGCTGTACAGCCACAAAACATGGAACAAGCTACAAAAGGAGGGTGACTAGCAATAAATGTCAAGGATAACCACACCCCCATGTTGGTACCACAACAAGAAGCAGCATGGATTAGCCATGGTCAAAGACCAATGGCTAAAACTGCCCCCCAGTATATAGCCTGCTGCAGACTACTGTCCTAATACCAGGAACTGCACCTGGCCAATGTTGGAATACATGAATATATCAAGCCCCCCAAACCACATTATATTGCTTGACTGAATATACCCAGACATACACTGGGAGCATTATACTAGCACCAACACAGTAGGAGAAAAGTTCCCAGAATCCATAAACCAAAATGCCCAGGAACAATGTACCACTCCCACAAGAGAGGTAAGCATACTGGATGTGATAATCAGCAACATGTGTACTGGATGGCAAGATGAGAAGTGTACCCTTCACTGGTAAGACCAGACCATAGAGTAATCACACTGGATATACACATCCTGACCACAGTCCCTGGCCAGAAAACCACAGAGAAAAACATGTGTAAAGCATAGGTTGCACCCCTCCAAACCGATGTGGAATCCATGAAAGGCCCTGTGCAAGTGCAGAATATGGGACACACCGCAGAACATGTTATACAGGCATTCCATGAACACAGCCAGGAATGCTTGGAGTATGCAATCACAAATAACAACAAGACACAATGCCATACACGCAGGCATCTGGCATGCTGGACTCCAGCCATTACCAAACCATGCAAGAGAATGAGGAAGCTACTACATGATAGAGCAGACATAAAAGGGAAGTAATCACTGATCAGTAGTATGGCAATAAAATATGTCCACACATACAATCCACTAAGGCCAGCCACAAAAAGTAGAATCTGTGAATCCAGAGGCAATGTGACACCTGGCCCAAGTACACAGACAACCCACAACTCACCCAATAAATACAAATATATGTGAGAGATGCAACCATGTATCCAAACCAGAGGCTGAGCTCCGCCAACTCAGTACTGTCAAAACTAGTCAGGAGGAGAAGGTAACCACATACACCACAAACCCAGTCCCACATAGACCTATCACAACTGTAAACCAAACACATAAACACAGAAAAACATTCCCGGAGGCCCTAATTACAAACACACCACACCAACAGAAGCCTCCAAAGCAGATCCCAAGCAACCACAACCTCCAAACATAGCACATGCAACACATAGTACACAAAGCTGGTGTGCCAAACAGTCACAGGCCAGAAGGAGAAAGAACATGCCTGATACAGTTGTAATAGGTGTCTGTATAGGCAGACACACTGCTGTCCCACTCACCAGACTGAACAAGGGAAAGGGTACAGTAAGCTGCCTGTAGGCTGCCACAATATGCCACATAACACAAGTACGCAGGTCACCCCAAAGCAAGCAGAAATATGATGCACTCATTGTCCATGCTGGTGTGAATGACCTGAGATGTACCTCCCTGGACTACATGAAAAGAGACATGGATGAGCTCTCTGAGTATGTACCCCAGGCCGGTATGACACTGGCCATTTGCAGCATCCAACCCTCACCAAGAATGATGCCACAGTACAAACACAGAATGATCAGCTTTAACAGGTGGCACAGTTACAGCTGTCAGTCCAAGATGGTCTAATGTCTGTCTGCTTGAGATGTCATGCATGACAAGCCATGCTGCTGTTCCAGGGATGGCTTGCACCTGTTACCCCTGGGCGTCTGGATACTGGATAAAGCCTTTGCCACCTCCATAGAGCCATACGTAGGCAAGGCCAAAAAGACTAACCCACCACCCTAGAAAACATAAGTGGTAAGAAACATATGGGTAATGCTGACCAATGCCAGATGTGTAAACTGCAATATGCATGCCCCTGAGGCACTTCCCAGTATGGAGAACATCGATGTCTGTGCAGTGACAGAAGCCTGCTGCAAGCCTACTAATAGCACACCAGCACTACCAGGTTATACCACATATCATGCGTTATGGCCCCAACACCTGGACCAAAACATCAAAGGAGGGGGAGTATCCATATGCTGCACAGACACCCATACGGCCAGGTAACTGACAATGCACGAAGCAGCGGAGACCACCCATGTGCACCTAAGTGTAGTCAAAACTGCTGTACAATCTGTAGCATGTGACAGACCACACTCTCACACACAAGAACCCCACCCAGACATCCTGAAGACACTGGACAGTATGAATGTCCCACCAAATACCAGACAAGGTACTCAGAAATTACCACATAGGTGGTAAACCATTATGTATGCAAGGAGTAATCAGGGACCTAGGGACACAAGTCAACAGTAACCTGTCATGTGACACTCACAATGCCAATGTGGCTAGGAAGACTGTCGATATTGGACACCGTATCATGAAAGGATTCACATCTACATCAACAGAGGTCACTGTGCCCCTGTACTGTTCCCTTATCAGACCCATAATCTAGTACAATGACTCATATGGGATGTACCGTACGTGACACCTGCAGCAGTTCTGAAGACCTCAAAGGTACCCCACCAAGAGGATAAAGGGTGTAAAATATATGTCATATGCTGCCTGGCTGTAGACACCCCAGCTGAATGCAGTCACAGACTGCCTACACAGAGGCATTGTATGTCTGTTGTACAAGGCCATGTCCAACACAGGAGTAATGGACATGCTCCACCACAGGAAATCAAAGCCATTGGAGCTGTGAGAGTGACAGATGTCAGCCTCAACACATAATGAAATAGGATGTGCTGGAGGGACAGATACATAACCCAGAGGCTCCCCACACCCAGAAACAGGATCCCAATCCATGTTAGGCAGAGCCCCTCATTGACATCCCTCAACAGGAATATTGCCAAGTGGATGGATGGTCGTACATGTACACTGGGGGTCTTCACTGTGTCACGTCCAGACAGAGGCACAGTAAAGAAAATCATAAATGGCCATAATAGTCACATAGCAAGGGGCGGCGAAAGACACACACACTCTGGCTTGGCTTACTAATGCCCTAGGGTGGATAGCCTAGTATGAACCCATGAACCTATGAAGATACAAATTGTACAGGACACTAAGGATAATCACAAGGCTTACTTAACTGATGGTAGGAACCATGTTGGGAATCCACAGATATGCTCGAATCACACAGATATTACAAACAACATACCAAACACACACACATATTGCCAACATACAACCTGACAGGTGCAGTGCAAACCCCCCCCCAAGAATGCAAAATATCTATCCCAGCAGACTGCTGGTCCCCTGACATTGCAGATGCTGAGGTAACAGCCAGCATCTGCAAAGCAAAACACACAGCAGCAAAGGTATGTGATGGTGTCCTGGGCTGAGGCCAACATGGACTCCAAGAATAATGGAATGCCAAATCACAGTACTGCCCAATGTCAGCCTTACCACAGGATATGTACCCAAAGAGCAGTGTACAACAACAGTGGTCCTTCACAACAAAGGTGTTGCCTGAATGGATACTGCAAACTACCACCCCAGGATCCTGACAAGCTTGGTCTGCACAGCTATGGAAAGGATCAGTATGTACCGCAGACATAAAGCTATCGTGGACCTACTGATACAGGACCCTACACAGTGTGGCTGTCGTAACTGCAGATCCTGCCCCTAAACATGTTTGACCCATTTGAAACAGTCATTAAGGTCATTGATGAGGGTAATGTGGTCCACACAGCGTAGCTGGACCGTGCATATGCTTCCAGACAATACCCTACGAGTTCAGTATGGATATGTTCACCAGCTTAAATATATACCCCTATGTCAGTAGAGGGGTTGCAAACCAGACCAAGGACAGAACTGACATGGTCAGACATGCTGCATCCATGTCAGACTACAAAGCAGATATGAGTGGCATCCCACAAGGCTTGGTCCTGGGACCCCCCCCCCGTTCTGTATATATGTCCCATAGGTACAGGCCAACATGGAAGGACTGTGACTGAACATGTATGCAGAGGAGTACAAACAGCCCACCATATCTGACCCCCAGCTGACACAAGCAACCCACAAAAGGGCCACCTAGAAACAGACAACTGGAGCCATAGCCATGTCAGCAAGCTAATTGCAGAACTGTGTATAGACAACCACCGTGGATATACAGTAAGTGCCCACAAATTACCACACAGGTGTTAACCCATTACGTACCTAACATGTAATGAGAGATCTGGGGACACAAGGTGATAGATATCCTGCACTGGACAAACATGTGGCTGTAGTGTTCGCAGAAACATACCATATACCCACCCAATCATGAAGGTTGTCAGATGTAGATAAGGCTCTGCAGTCATCCTTCATCAGCGTCAGAAATGACTACAATAGCCCCTGTGGGATATACCTCAGCAAACACCTCCATCAACTGTAAAGTCCACAACAGTACCCCATCAGGAGTAGCAAAGAGCATGAACAGATGCCATGTGTTGCCTGAGTAAACAAACTGCAGCTCCACACACTGCCATACTGCCCAGTCAGAGGCAAGCTGTGCCTGATGTATGAAGCCATGTCCAAGCTGGAATCAATGAACATGCTGCACCTTGTACAATCTGAATGGCAGTGAGCTATGCACATGAGAGACCTGAACCCCAGCACTGACATACATAGGACAAGCTGTACAGAATGATCCATAACACAGAAGGCACCCCCACTCTTGAGTAAACTCCCAGTACAGGTTAGTCAGAGAGTCACCTATTGACACCCCTCAAGAGGAATCCCGATGAGTGGATGGGAGATGGTAGGTTAACCCTGGGTATCACTGTTATGTCAGAGGTAGACGGAGGCACAGTATACTAACCATGACATATGTGATGGCAAACTCCAGTTACAATGTGTGTCGAAGGACAAACACACCCTGTGACTAGCATCAGAAATGGCCTAGGGAACATCGCTAGTGTTTGCCAATGTCCACCTATGTTGTGGAATACACTACCAATGCTGGACAAGCCTGGTGTAGGTAGTCCATATCTGAACATAATGCAACATTGTCATATGTGCACAACTGGCCCCTACACAGTCTGCTGTGCTCACTATGAAGATGTCAAGCAGTGATAGGACTAAAGCCCAGGATACTGTCCACCACAGTGAAAGTACTGAACCAGTACACTATACGGTACTACAGTGTTAGGTCATTATGAAAGGATGTTGACAACTGTATGCAAAGTATCCCATGCAATCCCTGCAGGCACAGTATAATCCCTGTTGTGGCAGACATGAAGCAGTTGGCCATTTAGTACACAACATGACACCCAACACACAACCATAAACATGAGATATTGTTGAAGTTCACACACACCCAAATATGTGGTGGACTTCAGAGTTCAACATATGGAAAGCTCATACTGGGCATGCTCGCACACTTTGATAAATGAGGCATATGTCAGACAACATGCCATGGAAAGGCTGAACTGGACATGCTCACACACTTAGGCCATATCTCTGTTTAGCAGTTAGCCACACATATCTGGTATTTGTACGTGTCATTCCAGGAACCAACCACAACACAGCAATCTGACCAGTGCACACAGTAAATGACTACAGAGACATAAGTGATATAGTGGATCGCCCTCATATTCAAACATCTTCCACAGATACACAAGTTGTTCATAGGAACAGGGAATGCTATGGCAATAAATACCTGCAAACAGTATAACAGCACAACAAATATTGTGCATCTGACAATTGAACATATGGGTGTAGAGGTCAATACTAGGCTTGTTGCCCTAGGGAATGACAGCTTAGCCAGAGTGTGCTTGGCATCTGCATCCCCAGTACAGTAGGCTACTGTGCCACTGTAAAGTAGGTCACATAAGGCAATGTGTGAGGCTAGTGAGCTGTGCCTCTGTCAAGCAGGGGCACAGTGGAGATCCCAGGGTTTGAATGTGCTAAGCCACAGCCATGTTGTTGGTGTGTGCTGGAAGAGGGTTGCTGAGGACCTCTAACAGTAAGTGGCTGTCAATAACAGACTGAGGGGAGCCCTATCTGCATTGTCTGGACAATTCCATTGTCAACACTGTGTTGTGATGATTATGTGGAAATGAAGTGTCGTGCCGGAACTGTTCACAGATGTCCTCCCTCTGTGGGCTACAGCTCTGCAATGTATTAGCTCACTCTGTCTGTTGGACGGCTCATATATGGCTGGTGTACACCTGACAGGTGTCTTGTTGTGGAGCAGTCATGGGTATATGTGGGATAGCATGATCAATGCAAACCTTACACATGCTCATAGAATGCAATTGTCAAGGATTATGCAGAGTGGCCAGTATAGTCCCCCAGCATGGGTCCTTTGAAGTCGTCCACCCCAGTCTTCACAAGTGTAGAGTCTGCTTGTGCTAAATACAGTTTGTGTGCAGTGACAACCTTGCCTGGGGGTGGGGATGGGATATGGATGTCCAGGGAAAGGTGGGTATGGTCAGATATCAACAATAGTGGTCTACCTCTGGTGTGGAACAGTGAGTACCCATGTTACAGATGGACAGGTGCAATATGTATTCCCTTATGTGGCTGTGGTGTGTGGTTCTGCCATAGCACATGGACCCACAAATTGTAGTGGCTGTAGGGTAAAGTGGTAGAGGCCTGAGTAGTTCTCACACACAATATGCCTGTACCTGATGTTAACAACTGGAATGGTGTATGTGAACACCTGCATATCCTGGCACTGTTCCCAGGGAAGCAAAGTGTGTGTCCTGGATGTGGGAGTGGTGTTCTGGACTGGTTGTGTTGTGTGTTACAGGTCCTGTGGTCACAAAGCATGGTATAGAACATAACCTGCCAGTGCGATGTGCATATCTGACCCTGACGTAGGTGGCTGCAAATGCATATATATGCTATTCCCCACCTGACAGGTAGTACTATATGTACATACCTCTGTCGAAATAAAGATGTCAGCACCCTATAAATACTGCAGGTGCAGACCAGATGCCCAGTAATTCGGTTAGCGCGCTCTGCTAATGCGTCTCCCTCAAGTGTCATAATATAGGTAGATAGGAGTTCGAACCATGCAAATGCTCAGTGTGTGTGTGTGTGTGTGTGTGTGTGTGTGTGTGTGTGTGTGTGTGAGAGAGCGGGGTTGATGTGTGTGCAAGTCTGTGTGAGGGAGATGTCCCTTTTGGCAACTGTGAAAGTACTCTTCAGGATGCACATTCCCCTATCTAAGCACGGATGATGTCAGCACCCTATAAGTACAGCAGGAGAAGGGAAACCTCACAGTAATTCAAATAGCGCACTCTGCTAATGTGTCTGTCACGAGTGTCATAACATAGTTAGGTAGGGGTTTGAATCCTGCAACTGCCCAGTGTGTGTGGAGGGGGGTTAGTGTGTGTGTGGAGCAAGATGTCCCTTTTGGCAACTGTGAAAGCACTCTACAGGATGCACATTCCCCTATGTAAGCACGGATGATGTCAGCACCCTATAAGTACAGCAGGAGAAGGAAAACTGCCCAGTAATTCTAATAGCACGCTCTGCTAATGCATCTGTCATGAGTGTCATAACATAGTTAGGTAGGGGTTTAAATCCTGCAACTGCCCAGTGTGTGTGGAGGGGGTTTAGTGTGTGTGCAAGTCTGTGTGAGGGAGATGTCCCTTTTGGCAATTGTGAAAGTACTCTACAGGATGCACATTCCCCTATCTAAGCACGGATGATGTCAGCACCCTATAAGTAAAGCAGGAGAAGGGAAACCTCCCAGTAATTCAAATAGCGCGCTCCGCTAATGCGTTTGTCATAACATAGGTAGGTAGGGGTTTGAAACCTGCAACTGCCCAGTGTGTGTGGAGGGGGGTTAGTGTGTGTGCAAGTCTGTGTGAGGGAGATGTCCCTTTTGGCAACTGTGAAAGTACTCTACAGGATGCACATTCCCCTATCTAAGCACGGATGATGTCAGCACCCTATAAGTACAGCAGGAGAAGGGAAACCTCCCAGTAATTTGAATAGCGCGCTCTGCTAATGCGTCTGTCACAAGTGTTATAACATAGTTAGGTAGGAGTTTAAAACTTGCAAATAGTAAGTGTGTGTGTTTGGATGTGGGGAGTTTGTGTGTGTGCAATTCTGTGTGAAAGACATGTGCTTTTTTGCAATCAGGAGATCACACTACATGATGCACATTACCCTTTCCAAACACTGATGATGTCAGCACTCTATACATAGAGCTGGAGAAGGGACACCGCCCAATAATCCGAATAGCGCACTCTGCTAAAGCGTCTTTCTCAAGTGTCGTAACATAGTTAGGTAGAGGTTTGAAACTTGCAGATGACAAGTGTGTGTGTGTGTTTGGATGTGAGGAGTTTGTGTGTGTGTGCAATTCTGTATAAAAAACATGTTAGTTTTGGCAATCAGGAGATCACACTACATGATGCACATTACCCTTTCCAAACACTGATGATGTCAGCACTCTATAAGTACAGCCGGAGAAGAGGAACCTCCTAGTAATCCGAATAGTGCACTTCGCTAATGCGGCTATCTCACGTGTCATGACATAGTTAGGTAGGGGTATGAATCCTGTAAGTGTGTGTGTGTGGGGGTAGTAGGGTGTGTGCAATTGCAAGTGTGAGAGAACAGATCCTTTTGGCAAATACTACAATACACCAGATGCTGCATATTCCCCCAGTAAACACAGGGGATGTCACCACACTATCAGCACAGCCAAACAGGGCTAGTTGGCCAGTAATGCCAATAGTGCGCTCCGGTACTGGGTCTATTACCATTGTCAGAGTACAGATAGGTATGTTTTGGAAACCCACAACTGCCACGTGTGGTTGTGTCACACATTATGACCTTGTGTGGGTCTTTGTGCATAACAATGCATGCCATTGCCTAAACCAGCAATGGCAATGCACACATGATGTATGTGTGTGACACATACACATAAATACCTGTGACATGCAGTAGTTACCATGTCTGACACGTGCCTCGAGTGGATAAATGGTATTTGCAATGCATAACAATATGACTGTGTCTTACTGTGCAGGGGCCGCACGCGGTATGTGTCTATACAGTGTGGTTGTATATGGTAAAATACCTACAGCAGGGGATACACATCTGGTCTGGGCCATATAGTCTACATGTAGTCGATGTACAGTTGCTGCATGTTCCCACCTGTTGTGGGAGTGGTAACATGTTATTCCACTGCAATTCAGTGACCACATGCTGGGAACCTTTCAACTAGTGTGTTGTAGCTACAGTAATGCTCACGCACAATGTTTGGCTGGATGCAGTCCAGCCATATAAAGACAGTTCTTGAGACTGTCATATTGCCAGTGTTGTTATGGAGGATAGGTGAGTTTCCTGTGTATGGGAGGGTTGTGTGTGCCAGGCTATGAACCAGAAGGCAGTCCGACACACTGTTAGCTGCACATGAATAGGCCCTGATGCTTTGTGCTGTGCCAACAACCTGGAGGTGTGTGTATCTGTGGTGCCTTGGGATACCACCCCCCTGTCCATGTGTGTTACATGTGTAGGGGATGACAGGCATGGTATGAGGTATAACCTGGCAGTGATGGGTTGCACCTGTGAGCCGTGAATCAGGACTCTGGTACTACACAGACATTGCAGTTCACCATGCTGAGGACAGTGTCCAGTGCATGCATCTTGCGGTGTACACTGCTGGTGTTGTGTAGCATCACTGTTAGTGTCCTATCCTGTGTGATACCCGCGGAGGTGGCTATGTAATCAGTGTCCTGCAGCATAAGGCACTATGTGTGTATCAAGGGGCTTCGCCAATATACATTGGCCCATGGGTGTCACATGCAAGCTGCCCCTCGCAAATCATTGTGGCTTCCCTAGCATGTAAGCACACGTTGACAGCCAGTGGATACCCTATGAATGACATTGGAGATTGAGCAGAATGTAGACATAGAACACCCTTCCTACATATAGTGGTAGCATACCTGGTGAGGGTATGATGGCAACCAAGATCAGGCTCATACTGGCCCGTGCCACATGCTGAGAGATCCCTTCTATGTTCCCTATCATGTAGTCCAGGGAGGTATATCTCAGGTCATCCATAGTGGCATGGTCAATGACTGAGTCATGCCTCTGACTGACCTGTATGCATGTGTTTTGTGGTGGACCATAGTGCCCCACAGGCATATCACTGTGACCTTCATGTACAGCCTGTTGAGCGGGACCCCACTGCAGTGGCCAAGAGAGGTACCTGACACATCTGTAGCAGGTGTGTTGTGTAGCCCTACAGGCTGTGAGTGTGTGGCACATGGGATGTGTGTGCCATGTGTGGCATGTGCTCTGTTCTGATGTAACGTATGCCTGTGTGCCAGCTGCGGAGGTGTGTGATGCTCAGGCAGGATGCTATTCTGAGTCTCCAAGTATGCCCCAGTGTGTTCAGATTGCTGTCAGTGCGGGTCTATGCCTGACTGGTATTGTAGTCACTGTAGTATGTCATGCCACCTGACAGGGTATGGCATTACTGGGTTCAGAGTGCTCAGTCCCCAGATTGGCTATGTGGTGGCATCCCACACATGTGTTGTACGTTCCTGGCCAGGGGTGAGGGTTGACTGCATACATGTGGCAGCTGTGACATTGCCACATGACTCACATAATCCACAACTGGACCATAGAGGTGATTCACAGGTTACCTTTGCACATGCTACCATAGTAGTGTGATTGCCATGGTGATTACCAACACATAGGGCCAATGGGGAACAACATACTGAAGGTGTGTACATGTGGGTGTACTGCTACTGATTTCATAGCACTGGCATATATGACTGCACACGTGGGTAAATGCCAGGTAAGACATGTGCAATGTGTCACAGGCAACGTACATGCGAACAGGACAGACAGTGACGTTCTGTCATGTGTAAACTTGACATACGTATCGTACGCTATGCAGATGTCACTAGGAGTCCACAGAAGCACTGTAACTCTGTATTGCAGGTGGAAGCAGTGTTCCAGGGAACCCCAAGCGAACATGCATGCAAACAAAGCTACAGTAAGCAGGGCTGGAAGTAGTCCATTGTACAACAAAGAAGGGGTAACACTAACAGTAGGTAACAGTGCAAATATGTAGGCACTATCAACATATACCCAGGAATGCACAGCGCAGATGTCCATGGTAGAACTGATATTATGTCATAGTTAATTGTGATTTGGATTACATTGGTACTGCACACATATCAACATGTGCAAACATCCACATTGCATAGTCGTTGTGGGCAACTTGCCACCATTACTGTACATGTCCATCATTGCATATCACTACTTGCATTAGCTTCCCCCCTGTGCTACCCATGTATGTGGCTATCTGTTGACATCCTTACCACCGGTATGCAATAATGTGCAGCTGTTACACTTTGGTACGTACTATGGGTGTAGATAACAATTCAGGACAGTCATACGGTTACTGCATCAGGCATGCTGGGATATACATACAGTCATATCAGCACACTGTACTGTTACCAACATGATACTACTAATACACTTCTATGTAGTCACCCTGTGCATCAGCAACGTGTTTACCTGTTCCTGCACTCATGTTGGAGATTGCAGGAGGTGGCACAGTTTCATCATATGCACAGGGTGTGAATTAGGTATGCCTGAGTCTGCCACTGATACCACCAATTGACATGTGTATGCATGTGTGTTGGTGAGGGACAGCAGTACAGGGTGGGGCACTGTTGGTGCAGTGTGTGCATGTATGTGGTAGCCCTAGGTGTTAACATTTTGCATGTGTGTATGCACGCACACAGTTCCACCTCATGGCTGCCATATACAGGGGTTTGTGGACAGCCACAGACTGCACCTGGCAGGTCATACAGATCAGTGTTTGTGGGCACGGACACAGTACCTGTGCTTGGCAGGGGTGCTACGGACCGTATCCAG
Organism: Protopterus annectens; assembly: GCF_019279795.1. Classification (NCBI taxonomy): domain Eukaryota; kingdom Metazoa; phylum Chordata; order Ceratodontiformes; family Protopteridae; genus Protopterus; species Protopterus annectens. The sequence continues at coordinate 1,286,730,823 of NC_056731.1, read as the reverse complement.
TACTAAGCCAGACTGGGTACTGTCAATCAGAAGCAGGAGTGTGTTGACTGGACACAGGTCCCTGTTGGGACTGTCCAGAGCCATGTGCATGTGGTCTCCTGGGGCGTTCCGATGACAGCACAGACCCAGCATTGCTGGGGCTGCTGCTGGCACTATGGGGGCATCCGCAGGCCTGTTGTCATCCGCGCCGACTGCCAGCTGCTGCTGTTGCTGGCATACAGCCACATCGACGCCGCAACCGCCCACCATTGCCCTGGCTCATGGACATGTGGTTGTGGAACTGCTGTAATATGTCCCCACAATGTCTGTCTATGACATTGGTGAAATTACAGATAGCATCCGCGATGTCATGCATACTGTCAGTCATGGCTGTGCGACATGCTGTCAGCACCCTCAGACCCTGTCTGGTGTACCTTTCCATATGCGACTGTGCCTGCATGACAGCCCGAAACATAGCTGAGGTTGACAGACCTCTTTGGGCACGTCTGCCAGAGGCAGTACGCCCACGGATGCTCCCATGAGAACCCATGGGCAACTGTCTGTGTGGTACCATCGCAGGACCCTGCCCATGGCTGCTGTGTGGGGAAGCATGTGCCACAGATACCACATTACCCTGGTCAATGCCCACTGTATCCTGTCCATCACCTAGGGACAATGGTGACATAGGATGTACTGGCAGGATGACTGTGCACAGTGATGGGGTTGACAGCTGTGTACTGTCAATTGGCTGACCAATGGCAGACCCTGACACACCTTCCTGTGCCATTACACAGATATCATCATTACCAGTACCTGTGGCACCAGATTCAGGTTCCCTGCTGCAGGACACCAGAGCAGCACCAGAACCTGTGGGAGGAAGACAGGAAACACAGTTTACAGTGTCCACACAATGTTACCAGTGATGCACTTATGCACACATGCACACGTGGACACATGCACACATGCACACATGGACACAGGCACACATGCACACATGCACACATGCACACTTGCACACATGCACACATGCACACGTGGACACAGGCACACATGCACACATGCACACATGGACACGTGCACACATGCACACGTGGACACAGGCACACATGCACACATGCACACATGCACACGTGGACACAGGCACACATGCACACATGCACACATGCACACGTGGACACAGGCACACATGCACACATGCACACCCCGCAGTATACACACAGAGCACTACTGAGTTACATTAGTATTACTAGCACTATCAGGACTATTATAGGTATTGTTAAAACACACTCACCAGCATGGATGGCCTGCCTTGCTGTAAACACTGGAGGGACCTGCAGAAATGAGGAGATTAATGTCAGTGGGCACAACTGTGCCATTGATACTGCATATGATACAGTGCAGTAGTACACCAGTTGCCTTTCACATGTCAGCTGCTGATATTGCCAATATCACACCAGCACAATTACATACTATGTTGACAGCTACATACCACGGACACACCTTACACATGCATAAACTAACAGTGTACAGAACAGTCAAGTGTACATATGGCATATTACCTGCATGCTCCATGTCGTGCTGCTGTGTGGATCCAGCCTCTATCATGATGCAGGTGTATTGCTGTTGCTGTTCTGGGGCTGGAGCCACAACACTTAGGAGTAGCCCCTCCAGTCTGGTGAGGGGGATGTGTGGCCACCCCACCTCCTGTGGCAACCTGTTGCCTGTGGATATCCGACGCACGCTGATGGACATTTCTGATTAAATCACTGCAGTGATGTCGTACCTGCTCATATGTCCTATTATGCGTGCCAATGTCATTTACCCTATGGACAAGGTCTTGCCACAGTGCAGCCCTCTCCTGCTGATTCTGGCTGGTGCAGGAAAACAGTATGTCATAATCCCGCACCAGGCTCTGGTGTATCTCCTCATCTTCTGCTGCAGAGTAGGCGGGATTACGCTGATGCACCATGTCCCTGGAAGAGAACACAAACAGGATATCAGCAGACTATGTCAGCAATATATGGCACACATACTATACATGATACTCAACTGTAGTGATATACTACTACTCCCATATGTAGCATGTGTGTGTCTCTTGGTGGATACACAAGTACATGGCCAGATATCAGTGCTCAGCCAACACCTGTGCAACAATACCTGCCACATTCCATACAACATAGTAGCATGCCCCATCGGTCAGCACACTGCAACAGGTCCAATGCACAACCTCACTCTGGGGTTCATACCAAGGTACTGTATGTGGAACACCATCCACTAGTGTGATCTGGACACAAGTTACTCGGCCTGGATATACATATCCCACCACCACCACCACCAGCACAGTAGACTACTTTGATATGTATGTGATTAGACAGTTATTCACTTGTTAGGACTGAGATGGTATCCATGCAGCCCACTGGGCCAGTGGAAGCCACAACCCACACTGCTGACCCCTTTGTGAATGCTTCCCATGGACATCCCAAAGATTGCATGGAACATGCACACACATTTCTAACCCAGACCCTATGCACAAAGGTTAGGCATCCTGTCCGGTGGACCCCAGCCAAAGGCGGATTGTATAACAATAGAAGGAGGTTACTGCAGGACAGAGCAGATTCACATTAAGGGAAGGCATCTGTGGTCAGCACTGGTAATAAGCTACAGTCTCTCATAACAACTTCCACGGCCTACTCTGGGAGGGAAATGGCCACGAACACTATAGATAACCACAAGGCCTTCTTCAGTTATGTTACACATATGGACCAAACGCCTCAGATATGCTCTGAGTTAATACACACCTACTTAACATTCACCGAACACACAGATATTGGCAACATTCTTGCAGACAGGTTCGGTGCACGTATCCCCCCTCCTTCTCCCCCACAAGTAGAAATACTTATCACAGCTGAATGTAACCTCCCTATCATCTCACATGTCCAGGTGAGGGCCGCCCTCAGCAAAGCAGAACACACAGCATCAATGTGAGCTGATGGTATCCCTGGGTGTGTGCTACGTGAACTCCAAGAGGACATACAACCACATATAAGACTGATATTTAACTTTGGTCGTACTACAGGATATGTACCTGAACACTGGCATACAGCAACAGTGGTCCCACTCCACTAAGGAGGCACCTCTACTGACCATGGAAACTACCGCACCATAAGCTTAACAAGCCTGGTCTGCTAAGCTATGGAATGATTCAGTATGGGACGCATATACAGCGATATTGGGTACCTGCAGACACTTGTTCCCAGCCAGTTTGCCTTTGTGATGGGCTGATCCTGCCTTTTGAACCTGGTTGACCTTTCAAAACAGTCACTACAGCAACGCAATCCATACAGTCTACCTGGACTTGCCTAAGGCCTTCAACACAGTACTCCACTCAGGCATCATAGACAAGCTCATTAGCTTACATGTTACTACATATGTCACATGATGGGTTGCACACTGGTTGACATACAGAATCCATAATATCGATATTGTAGGAGCCATGTCAGTCTCAATGCCAGTCACATGTGGTATCCCACAGGCCTCTGTCCTTGGACCCCTCTTGTTTGGCATTTATTTCTCAGATGTAAAAGCGAACATGTGCGGGTTGTGGATGACAAAGTTCCCAGATGACTGCTAACTAAGCACCATAGTCGTTACACCAGCTGACACACACATCCTACAGACAGGCCTCACTGCAACGGAAAACTGCTGCCAGGATCATGGCCTAACACTGACTGACATGTAATTTATAGTCATCCCCTTTTGGTGGAACTACGTGCACACAACATATCACATGGACATACCTATAGATACAGACCTATGACACATATGGAGGGTTCACAGTATGCAGACTATTAACCTGCTACTTTACATTACCTGTGTTTGTCACAGCTGGTTGCGTTAATGCTACTACTGCTTCCTGTTGCTGCTGGCACGGCTTGCTACTGTCACTGCTGACAGCTTAGACTCAGTGTGTGTACCGTGTGTTGTTGTTTGTGTTTTTTTTTTTCTCTCTCTCTCTGTCTCTGTCTGTCTCTCTCTCTCTCTCTCTCTCTCTGTCTGCCTCCAGACAGTGAAATGAACGTATTGCATGTGTGGAGTGTGAGTACAGGATGCTTTTGTAGGTATCTGCATAAGTCCATGTGATGGCCTCTGCACCAATTGTAAGCCAGCATTTGCTAATTGCATGCAGCCAGTTGTGTACTGATTGCAGTTCTCACTGTGATTTCAGGACAGTGCTATAAAAGGGTATGTGAGATAGGCGTTGCCCTTTCAGATTGTAAGGGCGGGGAACATGCTGGTATGCTGTGGACACTGTTCTGTGAGTGTAAAGGTTAGTATCTCTCTCATGATTCAGGCTGTGTTGTAGATTCACATTTCTCCATTCCTCTCACCTGTTTCCTGTAGCAAGTGTGTATGCACACTGACACCTACAACTATATATATATATATATATATATATATATATATATATATATATATATATATATATGTAAATATACATACATTTATATATGTACATTAACTGACATTATTACCTACTAGCTGCCAACTAGCATGGCTGTTTCTGTTCACACACTACTATTATGGAAATCCACTAGTTTTGACAGTAAGTATGAATGACATGCATTGTGTACTACACATCCTATATTCCCTTTACATTCATTCCTACTATTACATGATATATTTATTTTAGCACACATTTCTTGTATAAGAGTCATGGCTTAGTGGTAGATCATGCAGACTACTGTTTCCAAGGTCTTGGGTTCGGGTCTGACAGTGGGATTTTATTTTGCTTTTGAACTGACTACAGGACCTGTCAATCAGAGTGACTAAGGCACTTTTAAGCAGTTGTAACCGAGTTAGCGCTGGTTTGCGCGGAGCTCACGCATGCGCACTGGCGTTTAGCTCCACGCACACACGCGCACACCCGCTTACAACCGCTTAACAGTGCTTACTCTGGCGCACACCCGCGCTATTTTCTTTGAAAGAAATGAAAATGGGAAGACAGGAAAGTGGTGAAATAGGGGTCACAAAGAGGGTAAGACAGTAGGGAAACAAGCTTGGGATTTGCAGGAGGGATGTAGGTAAGGCCCATAGCTGCCCATTTCTTCATCAGCAACAGCTGTGCATACGTACGTAATTTGGTGTGACATTTGAAACCTTCCACCCCTGAGAGAGGTGTCAGGACAACAATAATACTTGTTGTACAGCCAATTGTAATTGATAGTTTCCATGTCCAGCAGACATGTGTGCGGAATGGGCAGCTATGTATGGGGCGTAATTTTTGTGTTGGTACAGAGTGCCCTTTTTTTTTTTTTTTCAGGTGAGAGTGGTATGTCAGGTGAAGGAAGTCGGTATAGCTGGGGAGATAGGTTGGGTAGGTCAACAGACAAGACAAACAAGACGCATACAGGGGCGGTGTATGACATGTGTGGGGGGGGTTACACAATTGACGGGGACGGATGTTTGGATATCCAGAGCCCATGAGCCCACAGATGGCAACAGTGGAACTGATATTCCCACCCATGGGCAGTTGCCACTGTTCCTTCACTGTCCAGGACGGGGCTGTGCTGGGGGCTGTGTAGGCCGGGCAACAGGCATGCCTGTAAGTTGTGCCACCTGTGCCTCAAGCTGGCGTAGGGGCCCAAGAACAGAGTCCCGGATCTCCCTACGCACCACAGTCTGGACGCTATGGAGGGTGAGTGGTGGTTCTCCTCCGGCCACGCTTGCAGAGGGTGGATGAGCCCCATCCCCTGCAGCGCTTCCACCAGCAGGTGGCACAGGGCCACCGGAGGAGGGTCCAGACTGGGCACTAGTGCCAGGTGCACTCACCAGCTGAGGTGGGAGAGGTGGGTCCGCTGGAACCCGCCTTCCCTGTCGTCTTATGTTTTGCATTATGTCATGGCAGTTTGGGTTAGTAACATACAATACCATTCGCAATTAGTTGTAACAGCATGCATTAGTATTCCCATTTACCAAACACTCAGATATTCACACCATTGAACAGCAAGCATAACACATGCATAATTTGAACAGCAATACACAGTCCAACAACATGCAGGGTTGATTGATGGCAACAGGCCATCAGGTTTGGATGTATGAACAGGGCAGATGCATCAACGGACATGCAAATATTTATGACCCAACAGGACAAATGTCCAGGGGTGTTAATTGTGATTGCACATACCATTTTCACGTGGAATGGGTTATATGTGATGATAGGGTGGGGTGAAGAAAATAATATTAACACCTTCGAATACCAATACATATGCTGTACATTTCTAATAGCTGCACATATATACACACTACTGTTCTAACTACAGTTTCCTATATGATAACTACTTCAATTTGGTGATAGGACTGTTACTGCTACATCAATATACATTTTATTGTTCTTCATACACATTCATATCTGGCTTTGTTCAGCTACATCATCCTGCTACATTTGCTTTATATAGCTATAGACAACTGTGGATGTTTGGTATGTCAGACAATCATACTATCTGCATATTGCAGACTGAGAGCAACATATCCAGATTTTGGGATACACATTCCAGCTGCAGCAACACTTTGAACAGATTTTGCTGTTTGGTTCTGCTTCTCACATTCATTTCATTCTGTACTGACTGCAGTATACTTTATTCAGGGGTTATTACTACTTTATTGGTGGATTCATAACTCTTTCTCACACTCTCTCACTTGTTTTCATTTTACTATTCAGGATGGTACTTACATCTAGGCTTTATTGACATGTTTTACCTGTAGTTATTACAATCCTTTCCAGCAGTCTCACTTCTGTCATGTTTCAGTATTTTAACAGGGGTATAGTTCACACATATGATTTGCTCATCTTCTGCAGCTGTACTTTTCAGCCTGCTGCAGGTTGTGTACTATTATATTACAGGTGGGGCATCTTTATTTCAGACATTTTCATTTTTCTGTTTGAATTACAGACTGCAACACACTTTTGTAATCAAGCAATACTTGCAAACACTCTTACACTGTTACTTGCACATTTTATTACTTAGTGACTACACTGCACTCTTTTGCTAACTGTCATACTTTTATATTTCTTTACAGTTACTGGGAGAGGATTACTGACCTGCCTGGTGGCGCAACCGCACCAGCCTATCGCCATAGGCTCTGCGGTTCACAGAACAGACACCTGCAGCTGTAATATAAATGAAGTAATATTGGAATACACATCTCCATAATATCAGCTAGTTTAATTTCTTACATACGTAATTAAATGTAACTTTTCTCAGTAGTGGGGCGTTGGGCATTTGCCGGGCCTCCTGGATCCAAAGGTTCAATTGGTCCTGCTTGCGTCTCTTCAGGTCTGCATGGTGGTGACGGACCTGCTCACCAGTCCTTGGAATCCCTGTGGCACTGGTGAGATCATGAGCCAACCGGTCCCACGCCTCAGCCCTATATGCTCCCCACAGGACCTGGCCCTGCATGAGTTGGGCCTCATGATTGTGGACTAGGAGCCAGACCATGTATCTGGACTCCTCAATGCCCCACCTCTGTGCTCGAAAGCAACTACCCTCACCTACTCCTGACATCCTGGCTGCAAGTTAGTTCTACAATTGTTTATGCTGTGTATTCCCGCCTATGGGGCTTATATATGCCGTTTTTCCCACACATATCTGTGATTGGCCATTTTGGAATTGTATCAACTTCACAAAACCTGCTTTGTCTTGCTCCACTTTGTATTCATTCCTATATATTTGCTATTACTGCATTTCTAGGAACTGCTGTCATGGCTTAGTGGTTCAGTACCTTGACTATGGTGCATAGTATCCTGGGTTCGAACCTGGCCACTGCTTTCTATTTTTTATGACTGTCTAGACAGGCTAGGGGGTGTGTCTGTGTAAAGGCAGTTTTGATACAGCTTGCTCAATGTTGCCCGTCGGTTAGCTTGTTGGCGCGGTGCGCAGCTCCGCACAAACGGGTTACGCTGGTTTACGCTTCATTTGGCTGTCAGCACGCATATTACGCTCAGCTCAGCTAGGGGCACACCGTTTCAGCATGTTAAACCACAGCTCACCTACGGGCACTCATTTTGCACCTGTTGAACCATTGCTCACCTACGGGCAGATGCACTCACCTTGTTAAACTGTAGCCCAGCTATAGGCACATCTCGCATTTTTTATTGTTTTGATATCTCACATTTCTTCAAAATAAATGGACTATTTCATTACATTTTACATAAACTATGATTTTATATGTGTACATATTTGTCAGGGACTTGTTTCGTGCTTATTTTACTAAAAATAAAAAATGATGTTATGGGGGCTCGAACCATGAATGCCTGCTTTTCAGCCGATGTCTCTACAGCTACGCTATTGCTTCTTGGTTTACTTTGCATATTTAGTTCTTATATCCTTTTCCACTGACTGCTAACTGTGGCTAGGCGACGGGCACTCCCGCGCAAACGGGCACACTCACGGGCAAACATCTTTACAATTTAAAAAAAATATATAACATGTTCATTTATATATTTTATGTTCATAGTCTGTGGGGGCATGTGTTGTGTTGTGTTTATTCACATTTCCATGGCCTCTGTCGTGGGTGTTTACTTTGGGCAATTTTACTCTTCTGGGTTCGTGTCTGCTTGCAGGGCTCGGCCTACGGACACGCCCCCTACTGTCTTCCACGGACCGTGTTAGCCTTAGGTGTGATTCAACATGCCCTCATGCATATGCATGACATGCTGACGTCACACCGTTTAACTGCAGCCTCCGTGTAAGCCATGTATCTCTTACACGGAGGCTTCGTGAATCATGCCCATTATGTTTTACAATGCTGATTTCTCCTAGTGACTGAGAGACTTTTATATAATCTTACCTTATTGTCTGTTGGGAAGCCTGTTACAAAATAAATTTGGGTTATTGATTCAGGCAATGCCTTGTTTTTATGAATTCATACTAAAAATCACTGTTTTTCCTTTCCATTTTCCACCAAATATTACAGAATTCCAAAACTGATAAGTACAAAAACAAAGGAATTCATATAACTTGATACCTTAGACTAGGTTACTCTTTCAACAAAACTTCAATTTCTCCTGCCAGCTTTCTTAACTTTATATTCTGTTTTTTAAATTTGCTTTTAATCTCTGACAGAGACACACAACATACTTTTGATCTGTTTGTATAAACTACAACAATTGCAAACAGAATAACTGTGCTGACTGGAAACCAGAGTAAAAATTAACAGAATAAAGCATAGAATTTCAGCTAATGGAATTAATTCTTCATTGTTTTAGTAAATGTAAATCAGTGCATTTGTCCACAATGGACAGTTTGGTGCAAACCAAATACATAATCCAGTTGTGCCACCATTTAGGTGAGTACAGGCATAATGCATGATCTCATATGTCACAGTCCATAGGTTGGAGTTCATGCAGATTTGAGGCACTCATTATAGTTTGATCATTTCAGTAATTCTTCTGTTGAGATGCAAATTACAAAATCTGCAATTGATTAACTGTTAACTGCCCAAATGGCAACATTTCACACCTCCAGATGGACTACTTTCTCAATATAAAAATTCAACAATGACAAAAGAACTTGCCTGCATATGCAATTGACAGATAAAACTGTAACATGGAAATTCCTGATTCAGAACTGTTTTATGATTTTTTTGGCTGATTACTTCTTAGCATAAGCATTCATGGGGAGTTATAGCACACCTAGCACCTCTTCTCAATCTGCCAATGTGCTCTGTCAAAACATTGTGTAAAATTGCGCAAAGTTTGTAAACAAGTACCAACCCTACAGAATATCTCTAATGAGTTCTAGCAGGTAAATGAGTCCAGGTGAGTAGACTTACATATCACAACCACAGTATTTCAAAAACATGTACACTGTCTGCTGGGTAAGACAGCCTATAAATCACATAAGTAATAACTCTGGTGGCTACTCCAAGATGTGAAAGACACATATATGTAAACAGTACAACCCCCCCCCCCCCCATCATTTTAAGTTAGTTTGGCTGATGATAACCTTGTTTCATCTTAAGACATACACATGGGTTATGATTTTGCTGGCAATTCACAAGAAATAAAAAAAACACACACGTGTAAGTAGTAATGCTCACCAATCCCCATAATTTTTCTTAAGCTGGCTTTGCTGATAGTATCCTTGACACCTCTATTTAATTGGATTCCTGTGATACTTTTTATATGTGCTTTGTTTCTATTTTAATATACTTTTGTATTCATAACTGTGTTTTACTTTTGTGTATTTTATGTTTGGAGTTACAGGTCAGGTTCTTTCTATGCAGTTACATGTGTGTAAGCAATCCGACTCCTAGGTTTGGTGGCTACTTTCTGTTGTCACGGTGACTGTTTTTACTTAATGTTATTCACTTTCTGTCTCTTCATCTTTTCATTACTTCATTTTCTCATAGTGGAATTTACGTTTTCACTTTCTTCAGGAGATTATTTTTAAGTCATTGGATGTTTAATTACAGTTTCTGATTAGGTAATGTATTTACATTTGAGTTTTAGTGCTTTTATTATCGTAGCTGTATTTCACTTGTGCCATAGTTCTGTTTTGTTGTATTTCTATTATAGTATTATTTTTATGGAAACTTTGTAATGTATTCGAGTTTGGAATGTGCATTTCCGGAGTTGATGTTATTTTTTTATTGATTTACTGGTTTGTTTTTTCCTTTCAAAGCATTCTGTGTTTGTTTTTCCTGCTAAATGACTTTTCAAGATGGTGGCAGTTGATTGTTGATTGGATTTTGAAGTATGTAGGGGAGTGGAAAAGTTTTGCAGAATGTGAGGTGCAAGTGACCTTCACCAGCTTTTTTTTTTTCCATGCATGAAACAGATTTAATGGACAGGTAGCTAGTAATTTGATTGGTCAATTTTCTTGCCCATTTTATAAGTCAATATAACAATCCAGGAAATATTGTCTGCAAGAAGTTATTATGGGTAATGCCTGAATGTTATTTTGCAGTGGATAGTCATACGTTTATTCTTGCTTATATATTCTATATGGAACACTGAACAGCACATGAAAAAAATTATTCTGATTTTTGTCAATTTGGATTTTTCAAATTTTGTGAAATGTCTGTAAATGCATTGAATTCCATTCATTTAAATCTGCTCAGTCTCTTCTTATGACCTTCTACTTACTCAGTGTAGTTAAAGCACTGCCTCTGTCAGGTGCAGTAACTGTTTATTTTGGTACTCTTAATACAAAGCCCACCTTGTTAAAGTAATAGTACCATGATAAATAGTAAGTGTCCCATACATGGCAGCAAATATACTGGTGACAAGTAGACTGTCTTACTGATTAGAAAAAGATTAATAAAAATGCATATCTAGATTATTATTTTATAAAGTAAAAAGTAAATATTTCTATCAGTACTGTAGCAGAGAAACTGGGCAACTAGTAAGAAAGCTTAAGTTATAATTTTAAACCAACAATAAGAAAGGAGACAAATAAGATACAGGTAAGTGTATTTCAGATGTAAAACAATATAAATAGAACAGGGAGTAAGAAGAAAGTAGAAAAGAACATAGAAAAACATCCATGAGTGTATTATTTTATTTATTTATTTATTTATTAACATTTGATTACTGGGAAAGTCCAACTGGGTAGAAGCCCATTTTCGGCGGAGACCAGGGGAGAAAAGCTCCAAATTAGTATAATAAAACATTTTAAAAACAATAATTTTATAATACTTATAAAAGAAAAACATCTGCAGTTTAAATAATTACAACAAATTAGGCATAATATAAAAAACATTGGTTAAGAATTGATACAAGGTATAGAACAATCATTTAATATGTAATGAAATTTTAGTTTGTAGAGAAATTAAAGGTAAGTTAGTCTAATACAAATAGGAATTGCAATATGAAGTGAGGGAAAAGCAGGCTTATGGTATATTTAGAGAGAAAGCCATGGAAGGGAATTAAATAGTAGTAAGGACGTAAATGAAGAAGGGAGAGTAAGGAGTTACAAGGAAAGAGAAGGCACTTGTTCACATTCAGGGATATAGTTTATCCCGGTTTTGAGCTAGAAAGTCTTTCAGAGTGGTTTTGAAAGATGGGAGGGAGGGTATATACCTGATGGATACAGATAAGGGGTTCAAGGCATTAGCAACCTTGTAAGAGTACAGACAATGCCCAGCAGATTTGCTAGGTTTGCAGACAGACAGGGGTTTTTGGTCACTGGATCACAATGACCAACTGGGAACATAGCCATGTAGAATAATTTTTAGTGCTGGACAGGCAGATGGATGCTGGATAATTTTATAGGTGGTAAGAACTTGTGTCTATGTTAGTTAATGTGGCAGTTCTACCAATGTAGGCTTTTCAGTGCTATACAGTGGTGGGTTCTGAAAGGGGTATGTACTACAAATTTAACAACTTTGTTATAGCATTGTTCAAGTCTTAATTTTTGTGAAGCCAGGAAGTTAGTAAGGATAGGAGCACTATAAAGAGAAGTGGGGAGGAGATTAGTAGCAACTGTAGTTTTAGTTGCATGTGTGAGAAAGTTTTTGGCTTTGTAAAGCATCCCTAGTTTTTGATGAGTTTTTCTTATGCAGTTTTGTATATGCAGGTCGAATGTCAGATTTTTATCCACTTTCGCCCCTAATAGTTTGCTATGAGAAGGTCGAATGTCAGATTTTTTCCACTTTCATCCCGAATAGTTTGCTATGAGAAGTGTCTTCAATGATTGTATTATCAAGAGAGAGGACTTTAAATTTTGTTTTTTCATGAGAGAGGGATTTGGGGAAAAAGTAGTAGTTTGGTCTTTTTGGGGCTGGGCATGAGTTGTGAATTACAAAGCCATGTTTCAGTGGTTGTTAAAGCTTCCTGAGCAATTTTTTGGAGGTGTAACATGTTGTCAGATTTGCAAATGAGAGTGGAATCATCTGCGTATTGTATTAGGGTGACCTGTTATGTGGAAGTGAAGATGGTGTTGGTGAAAATGTTAAAGAGGAGGAGACCAAGGATAAAACCTTGTGGTACACCAGGGGTGACTGGGGAGGTAAGGAGAGAGCATGGAGTGCCATTTTACTGACTGATACCTATTGGACAGGCAGCTGTGTCTAGACAAGTCTAGAAACAAGGAAGAGACTAGTTTGCCATTATCTCTTGCTTTATTGACAGTATCTATATAGGTTAGAAGGGAAGTGCTAGTACTATGGGAAAGATGGAAGCCATGTTTTGCAGGGAATAGGAGTTATTTCTGCAGGAGATAGTCTAATAATTATTTTTGAATACATTTTTCAAGTATTTGGTGAGGGGAGATCAAATTGTTATAGGTCCAAAGTTATTAATGTCTGTTGAATTTCCTCCTTAGTGCAGAGAGATAATGTGTGACTTTTTCCAGAGAGAGGGAACATGAGATTCCTGGACTAACTGATTTCTAGGGATTGAGGCAGGATAGGAAATGCTACTTGCTGCTATTTATAGGTACTTGCTTGGAAGGTCATAAGCTGAAGAAAAGCATGGTTTAAGTTTATTTAGGAGTAGTTGTATATAGGATGTGGGTGGAGGTTAGAAGGTGAAAGTGGATGTGATGATATATGGCTGCTGGGCAGGGTTTGGGATTAGATGTTGAGGAATCCTTGGTTAGAGATGGTATACTATCTATAAAATAAGAGTTGAACTGTATTGCAGTTTCGAGTGGTGAGTTATCGGGAGAGGGTTTTGGGTTGAATTTTTGGCTTAGATGTAAGATTTCTTTAATGCATATCCAACAATTTTAGGGGTGTGTTTAGTATTATTCTGAAAGTTATTATAGTATAGTTTTTTTGTCTTTGTTTGCTTTTTAGTACAATTGTGAAGCATTCTAAAGTTTCTAAGATACCGAGATGTTTTATATTTTTGCCGTTCTTTTCATGCTTTTTATCTATCCTACATTAACATTTCACTCTTTTTGGATAGCCAAATTGAATTATTTGTTTTCAGTGCAAGACTATTTAGGATATTTAGAAAAGTTGCATTGAATTCAATTACAACATCCTCTAAGGGGAAGATTTTTAACAGACGATAGTGTAGTAATAAAATTTTCTGGGTTAAATTTGGAAAGGTTACGTGCAATTTTATAAGTATGCTATTTAACTGGATGTGTGAGATCTTGACTTGTATAGACTGGGAAATGATCACTGTAAGAGTCTGATATTATATCTGTGATGGAGTATTTGCTAGAGTCTGATACTAGGATCCAGTTTTGATCTATTGCTATAATTTGTGGGGCTATTAATTAGTTCTGTGAAACCATATAAGTTTATGCTAGATGTAGGGGAGTTAGAGTTTATGTCTAATCAATTGACATTCACATCATGTAATAGTATTTTTTACATGTGGAAATGTTATAGATATCCAGTATAGGATATCTTCCAGTAAAGCTGTATTGTCGCCAGGAGGGATATAAAGGACAGTAATACATATTTGTTTATAATTCCTTATTTTGAGGAAGGCAATAAGAAGCTCTGCTGAACTGAATTTTGGTGCTGCTTTGCTATACAGGGAAATATGGTAGGTATTGGGAAATATTAAAGAAATACCACCACCTTTCCTCTTTATACAGTCATTAAGGATGATATTATAGGCAGGAGGGATAACTTTGGAGTCGTTTATGCTGGGTTTAAGCCATATTTCAGTTACGGTGAGAATATCAGGCTTATCTTGGGTAATTCAGGCATGTAGTTCAGAAGTTTTATTTCTTATACTTCTAATATTTATTGCAGCAGATATTAGATTACTAGGGCTGGAGATTGGCTGTTGTTAGATTACAGAAGGGTGTGGGAGAGAATTATCTTTGTTTTCATTGTGATAGGTGGGGCCAAGATTAGTGTATATTTCTCCTCCTAGAAGGATTTTAGTATATTGGGGAATTATGCATAATTGTTTTATGCAGCGGATTCTTGCACTGAATTTTGTTTTGGTTTGAACTGAAGTGCAGTTAATTAGCCTATATTTGGGACAAAGATGTGGGGCAATATTAATTAGGTTTGGTGCAATATGTGGAGAATGTAAAGAGGAATATTATGCCTGCTGATATATGATACTGACTATGGCAAGCACATTATAGGGCTGTTATGGAAAACATGGGTAGCCAGGTTCAATAATTAAGCAAATGTCTTTTAACATAACCATTGGTGAGAGACTGAAAGTCTTATGTTTACAAATGCAGCAGATAAGGTCTATCAAGTATATGAGACTATAGCACTAACAGAAGACAAATTTGAATATACTACAGAAAAAGCAGGCATTTTAAGTCAAATAAGAACAAGGAATATGAAATGCATAGATTCAGAAGTGCGGTGCATGAAGAGGAAAAGCCCAATAACGTGAATTAAACTACTAAGAGCCCTAGCAAGAAACTGAATTATAAGATATAGAAAAAATGGAAAAAAGGAAAAAAAAATCACATATAATGCAAACATGCACACCAGGAAGAATCAGAAAAAAAACATTATTTGAACCAGTTATGGCTGAATATTACAAGACTCACAGAGATGTCAGAGTTGCATGCCATGAAGACTGGGGATGAATGACTAGTGCTAATACGATATGAAAGAATCGGGTAAAAAAAGAGCATAGAAACAAAAATATGTGTGTGTGTGTGTGTGTGTGTGTGTGTGTGTGTGTGTGTGTGTGTGTGTGTGTGTGTGTGCGTGTGTGTGTGTGTGTGTGTGTGTGTGTGTGCGTGTGTGTGTGTGTAAATGCAGCAGATAAGATTGTGGTGGACAGTGTCTCTCTCTCTCTCTCTCTCTCACATGCAGAAAGGTAGTTTTAGGATATATTTTTTACGATAAGTCCATAGCCCGTATTACAGAAAGGCGGTGTTAGAATATATATATATTTTTTATGAAAAGTCCATAGCCCATATTACAGAAAGGTAGTTTTAGGATATATTTTTTACGATAAGTCCATAGCCCATATTACAGAAAGGCAGTGTTAGGATATATTTTTTACAATAAGTCCATAGCCCATATTATGGAAAGGCAGTTTTAGGATATAATTTTTACAATAAGTCCATAGCCCATATTACAGAAAGGCAGTGTTAGGATATAATTTTTATGATAAGTCCATAGCCCATATTACAGAAAGGCAGTGTTAGCATATATTTTTTACGATAAGTCCATAGCCCATATTACAGAAAGGCAGTTTTAAGATATATTTTTTACGATAAGTCCATAGCCCATATTATGGAAAGGCAGTTTTAGGATATATTTTTTACGATAAGTCCATAGCCCATATTACAGAAAGGCGGTATTAGAATATATATATATATATTTTTTTTATGATAAGTCCATAGCTCATATTACAGAAAGTCAGTTTTAGGATATATTTTTTACACCAGAAAGGCATCTTCACATGGATGGTTGTTATGAAGAGGTCAGAGTAATTGTTTTACAGTAAAACATAACTCATGCTAGGTACCACTTTTTTGTTATACTGAATGTACAGCCACTGTAGTGAGTACTCCTCCTTGCTTGAACAAAATGTCCATCTCTATCCTATGGAGTTTCTTTCTGAGTGGGGCAGTCATATCATACTTGTATTTTAGCATTTTACATTTTCCAGACAAATATTTATACATGATACTTTATTGGATGCTTACAGCAGTGCTGTAGGCAGAAATTTTCAGGTGTTTGATCCTGGAGCTGGTAGACAAGTATGGTGGCTAATCCATGGTCTGCACAATCTGGCTTTACTAAAAGCTGCTATGCTTACCTAATAAATTAACACATCCCCTTTCCAACACACTCTCCAGATTGCTTACTTTGCACTCCCTCCTCCCTCACTTCCCTTTACCTAGCCAATCACAAATAACCTATTGCATCATCCACTTATCCTATAAATTCGCTTTCCGTCTTAATCAGGCATGTGCTTTCAACTAAATTGGCCCTTCAGTCCAAACTTTTCAGTCACACACAAACCCTATACACCTTAACTACTCCCACATTCCTTATAACTTTCAACTAACATGGGACCAAAGCCCAAAGATGTTCACTCAGAAGGGAGCAGTATGCTATAAAGGATCTGACAACAACCACAGTATGTCCTTCTGTTCCTAACCATATATTATGATATAAACATCTGGTGCTCAACTGTTAATTTAAGTCCATCTTCAACTTTAAGCAGAAGCATCTTCAAAGGCCATGGAATCCTGGTACATTCAAATAAATCCCTTATAAAAAAATCATATGCAGCAGTCCTACTAAATAATAAATAATTATACAGTAGGATAAAAATATCACCAAAGCTTTCCTCACTTTATTCCAAATGAATAAAGAAATACCATATTCTAGCTTATATCACCTTACTTTAGCTATGCACATCAGCCATAATTCACGTCTTTATTCTTACCCCAACCAAGTATCTAACCCAAACTGTGCACTACTAACTACAAACCAAGCCACACCAAATTATGTTTTGCAAACTACTATCATAAGTATTCAGAGTTTGTCTCCCACCCCACTGTTCACAACAACACACATTCAAATCTAGGACATTTTAGATTCTTAAACCCCATGTACGGTCTTAAAGAACTCATGTCTCCTTCTTGCAGCCCAGGCCACTGTCAGTGATCGAACCTTAACGGCTCTGTGGAACTGGATCATTTGCATCCTGCTTTGTCATATTTGCATGAAAAAGAATCATTGTTCCTTCCTTAATAGACCTAAATGACTATGAATTAAAAAGGGAGTAACAGATCCAATACGCACTTGATGTACAGCTTCTGTTAGGGATGCTCTAGTATGGGTGAGTGGGTAAGTGTATTTTTCTCTTCTTTGAGTAGTTGTATCCTGGAGTTAGTATATAAAGAAAGGGAGGTAGAAGGAGGCTTGTCCCATGTAGATAAAATGGCTTTTGGTGATTTTTTTTTTGTAGTTTTGTGGTATTGCAGGATGTAAACTTATTATTATTATGTCTTTTTTCTTTAGCAGAAATATGTTTAGGAAAAGATAACAGATGCAGAATTATGTTATTATAATAAGAATTATACAGCTGCTCATATAAGACTGAATACAGGTATCCTGGTGATGTGTAATGATGTACACAAGACAAATATGCAGACACTGAATTGTTGTAGTGACATAAACCAATGCATGCTTCATGCCTATACTTCCAAGTCATTATGGATGTTTGAGTCATGTACTACTGTATGAGATACAATCCATCTGACTTGTGCAATCTCTGGAAATCCATTGGTATGAGTATGTACTCCATTTCCTGCTAACAAGCATACATCTGCTAATGTTTATTATCTCTGTAGGTATTTATTTAATTAACTTTGTTAACTGGGTAAGGGAACAGGACCAAAGACATGGACAAAGAGGCAGTAACAACTTTTCAGAATATCATTCACAAAGAGATTACCTGCCAAGTTACCTTTCAAACCCATATTTTCCTTTTTTAATACCTTTATTAAAATATCACTTGAGACATAGGTACACATTCATTAATAAAAAAGAAAACAACACTTTTAACAGTTTTTCCATTTTATACACTAGACATAACACATTTTCTTTTACATAACAACTGTCTTTCAGTCCAACATTGCATAAATCACTCAGTTCTTGCCTTCCTTTAAACCTCACTTCTCCTACTGAGCATTATTCTGCATGTATTGCTCCTACACATTCCATTTATTTATATGTAATTTACTCCAACCCTTTTCTAAAGATCCCTCTTCCAGTTCTTTTATTTCTTCTACAATATTCAATATTTCAAATACAGTTGATTTAGATTTTGATTTCCATTTTCTAGTAATAGCATATTTTTTGTCAGCTAACAGAATTAAACTTATTAAAGACTTACTATGTCTAGGCAATTCAGATCCTGTGTCAAAAGAACCATTCCTTAGTTACAGCCATTTGCTTCCCCCATTATTTCCGACAGAGTACTCTTTAGGGATTTTTTTTAATCTGCCAATTCATTATACTTCCCAAAAATGTTTTCAGTTACCCATTTCTTTCTCAACACAACTCCAACATTTGCTATCTACCTGAGAAAAAATTGTGTGATGTCTGCTTAGGGTATAAAACACATATGAAAACACTTCACAGCAAAAATCCTAAACTTTCTTGACTTTGTTGCATACCTGGGAACTGTACATATGTTCTCCCATTGTTCCCTTGTAATTTTATTTTCAGTTTATCTTCCCAGTCTTTTCTTACATTCTCTGCTTGATTCTTACAGTTATTATGCAGTTTTTATATGCTCTACTAATTATCTCCCTTTTAACAATGTCTGTGCTAGATTTAACTAAAAACTCTATCAGAGCAGGTCTTTTACTTAGGATTCCCTATCCCTTTCTCTGTGAGTACAATCTCATATCAATCCCTGATAGGAGAGGTGGTCACTAACCTGCAGTCCAGATTTCTTCTTGGCCTCAACCCAGTCCATTACTTTTCCCTCTCTAGTTATTTGCTTCCAATTTAGTTCCTTTGCCATTTTTTACCAGTACATTCCAGCCCCCTCTTGCTTATTTAGTGTACCTCTACTTGCTGTCATCCCTGTTGACAAAATATCCTTTCTCCATTTCATGCGTCGGCTTAGTTTTTAGAATACTTTCTGTAACTTTTTGAATATAATATTGTGTATGGTGGCTATTATTCTCATTAAGGATCTGCACCCCAAATACCAATCTCTCCTTATTTCTTAAAACCCTTTTGCATCATCACCATCCCACTCCACTCTGAATTATAACCATCTACATATATTATGTATATGTGACTTAACTGTATCGCTCTAAAATATACCTTCAAATCAGTTAAATCTAAACCACCTTGTTCTATTGGGAAAATCAATTTATCCCATGTAACTCTTGTCATTTTTCCCTCTGAGATAAATTCCTTCAACTCTTTGTAAATTATTGTCCACAACTTTTCCTCTGGTTGACAAACATATGCTGACCTGTATATCAAATAAAAGAGACCAAAAAATTCGCTCCTTGAATCTTACAATCCATAAATAAGAACTGCCAGTTTCTGTTTTGTGTTTTTTGTTTAGTCTCTTCCCACATATCCTTAGTTCATCTTATCATGTTCCCATAAATAAGGATATTGCTGAACCAGATCATGAGTGGGTATATAATTTATGGCTATAGCCTTTGTTTTATCTTCATTGATTCTGTATCCTGGAAAGACTTGAAACTCTCTCAAAATGGTCCACTACACTGATATATCTTTTTCTGGATTTATCAAGTACAAAATAATAACATCTGTCAATAAAGCTAGCTTTTTTGATTAACATACCAATTATATACTTGAATTCCTGTGTTCTTTGTTTTCTTTACCAGTGGTTCTAAATATAAAACAAATAACAAAAGGGATAGAGGCCAGCCCTGCCTAGTTCTTCTGTTCAAACACATCTTATTGCAAAGGAACCCTCCTACTTTAATTCTTGCCCCCAGTCCTTCATATATCCTCTTAATTAACCTTATTATTGTATCAGGGAAAACAAATGTTTATGTTTCATAAAATCTCAGCTTACTCTATCAAATGCTTTCTCTGCATCAAGACTCATATCAATAATAGTAGTATTTTCTTGCATTCTTCTTCCCCCGAATCATCGTTTTATTAATGTGGTTAAATGTTTGCTTCTCCTCCACAAACCCCATTGATCCATATCTAGCAATGTGGCAACACCTTTACCATTTTTTAGCTAGTATAGATATAAACACTTTATAACAGCAGTTTAAAATTGAAATGGATCTACATGAAGCTGGTCTGACTGGTCTTTACCCTCTTTGGATAATACAGCTGCCACAGCTTTCTTCCAAGATGGTGGTGCTTCCCCTCCTTTCAAAATACTATTAAACAAAATCTTCTAGATCCTTATAACTTTATTTACTCCTAATTTACAATTTTTCACAGAAATACATTCTGTTCTTGAAGACTTTCCTGCAGATTTTATTTTTATCTAATCTCCTCCAGTCTTAAACATTTGTTATTGAGCCTCATCTTCTACTAATCATGGTATAATTAAGTCTTCCATAAACATTTCATTTTGTGACAATTTCTTGATTTCCACACTCCTCTGCTTTATACTAATTTTTGTAAAATTTCCAAAATATCTCTAATACCTGTATAGGATCTCTTGTTATTTTTATAGTCACAGGCTCCCTAGGTTTGGCAACAGTCCTTTGTACTTTCTGTTGCCTAAGTTGCCATGCTAAAAGCTTCTGTCCTCTGGAGTTATCAAAAAGTAGTTGCTTAATAGCAACATTTCTAAAGCCTTGCATATTATGGAAATGTTTCTTTATGTTCTCTTTAGCATTCTTCAGTCAGTCCTCTTCTTGTTCTGTGAGATTCCCCTTATTCTGCAATACATTAACCTTTGTCAACCCCCTAAACAATTCTTATTACTTCTTAACCATATTTCTTTTTCAGTTATCTCTATTGTGTTTTTAAACTCCATTTTAATTTTATCCCACTCACTAGCTATCACTTCTGAAGACATTTCTATCTTTCTCATTTTCCAGTACCCATTCCTTAAATTCCTCTCTTCATAGCATGTAGGTAGGAAATTACCAGTGTCCCATTTTTACTTCATTACCCTGTATTTTTATCTTAGATTTATTGGTGCATGATCTAAAATAGTTATTGCATATGTGTCAAAAGTTTCAAATAAATGCACCTGTGAAATACAATTTCAACCCAGTCTAGCCCAGTTATTGTACCTTGGGGAATGATATGTAAATTCTCTAGTACAGTTCCTACTACTGAATTCCCATCTTCTGTCCCAAATATTTTCATAAATTTCTTCATAAATCTATTCTCTTTTGTCATATGTTCCCTCTAGCCCCCCTCTGATACATCCTCCCCATTGCAAATCCTGTTCCAGTCCCCACCTATAAGTAATATTCCCTGCTGAAAGCTGATTATTTTTCTTAAAATTTTCTTAAGCTCCATAACAGCAGTTTTTGGTGGAATACAAATACATGCCAGAGTAATCATCCACTATTATCAATAGCCAATTAGTACCTCAAATATACCAGTAATGTCTTTTTCCTCTTTTATCACTAATGGAATCCCTCTAGCTGTTAGTATAATTACTCCCCTTTTTCTTTTTCCTCATGATTCTGCTGAATATCTATAAATAAATCCTTTCTTTGTCACATTTACATGCTCATTTCTTTCCAAATGTGTCTACTGTGGCAGTACTTTTAATATGATTTAATACTTACTCCTATTTGTCTATAACTATAAGGCCACTTTCATTCCAAGATACTATAGAGTAGCCATTATGATAAAAAGTTGACTTTTAATCTGTATTTTCAAGTTTTGTCTAACATGAATGTACTAATGTTTGGCAGGCTGATCTTTTATGCAGTTGTTTCTTCTCATCTCCATTTGAATCTATGTCACATTTCTTAAAACTTTTTGTTTTAAGGATGACACTAAAAAAAAATACATTTTAAAGACAACCCCATTCCCTTTTAACCAAGAACAGACACGCACAACTATGTACACTTTCAAGAAATGAACCCCACAGACAGGAAAACATGCCCTAAATTGACAGTTGTACCAACAGGCATAAGCTAATCTAAAATTAAGTTGTCCATACTAAAGCACATGTTATAGCCTGTGTTCCCACTTACACCTATTTTCAACTGTTCTTTTTTTATCTCTCTTCCCCTCCCAGATGTGAAATATGGCTTGTATGCTTTCAGAAAATGAAACCTTTAGCCATAAGAACAAAGTACACTGGCTACCTTTAAACAAAAATAATATGCAGTGTTCTATTAAATACATTAAAGCATTAAGGCTGCTGGGGAGGCTACTATCTCTTACTTCCTTTGCATAATTTCAAACTTAGTTTTTCACTGAACTACTTGTTATTGCACCTTTACATTTTGCATTTCCGTCAGCAAAGAATACCCAGCACTCTCAAAACGAATTACATGGACCCGGAGACAGCTTCATGCAAAAGTAGTCAGCAATGAAAAAAAAAAAAAAAAAAAAACGGCTAACAACTTGCAGATGCATGAAAGAATCTTTGTAAATTTCATTCAAAATAGAATGCACAAATTTTCCCTGGCTAACTGCCTTCAGCTACAGACTTATTACTTGCACTGGGAACATTTGTTAATGGAAACACAAACAAGCTACTATATTTGTAGATGCAAGAAGCCTGTCTTATTTTTCAAGTCTGTTTGCTTACGAAAAAGAAAAAAAAATATGTTCCTAGTCTAATCTACAAAGAAAGGTTGCTGTGTATGAAATACGTTGTCACCTATCTTTCCATATCATATAGCGGTGATGTTGCTTCCAGTGTGTGCCTCTGTTATAAATCTACACACTTTATTCTGTAATACCTTAAGTCTTTGTTGGATATGAGTGAAGAAAGTACTGATAATTGGGATTGTTTACAAATGTTATTAATTCCTATATTAATAATTCAAGCACAGTGAGTAGTTTACCCTTCCCAAGAAGGTATTTATAACATACTGAGCACATTTTCGCAAATGTGCAGCATGGCAGTATGATTATTCCCTGTGCTATGAATGTGTGATATGTAAATTAGGCAAGGGGCAAAATGCTCTCCAGGTACTTATACATTTGAACATTTTGTAGTGAGTGACCATCAGGGCAAGGGATGCTCTTTTTCCTCTTAGATAATTTCTATGTGTCATAAAATATTTTTTATGCTAAATAGCATTGTTTTGCTCTTTCCGTTATTCACTTTGATGCCTTATCAGCCAGTAGTGTAACCAGGGTGGGGCAAGAGTGGCAACTATCCTGGGTGCAAAGGGTCAGAGGGTGCAGTCAGCTGATCCTGATATGCCATGAAGAGAATCATCATGGACTTTATCAACAAAGACATAGGTGGCCTTCAAACTTTTGACCTGATCTAATTTGGCTTTGTTAAGGGTAGATCATGCTTATTAAACCTGGTGGACTTCTTTGAGAATGTCACCAAAGCCCTGGATGAAGGCAAAACAGTACATGCAACCTATCTTGACTTAGCCAAGGCTTTTGATGCAATCCCCCACTCAGGTATCATTGAAAAACTCACCCAGCTGGGAATTAACCCATATGTCACTAAATGGGTAGCCAAATGGCTCACTTACAGAATGTATACACCTCTACCTACAGACCAATTACCAGTGGTGTACCACAGGGATCTGTGTTGGACCCCCTACTGTTTGAAATCTATTTCTCAGAAGTCTAGGTGAAAATAGATGGCCTGTGACTTACCAAGTTCGCCAATGACTGCTAAATGGGTGCAATCATTGAGTCACCCAATGATGCTGACATACTACAAAAAGAGCTTGCACAGACAAATGACTGGTGCCAAAACCACAGACTTAAACTAAATGCAAAGAAAATGTGTTATCATCCCTTTCTGAAAAGGGGAAGTCCCTGCAAATTACAATATTAACAGTACCCCCTTTGCTCAAACCCTGTGGTGAGAAAATTTGGGAACACAAGTTGATAGCAACCTTAACTTCAATCACCATGTGACCACAGTGGTAAGGACACCCTTCTATGTTGCACATCTCATAAGTAAGGGCATTGAACCCAGAGCTTAAGGATGTTATAATTCCCCTGTACTCATCTCTCATCAGACCACTAAGAGAGTACAATACTCCCTTCTGTATGTGCCTTACCAGGCACTTGCAGCAGCTGGAGAGACTTCAGAGGTTTCTCACCAAGAAAATTCCGGGCCTTCAACATATGACCTACATGGGCAGACTGAAGGCCCTGTCACTGTACTCGTTATCTTTTAGGCTGCTGATAGGCAGCTTGTGTCTGGCCTACAGAGCAGTCTTGGACCCTGCCCTAATGGAAATGCTGCACACCTGCAAGTCAAATGTGATAAGGTTCACTCACTCTAGGGATCTTAACCTAGCCTGCGACATTAACAGGACATGCTAGAGAGACAGATATGTCTCACAGAGATTGCCACTCCTTTGGAACAACTCCCAATTCACATAAGACAGAGCTTCTCTATGAACATATTTAAGCATAACTTAGACAACTGGATGGGAGACTGTAAATTTACCCTAGGGGTGTCACCTATGTCCCTCTTGGATAAGGGCAGTTGGTGCTGATCATAGACTTGTGCTGCAAATATAGACCATACAACTTGGTCAATAAGAGAACAAAGATATAACATGGCTAGGCTTATAAAGGCCCTAGGTCCAATAACCCAGTAACCTCCTATGAACCTATAAACTAATGCAGTACCTGCTTTTAAAAAGTTATTATTGAATTTGCAGTCAAACCTGAGTACTGTAGTACTCTGGGTGTGGTCTAAACTGTAGCAATGCTTGGTACAGTGTAGCAAACAGTTTGCTATAATTTAAAAGTTAGAAAAAAATCTTTTTTTGGTATAAGCTTTAGTAATTGTTTGCTACATTTGTAGCAGGCAGTTTGCTACAATTTATAAGATTTCTTTTTAACTAAAACTTGGGCACAGTAGCACTCCATACAGGCAGGGTGTAAACTGTAGCAAGCAATTTGCTATAGTTTATAAGAATAAATTCTTATTTATTTATTTATTTTAATAAAATGGAGAAGGATTGGGGCAGGGCACAGTAATGGGACCTGAATGGCTGCCAGGAAGGAGTGGGGGGCATGTTGTGCATCTGGTCACCTATTTGGTGTGGCAGTAGAAGGAACATCATTTTTTTTTTTGTTCTTGGATGGAAGGGGTTGGGGGGCATGAATCTGTAATCAGCTTAATGCAGATACAGTAAGTGCTTCATGGTACTGGCACAGGGCACTGGCTATTAATGATGAAAAATTTCATGATGATCATATGACCATGTCATTAGCATAAAAAGCCTCTTCCTAATCCTAATAGAGAAGCTACACACTGAACAAAACTCTTCATTTGTGCCCATTTAAAACTGGATCCAACTCTAGTAATTTGAAGCCAGGAACACCAGGTTAAATGATTTTTGCTAGAATTGCTTAATATTAATTGTAATGATACACCTTGCACCGTGACTTTGCTTTTAAATTAGTTTACTGGTACTTTCATGTGGCAGAAGATAGCCTCTAGGATCATTTTGGGCACTGCTTGCTGTTGAGGCAAAATTCAGTTGTATTGCTATTGGTTGATATGCTCTGATGATGTTTGTTTGTTATAAATAAGGAGTTTTAGCATGTGCAGTGGGATTACAACTTGCACTGTATAGACACAGGTATATATACATATGTGGTGTTGCAGAGATGCTTTTTAGCAAATCACTGAAACTTTCAGTCAGTACAAAATGGCAGATATTTGAGTTTTAGACTTGTACGCTCCTTGTAAAATTTGTTTTTTGGCATATTAGTGAGAACTGCAGTTAGCAAATAATGGTAGATATTTGAGTTTTTGACTTAGCTGCATTCAGAAAGAAGCATGTAAATTTAAAGCCTGTTATTCTAGCAACTTTCTTAAATATATAAGGGTGTATTTTTTCCTGATTTTGGTCCTTTATCCTTCATTATTTTTTCTTCTTGATTCTAGGGCTCAGAGATTGAGACGTGTGTATGTGTGTGTGTGTGTGTGTGTGTGTGTGTGTGTGTGTGCGCGCACGCGTGAGTCTTTATCTGCTGTGTGTGCGCGTGTGTGTGTGTGTGTGTGTGTGTGTGTGTGTGTGTGTGTGTGTGTGTGCGTGCACGTGTGTGTGTGCGTGTGTGTGCATATGTGTGCGTATGTGTGTGTTGGGGGGGGATCAGAAGATACATTCCTTTGGGTCAGTTATGCATTTGTTCATTCATTTGAACCCAATCATACTTTTAAGGTATACGGTCAGTTATACCAGTGACTGTGATTGATGGTCACATCTGTGTGTGCATGTGCATTTGTGTTTGTGTGTGTGTGTGTGTGTGTGTGTGTGTGTGTGTGTGTGTGTGTGTGTGTGTGTGTGTGTGTGTGTGCACGTGTGTGCGTGTGTGTGCATTGCACGTGCATGTGTAGAATGTATGTATGTGAAGGGGCATGCACGCTCTCAGCTGTACCTGTATTTTAGCTGAATGTCTCTGATTTTTGCCTCTTAATTTTGGTCTGTTACTCATAATTGTTGTATTTTCTGTCAAATCATTGAGAACTGCAGTTACTAAATAATGACAAGACATTTGAAAGTAAAATTTAATAGCATTAGGAAAAGGCTTGATAATGCAAAGGTTGTGCTGACAATGTTTTTAAGTATGTAAAGGCACACTTTCTAAGTACACACACACACACACACACACACACACACACACACACACACACACACACACACACACACACACACACACACACACACACAGAACTGTATCTTGTTAGTGCATCGCTGTCCTTGATTTTGTTCGTTTCCCATTATTTTTTACTTTATTCTTGACCTAACAGGTTGCGAGAGTTCAAGTTGCAATGCATTGCACACTGTATTCTGACAGCAGTGAGCAGAGAAGATACATTACTGCATGGCAGTTATTTGTGTATGCATTCATTCATTCATTTCATCTAAGTCAAAGTCCTGAGGTACATACTTAAAGTCAGACAAGTGGCTGTAACTGATGGATATGGGCGTTGTCTGTGATGAAAATAGCTTTGTGTGAGGAGATAGATTGCAGTGCATCTAAAAGTAGCAAGCTGGCCATTTAGTTTTACATACAACTTAGTTTTCCTTGGAAGAAAAACATAAGACCGAATTTCTTTACTTATTTACAATTTTTATTCAGGCCATCATAGATCAAAAAAAGCTGTGATGCACTTGAGAACATCTATTACTCAATGACTTCTGGGAGCTCTAGGCCCCCATCCCCCTGGCTTTGTACAGTTGTTTCCTCCATACTTATTGCACTGGAGCCTTGGCCAGTTAAGAAGTGTTAAAAGGTTGGAGTAAAAAGGTAAAAAGTAACACAAAGTGTGAAAAAATAAGAAATAAGTAAACTATCTAGGTGGTGTAGGTACAGATTTAGGGGAAAAAGCACTGGGGTGGTGCAGGTTGGACTGTTGTGCAATAGGGGAACCACTGAGTCCTTTGTCTAGGGCTCCATTTCACTTAAGCCTGGCCAGGAGTGGCCTTAGGTCAACTGGTGTCCTAGGCAAAAGGGCTCCATGGTGCCCCCCCTCACACCACCTGGTGCCCCCATCCTGGTCTACCTACACCAAATAAATACTGGAAAAGCACCCCTGCTAGAGCGTCATCACAGGTGGCTGCCTAGTTGGCCTATGCTTAAGGTCGGCTATGAGCCTGGCCTTGTTGGTTGACATCTAAGTTGACAGTCTGTGGATGAAAGTGAATAACCCAGTCTGTTGTTTGCTCACATGTAATGGTCATGACCTGCCATAATAGATACCCACCCCATTCTAATTAGTCTGACACACTCAGTGGGATTCCTGCAGCCCTCCCCCTTACATTGCAGTTACCGGCTGCCACTGAACAGTGGGGAGACTTGGTTGCCTTATACTTCCTGTGATCCCATGTTGCAGTAATTAAAGTAAAGTGAGAAAAGGAAAGGTCTGAACACTGGGTTTTGGAGAGCTTCAGACAGTATTAAATGAAATGAAGATTGTTACTGCTCAATAATCTAAGGTCGTGGAATAAGACCTTAGACACCAGGAAGGAATGATCTACAGAGTCAAGGCACAACACAACAAGCACTGTCTGCACTGGTGCCTTGTGTTTATCACTGCACTTCACCATGACATTCATTCATTCATAAGTAGGGTTGCCACCTTTTCAGATACCCAAAGTGGGACTTTTTTTGTATAAACACAAGATTTTGCAGGGCAAAACATACCCATGGCCAGTACAAAGGACAGAGCTTCACTGTTTTGCCAATATAAAAGCTTACTCTTCTAGTATTTGAGTTGCTTAAGCTATTTCAGATAATATTTAGGTGTTTCAAATACAAATTACTGTTTTATGCAACTGTTAGAGAAAACTTATGAAATATTTTTTGTCCTAAAAATCTCAGGATATTTCTATTGTTTAGTCTCTTTTTCATGATACAACTGCCCAAAGAGGGACAGATGGTAACCCTATTCATAAGGAATGCACACAATAAGCTTTGACTATTGTTCAGGGGCATTGAGAAGCAGATAAAGAAAGTAATCCTTGTCCACATACATTCTCCCACTTTACTAAGTGTATGCCATAGTGAATATACTTAATTCATGCCATGTAGTCACAATGAAATGCACATGCACATGCATACTACTTTTGCATACTGATCATCGTCTGTTGGCAGCCATATTTTATTGTTTTGCATGCGAAACATGCCACTAGTATCCCAGTTCATTCCTGGCTCATTTTTAGCATTATGTTTCCTACTATGTGTGTGATATAACATTGTGTTTAATATTGTTGCATGTTTCCTTCACATTAAATGTCTGTACTTTGGTATATTACCTGCACATTTTTCAAGTGGCGCATTTCTGCACAGGCTATATAGCACCCAGATCCTTGAGTGCAAGCCTGTGTCTGTTTAGATGCAAGAGTTCCTGTGCCATGCAGCCCTTAATGCACTACTTATTTCTTTGACTACATGCTCCATTTTTTTCTATGAGATGCACCAGAAGTTGTCACAGACCTATATCTTCCAATGATATAGCACACGCGGTGGCCATGAAATCCACACTGGCCTACCTCTTAGCTGTGCAGAGTTTCGCAGAATGCCCAGACTTTTGCCTCATATTTTTGGCTTGTTACACATAAAATTTGTGACTTTTTTTTTTGCAAATGATTGCCAAATTGTTGTGGACAAAAGTCAGAAAATAATGACACACATTTGAGATTCAGACTTCATTCCCTTCAGAAAATTCATGCCAATGCAAAACCTGTTATTCTATCAACTTTCTAAGTTTGTAAGAGCGATATTTAAAAATTGTCTCTATTTTTGGGCCTTTGTCCCCCCATTATTTATGTCTTTGTCCAGATTTCTTGTGCTAAGAGTTTGAGAGGTATTACTGTGGTATAAGGGGAAGTTTAAGATAATACAGCAGGGTATGCAGCCTCCATATTCTTCTCTGGGCCATTTGAGGGAGGGGATATCAGTGTGGTGTGAGATGACAGGAGGACTGTTTGAAGAGCCCAGGATTAGCACCAATGTACTTTTGCAAGGACTTATATTATCCTTAATGGAGAACCCAGTGTTGCATCTCTGTCCATTGTTATAGATACCAAAAAGAAATATTCCTTTTACACAAATTCAGTGTTAATGTACCCTAAAGAAGAAGGATTCCTTTTACACGCCTTCAGCATACATCTCTTCCTCTTCTTGTTCTTCTTGAAACATATACCTGAGATGTATAGTTGTAAATAGTGTCCAGACTGCAGATAAATATTAGCTTAATACCCATTTCCATGTTTCAGTTTTACAACTGCACACACACACACACACACACATACACACACACACACACACACACACACACACACACACACACACACACACACACACACATGGAAACTGGATGCTGTTTTATCTGTCTATCTGTATATCTACTTATGTATCTCATTACTACAGAAAAAATGTTGTTAGTTGCTGTGTTGCCTTATTTATAGTTACAACAAAATAATAATGGAAAATTAGCAGCAAAGGAACCAAATGTTGCCAGAGCAGTACTGAAGCACAGGTGTAGAACTCATTTAACCATCTTTAGCTCTTTCTATATGCCTTTTTTAACTTTTCTTTATGTGTTATTACCATGCACATTAAAATGGCTAAAGTGTTTTTTTGCTTTTGTTTTAAAACTGAAGCAGTTAAGCCTTCATGTATTTTCTAGATGTGGTATTCTATCCTCTGGAGCTTCCTTCTCAGAGATATAATTAACACCTAGCAACTGCTTGAAGGCTTAATCCATTTCTTACATATGGTGTTTTAACCCTTATTCTTTATATAGTTCAAGACATTTTTATTGTTATGCACAGTGCTTGCTTCTTATGTTGTCATTAGTTTTAGCTCTTCCCCCATAGCCAAAGTCATTAATTATTTGCTGTAATTAACTGCAGTTGATTAGAGCAAACACATACCATGTTAATTAAGCTGAATTGTGTTCCAACTGGCATAGCTTTCAGTGTGTGGGCATTGGAAAGAATGAAATAAACATGGAAGTAGTCTGTCATTTACACAATAAATACATCAGAAACATGCAACCCTGCCAGTAAAATCTCTCTTCATTTTTAAAAGGGGTTTTCTATGTTTATTTTAATCTCCTGATAATTAGATGGAAACAGCTGACCACCTACTAATTCTGCACTTCAGACGAAAAAGATATTCTGTGCCCAAAATACTGACACCCAAGTAGCTTGTGGAAGAGCCACTCTCTTAACCTAGAAGCAGATCATGTGAAATAAAATATGCAATGTTTTGCTTGTAATCAAATAAAATGTGGGAAAGAGAGCATTTATATTAATTTAATGAACTTCCTTAGGCTGGGATGCCTTAATAGCTCCAAGGCATTATCTTTTATTTGAGTACACTGCGGTCCATTAAACTGACATAATGTACTTTTCTCTCTTGTTACTGTGTTGCTATATGCTCACATTGCTGTAACTGCTCATAATGCATCTTTTTGTGTCACAAACTACTTATGGTCACTGAGCCTGTATATGTTTGGTTTGGCTGCTATGTTTGTGTATGGCACAGTGTTGCATTTTCTTAATGACAGCATGTATACTGCAGATAATTCCTTGCTATTCTTCCATGATGTAGATATACATGAAGAGCACACAGTCATCACTACGTACAGTATAGTACAACCTACCACTACACCAAGTTCCAGAATATAGTCTTACAGTGATCAGCACATTTACTTTATGCTACAATATTCCTCTGAATTATTCTTCATATAACAAGATTCTGCACTATTAAGCCTTTTGGTAGCAGGGCACATCATCATATTATCCTATAATGTTCTGTGGACATATTCACATGAACCACCCACTACTGCTACCTGCTCCCTTGCTGCTTTGCAGCAGTGCTTCTCTCCATGTCTGCTCCATGTTTAACATATAGTACAGCATGTGTAAAGTTCTGGACTAGTACTTATATGATTGTGACAACACATACCTCCTGGCACTTTTGTGAGCCACTACAACTGGTGATTTCAAAACTCTTTGTGTTTATCCTTCCTGTTTCCTGGGATCACTCTTCCTGTGCCATTTATAATGTACACTGCTCAGTGTCTGGCAGTGTTACCCCACCTCCACATATACACGCAAGTGTTATATAAACCATCACCGTAACTGATACAGGCAAGCAAAAACTGAAGATAATGCTACTCAATGCTAGAAGGCTAAACCTCAAAACGCACTCACTCGAGGCACTCCTTAAAATGGAGAATATCGATACCTGTGCAGTGACTGAAACCTATTTCAAGGCACCAGAGAGCACCCCTGCATTACCAGGATATAACTCATACCATACCTTTTGGCCGTCAAACCAGGACCGGAACACTAAGGGTGGAGGTGTGTCCATATTCATTAAGAACAACCACACCTCCAGGCTAGTTGCCCAACAAAATTCATCCAAAATTATCCAAGTGCAACTAACTCTGGCCAAAACTGCAATCCATATTGTAGCTTGCTACAGATTCCCTACCATGCCTCAGGATTCCCAGTCCTCTTTTCTTGATATAATAGAGAATATCACGGTCCAACCTAACACCTTAATATTGGGCGATTTCAACTACCCCACCATTATCTGGGAAAACTACTCTTGTACCAACTCCTTTCCTCAACGCTTCCTAGAATTCATAAACTCCAATGCCCTGGATCAACTTGCCCACAACCCTACCAGGGGCAATAATATCCTAGACCTAGTAATTACCAACATGAGTGACAGGTTCTCCACACCTGAAGTCAACTCCTCGTTGGTCAGATCTGACCAAAAACTAATCACCCTAGATATCCACATCCCACCCCCACCCCCTATTAAGGAAACCACTGTAAAAAACTTCTCCAAAGCCAACTTAGTACTTCTTAAAGCAGAAGTGGCCATCTTCAAGACACCCATGCAGATGGACAATACAGTTACCACTGCCGAATCTTATCCAAACGCACTCTATAAGCACCTACACGGATGCATGGATCGTGCTATCCCTAATAGAACCAAGACACAGTTCTCTAAAAAAAAGAAACCAATCTGGTGGTACCCTGCTATAAACAAACTCTACAACAGAAGGAAGAAACTGTTGCAAAAGAGAGTAAAATCCCATGAATGGAGGAGCTCCCTGGTCAGCCTCAGCAAGAAGCTGAGATCCCTCATAAATTCCTCTAAAGCGAACTATGAAAACAAGATTGTCACTGACTCAGAGGACAACCACAAAGCATTCTACAGCTATGTCAAAAATCTCAATGGCAACACCCAGATCTGCTCTGAGTTACAGCACAATGGCACAAAAATCAGGGAATCAACTGATATCACCAACATCCTGGCTGATAGGATCAGTGCCAGCTTTACCCCTCTCAACTCCTAAAGGGCCCATATCCATACCGAAAGAATGCAGTGCCCCTGCAATCACAACAGAACAGGTGAAAACTGCACTATCGAAAGCCAAGAACACAGCATCCATGAGACTGGACAATATCCCTGGCTGTGTTCTACACGAACTTCAGAACGAACTAGCCCCCCCCACCTAAGCGCCATGTTCAATCATAGCCTCTCGACAGGCTTTGTACCCACTGAATGGCACATGGCAACAGTTGTACCATTCCACAAAGGGGGAGCCACCACGGACCCTGGGAACTATCGCCCTATTAGCCTGACGAGGCTGGTCTGCAAGGATATTGGTAATCTCCAAACTCTGGACTCCACCCAGTTTGGGTTTGTGAAGGGTAGATCATGTCTCCTGAACCTGATTGACTTCTTTGAGACAGTCACCAAAGCCATGGATGAAGGTAAGACAGTTCACACAGCCTATCGTGACCTCACCAAGGCTTTCGACACCATCCCCCATCTGGTATCATACAGAAACTCACCAAATTGGGTATAAATCCATATGTCACAAGATGGGTCACCAACTGGCTCACTGACGGAACCCACACTGTAAAAATTGCGGACTTCAAATCTGACTCCAAACCTGTGACAAGTGGAGTACCACAAGGTTCAGTCTTGGGTCCCCTCCTGTTTGGGATCTACTTCTCTGAAGTACAGGCTAACACAGAGGGCCTCTGGCTGACAAAGTTCACAGATGACTGCAAATTGGGTGCCATAGCTGAGTCCCCAAACGACGTGGACATCCTGTAAAAGGGCCTCACCGAGACTGATGCCTGGTGTCAGAGCCATGGTCTCAAGCTCAATGCCAAAAAGTGCATTGTCATCCCCTTTGGTACAAATCTAGTACCCATGAACTACCACATAGGCAGCAGCTCACTTAACACTGAAGGCGTGATAAGAGACCTTGGGACTCTAGTGGACAGTAGCCTCTCCTTTGATAATCACATTGCCACAGTAGTGAGGAAATCCTTCTATGTGGCACACCTCATCATGAAAGGGTTCTCATCCAGGAAAAAAAAGGTCATTGTTCCCCTCTACTCAGCTCTCATCAGACCCATTATTGAGTACAATGCCCCATTTGGAATGTACCTCACAAGGCATCTGCAACAGTTGGAGAGGCCACAAAAATACCTTACAAAGAGGATTATGGGACTCAACAGTTACCCAATGCTGACTGCCTCAAAAAACTCTGGATTTACTCCATAGCATATCGCTTACTCCGAGGTGATCTCTGCCTAACATATAAAGCTATGTCAAACACAGAGCTGTTGGACATGCTACACCTAAAGAAATCCCAATCCCTCAGAGCCACACGCTCTAGAGACCTCAACCTTGTCACCACAATTAACAGAACATGCTGGAGGGATAGATTCCTGTCCCAGAGACTTCCCATACTCTGGAACAAGCTACCTGTCTATATCAAGCAGAGTTCTTCACTAGCACTCTTCAAGAAAAGTCTTGACGAGTGGATGGGTAATAGGAAATTCACCCCAGGAATCACTTTGGTGGCCCTGCTAGACAGGGGCGCAGGTAAATAACAGCCTTGGGGGGCAAAAGCCAGGGAACCTTGTTGCCTAGGCTTACATAGGTCCTAGGGCCGATAGCCTAGTACTTACCTATGAACCTATGAACCTATATTCAGCCTGTGTCCATGTCTCTCTCCACACTAAGTGCATTGTGGATGCCCAGTGGAACACTACATTGACTACTGCAGTTCAGCATTAATGTACTGCAGAATGTAATACCAGTATGATGTATTTTACCACTATGTGTTACTGTCTCATACATGCAACTGCCCATGCACAGCATGCTTTTACTCTGCCTTTTGATTCATAAACAAAATCTGTAATACAGTGTACATTCCTTTTGATAACTGTATTTATTTTCTGAAGTGTGAGGCTCCATTACATTGATGAAGAGATAGTTACACAGTACTCCTGCTGTATTTCATGAAATGATTACACGGCAGTACAAAGTGGAGTCATCACATCTAGCTATAATGATTAAACTAGTGTAAGAAAATGTTTGGAGAAACTTGAAATCTATAAATGGTTGTAGAGATAGAAAATGTGCCGACACCTCAGTTTCAAAGCTGGTAGACTGCTGTGAGGTACTGACTCTCTACCTTAACAGAGTCAGTGCTTCTAGTCCCAACACTTAGAAACATGAACCACAAGTCAGACCAAAAGCAGACAATTCTGAAGCTCAATTTTATACCTTCAAAGAATTTCACAGTGGATAGTCACCCCCTGCACCCCCCAAACCCAGGTGACTGCACTACCCCTGCTACTTATATGTACTTACTCCGGTGTCACTGTACCTCTGAGGAGGTATAGTACTCTGAGATACCACAATCCTGGATTTGGTATAGATTCATAGGTACATAGGTGTGTACTAGGCTAATGGCCCTGGAGCCTTTATACAAGACTATGACAAAAGAATTGCCCATGCACAGTGCCACTAGATGTTAGTTCACAGTGCTCCTAGAAAAAATATCCCCTACCAGGTATTGAACACGGGACCCTCTGCAACAAAGTCAGAGCATTGCACCATT
Source organism: Protopterus annectens (assembly GCF_019279795.1). Classification (NCBI taxonomy): domain Eukaryota; kingdom Metazoa; phylum Chordata; order Ceratodontiformes; family Protopteridae; genus Protopterus; species Protopterus annectens. Next base: position 1,286,694,873 of record NC_056731.1, on the reverse strand, counting down.
ATGCCAAACCACCTGCCCACAGTTATATAGAATCATGTTGATAGATCAACACCTTTTGCCTTGCAGCAAAAACTTGGAAACTGTTCAGAGAAAGCCTTTTTTGGAGGGGGAACCTTTTCATGCAGCCCCCATACTTAAATATACCTACTCTGAGGTTGCACAACAGGAATAAAAGGGAATTATCTGCTATTGGTGAAAAGTACTTTCAATGAAACATTTTGCAGTTGCTGAACTACTGTCTATGTACTGACAGCCTTCCATTTTGTATTTCTGCTGTTCTGAGAGCTGCTGGTAGCCTTCAGAACATCTACAGTTATACAATGTGCTACATCGTATCTGCTGCCAGAATATTGAAGCATCGCAGAAAAGAAACCAGTCAATTCATTGACTGCTAGCTATCTATGTGAATCATCACTTTTGGCCAGTTTGTCAAAAATGCTGATTCCTCCAAATTAGTCACTGAAAGTTTTTTATTTCTTACCATATTTTGCAACAAAATTGGAGTTAAATGCAGTTTCAATTGTCTTTAATCGAAACTGATTTGACACCAGTTCTCAGAGAAAAAAACAAGTCACTTTTATTAAGAGCTGTTGAAGACAATGTTTTTGAGAAAGCTATTCCATCCTGAAAAAACTAGGCAATAAATAAAAACATTAAAAAGCTGATAAGCTTGCTAAATGGTTATTTTAATTCAATGTAAACATAATTCTGTAGTATTTTATGTTTAGTTTTGCAATACGAAGGCTAATAGATTTGTTACTTGCAATGTAAAGAGCTGAGAACATTAGCTTACATCTGTAATTATGGAGAAGCTTTGGAAGAGATACTGTGATGCCGAATAGTCAACCAAGTGAAAAATGATAGTAATCAGAGAAAGTGGTTGGCTGAGAAAGACTTACATTAAAAAAGAGTGAAATGGTTCCTTTACTCCCAATATAGCAGAGGTTTGATTTAATTAACTTTCTTTCTACCTTTTCCACAATGTGTCATTTTTGTATTGATTTTCTTTTACTTTCCTTCTCTTTCCTCTTCTTAAAAATTCACCATCACTGTATCTCATCTATAAAATCCAGAAGATAACTTATTTCATCAATACATGTTGCCAGTTACTGACTGTAATTTTACTGTTGATTCACCTATGCCTAATGTGATAATAACACTTCCTAGAACTAGATTTATCAAATTCTCTATAAATGTTTTTGTTTCCTTCCATATTGCATTCAGTTGTGGTGTCTCTGTTTATAAATAGTCTAGGAAAACTTATATAGGCTCATAGGTTCATAGGTAAATACTGGGCTAGCAGTCTGCAGACTACTACAAGCCTAGCCAATATTTTTCTCTTTTCCATATTATAACTTCTTTCTTACAAAGATGTATGATTTCTTCTTTCCTAACATCCATTATTCTGATTTTCCATCTATTTTATTATCTCTTTTTCTTTTCAATACTGGCTTTATTTATTCTAATTTGATGTTTTATTTCACTCTGTGCATTTTCTTACCTTAGTTTTTCTTTATTTTTTTTCTCCTGTCTCTTTTTTCACATTCTGTTGTCATTGTTTTGCCTTTCTCAGTTTTCTTTTTAATGTAGCCACTATGAAGTTATAACTCTCTTAGTTCTTTCCTTTCTTCATCGTCATATCCTCGTCAATGTCTGTTAGGAATCTCTCATGCCCTTCCCCATGATACTTTCTCTTATCACACTTACCTCTTTCACTGTCTCTTTTCCTATTCTTTCACTTATTTTGGTATCATTAATTCTTCTAAAAATTCTAGTCATTTCAAACTTGACTATATTTCTAATTCTAATTGTTTATCGTTAACTGCTCTAAGGTCAGTTCATGTGCACATTTTTTGTACTGTTTAAGATATCTAGAGTGTCATTTGATAATATTCCATTTTTTCTGCTTCTTTATCTGTCAATATTAGCTTTTGTCATATCTTCCTGTTGCTTAGCCTTTATGTTTTTCATTTATATCCAGACATTCATTTCCTATACAAGTGCTTTTCCTGTGTAAAGTTGTTTGAAGCCCACAATTTTAGGTCCAGTTATAACTTTTCAGCGTTTATTCTAATGTGTTTCACTATTTCTAAATTCTTCAAGATATTCTATCATGTGTATTGATATTTGGCAAGTTCATTTAATTCAATTAAATTGTTCTTCTCTGGTTTTCCTATCTTCTGGTTGGCTGCTTCAATCTGCTATTGCCTGACTTAAAAGCATAACTAATATGCCTCTTTCCCCCTTCCTCACTTTTACTATTTTCACTGTTTTAACCAAGCAACTTTGTTATTGTCGTTTATTTTGTCTTCTTCCCATTTCTTTCTTTCTTCTAGACATCTAGACGTAGCTGCTCTGCCTTCTATTTAAACAATTTTTCTCCAGTGTTTTTATCCCTTTTGCTTTTTTTTTCTAATGGGGACATTTTCTTTACTTCTTATATTTCTGTCCTTTTTTGCCAAAACTATCAATGTTCTTTAATTCAAATTGCTTGTATATTAGCTGGTATTAAACAAAACAAAACAAAAAAAAAATATATATGTGTGTGTGTGTGTGTGTGTGTGTGTGTGTATATATATATATATATATATATATATATATATATTTCAAGAAGTCATGGCATGCAATTATAGCCAATATTCAAGCTTTAAGTTGGATTTCTAAAGTAAGAAAACATAGGCTTCTGCCACAAAAGTGTCCATAACACTGAACCTATGAAGCTGATGCTTGGGTTCCAGTAGTCTAAAAAGTCTACGTACTATTGTTACAATAACAAAAATAATCTGACGCATGAGTGAAATTATTCAAGGTTGGAAGTTGGTGAAGAGGATTAAGGCTGTGATCTGTTGACAAAGCACTTTTTGTGGTACAGTGTTTGATTCCCAGCCTACAATGTGATCTTCAGTAAGTCATTCAACCAGACAGTGCTTTTGGACAATTAGGAGTTTAGGTTAGGCTCAGTAATGGTCTTGTGGACAGCATGCCTTGTAACGTCTATGCACTAGCCTTTGTATTGTCTTATAACACCTAGATTGAGCACACCACCAGAGACACCCTGCTGACTATCCCTCAGTCCCCCTGCCTGCTCAATTCCCCTTTCTCTCACACATATCTCCTGCTTTTTTTAGTTGCCTTCCAACTCCATTTTAGCTCCATTTTGTAGCTATCCAACATCCCCTCCTGTAAGAGTGTTGTTTGCAGGCCATTAAACAACTACAAAATATATAGCCACTTCCAGACTCTCTACACTAAAGAGCCAACAACCCTTATAAATTTGAGACAATCCTACAGACCATTGCTATTTGTTGTAACTTCAATTATAATCAGCATTAGTATATGGTCATTGCAAATTTAACTTTGCTTTGGCTTTTTTCCCTGAACAAAGCTTACCTCTGCAGTAAAAGTATCTTCCTGCAATTGGGTCAGAGCGCCTCATAGTTTCTGCTGCATGCATTCTAACTGGGGCTAGGCCCACTCCATTCACCTTCGCTGTGCATGGGCTCACTACGCTCCCTTACCCTACCCCCATTCCCACCCAACCCCTCTTTCATTACATTTATACCTAACCATACCCCTTCTCCCAACAGCCAATCAAACTCCTGCTGCCTCACACTCCTCCCCAGCCTACAGTCCACAACTTCTTAGCCATCCACTATGTCACAACTCATCTCCTTGGTAACCAGTACTCTTCTACTCCACCTTCTTTACCTATTTCTTACCTGCAACTCCCCCCCTCATGCACCATATCACCTAAAATCCCCTTCTCTGCCTCTATCCTCCACAAATGATCACACCCACACATACACTGCCATCAGCTCTCAACTCTACAATACAACTACTTTCCTCCTCCTACCTTTCAAACACTTGCCCACTAACTGTACGGGTTCCTATTATTTCCTTGAAGAGGTATTCTATCGAACGCCTCTTCAACAAACCTGAAACCGCAAAATCTGAAAACATTGAACATCCACATAAGCGATTTCTTTTCTTAGAAATGAAATCGCTTGGCCATCCTCAGCAATTTGCCATTTTCCCTGCTGTAGTGCCATCTCTGAGTTGGTATATTTAGTTGTGGGGGTGTGGGGGTCACAGCCCCCCACATTGGGGGATGTGAGAGCAAAGCCCCCCCACTTTGTAGTGTTTGTGGTTATTTGTTGGTGTTTGTAGGGCAAGTGATTTCTTTCCATGGGAAAGAAATCTATTATGTGGAGGTTCGATATTTTGAAAGTTTGCGGATTTAGGGTCGATGAAGAGGTGTTCGATGGAATGCCTCTTTGAGGAAATAATATAGACCCTAACTGTACATATCCTTCAACACACAGATATGTTAAACTCACCAATAAAATCAAACACCTCATTCTATACAATATAGCACAGCTTAAGCTCCAGGCTGACTTCCACCCCAACCCAGGGCCACTAACCCACACCGCTCCTTGCCCTGCCAATTCTCCTCCCAACCCTACTCTTACCCTTAGCCAACATACTACTAACCACCACCCACTTCCCCCACTTCCAAAAAACAATAACTCTGACCTAGTCTTTATAAACTTTAATCTCCATAGTATAGTAAATAAAATCACTGAATTCCATGCAACCCTTAAAGCCTACCTACCAGACATTGCAGCAATTATAGAAACCTGGTTAAAGCCCAACATAAAAGACAAAGAAATTATTACAAATGGATACAACATAATTAGATTAGACTGACCAAACAGAAGGGGCGGTGGAGTTGCCATTATGAATAAAGACACACTTAAAATAGAGTTACTGAATTGTGTCCCTCCTGACCTTTCCAACTTTGAAATTCTAACAATAAAACCTAACAAAACTATTACTATCATAACTGCCTACCTGCCCCCCTGAAAACAACTTCCCAGTGATTGAAAATTTCCTCTCCTGGGCCTCAACTGCTTTTAACCAGGAAGCCATCATCTTAGGTGATTTCAACCTGGACTGGCACACCTGCAACTCCAACAATCCTTCCAATTTCCTAAACCTCTTCAGTTTCACACAAACCATATCCTGTCCCACCCATTTAGATAAACACTCAAAAAACAGTCCACTCTAGATTTGATACTGACTAACAAACCCAATCTAGGTTACTTAGCAGTCTGCCTTCCTGACTCCCTCAGCGACCACTCACCTACCTTCCTGTATAGAAAACAAGCTCAGTCACAAACCAACACAATATACAAAACTGTCTGGAGCCATCTTCAACTTCCTACTTTAGAGTACTAACTGGTCACCTCTTAAAAACCTCTCACTTGATCAGGCAGTGCACTACTTAAATAATAACTTTCTTAAAATCCTTAACGATCTAGCACCCACAAGAAAAACTAGAGCAAAATCTAAGCACATACCTTGGCTAACTAAAGATACCATCACACTAATGAAACTAAGAGACAGGGCATGGTCTGCTTACCACACCAGCAAAAATATAAAAAAAAATGCACAATATATCAACAGTTCTGCAACCAGGCTAAGAAACAAATAAAAACAGACAAGCAAAACTACTTCCTCTCATGTAAAAAAACAAATCAAAACAAAAAAAACCCCACCAATACAACCCCAAAAAATTTTGGCAAAACATTAACAATCTTCTCAACCCAGGATATAGCCCCCCCCCCGACACCTCAAAGGCTATTGTCCCTATAGCTACTCAATTCAATACCCACTTTATTAACTCAATCTCATCACTTCTCTGTGGTCAGAATGCTCAACATCTCACTGTTCCCAGTCCCTCTTCTGACTTCCCCACCACCTTCTCCTTCTCCTCATTCCAAACTAACTACATAAAATCACTCCTTTCCAAGCTCAAACCCTGTGGTCTAGCTGCTGACCAACTACCTAATGAATACCTTAAAATTGCTGCCCCCTCAATTGCCTATCCCATATCAGTATTGATCAATCACTCCATCTCTGAACAATATGTCCCCCAACTATGAAAAATATCTCACATCATTCCACTGCACAAAGGAGGCCCCTCTAAAGATCTAACCAATTACCATCCCATAGCCATCCTCTCCCCTTTAGCCAAGATCTTAGCAAAATACATTCACTCCCAACTCCTCACCCACCTCCTTAATCATAATGTCCTTTCCCACTCTCAGCATGGTACCAGCACTGCCCTACTATCTTTCACAAACACCATACAGGGTCTCATTAACAATGAGCTCCTCTATATTTCTTGACATGTCAAAAGCCTTTGACATCATCTCCCACCAAATCCTACTAAATAAACTATCATCCCATGGCCTTAACTCATCAGCCCTGTCCTGGTTTCATAGTTATCTCTCTAACCGTCAGCAGGCCACCAAGTGGGAGCACACCCTGTCCCCCCTACTACCCATCAATGTTGCCATCCCCCAAGGCTCTATACTTGGGCCCCTACTCTTTACAATTTTTACCAATGACCTCAGCACTGCAACCCAACTAGCCTCCATAGTTCAGTATGCCGATGACTCTACACTAATCTGCTCAGCCTCCACACCCCAGGAACTATAACCTACCATGCAAATATCCTTACTGGACATAGAAAACTACCTTGCTAATCATCAACTCATAATAAACCCGAACAAAATCAAGTTAATTATTTTCAATTATAACAAACCCAAAACATGTCTGACCTCACTTTCAATCCTCTCCACAAACGGAACCAAAATAGAACCCACTAACCAAACCAAACTTCTAGGTGTCACAGTTGATGATTACCTAAGGTTTGATACCCACATCTCCCTCACCATCAAAAATGTCCACTGCAAACTAGGCACCCTTTATAGAATCACACCTTACCTTAGAGAAAGTGCCAGAGTAGCCACTTCCTGTACTCATCTTCTCTCCACCATTCTCTATGGCTCCCAGGTATTCATAACCATTCGTAAATCAGATCTTAGTAATCTTGAATCGTGCTACAACAAAATTGCCAAATTCGCTACTGGCCACCCCTACAGAACCCACCACTGCTCAGTACTCACACAACTCAAATAGTTAGAACTCCCAAACCTTCTCACACTAAACCAACTGTCCATAGCCCACAAAATTATACACAAACCAAATGACTGCCCATCACTAGCCAGTCTAATCCTAACCAACAAATTTCATAGACGCTTAAGATCCTCAAATAAACTATTGCTAAAGGTTAGCCAACCCTACAACACACAAGGCGCCACCCTCTACTCCTTTAAAATTGCCAAACTCTGGAACACCCTCCCTCAACCAATAGCTAAACACCCTAGCATTCAGGATTTCAAACATCTCCTCAAGGAACATTTAACTAAACACTGGCTCTGCTCCTGCCACACCTCTGGCTAGGCCACCCACCTCCCCTATCATCACCCTTTCTGCACCCCTTTTTTCCCCCCTTTCATCACAGTCTCATCACCCTTTTTATTTCACCCTAATCCAGCTCTTGCTCACAGCTACAACTATTATCTGCCTTCGCTGACTAGATTCAACTCTCTATCTCAGTTAGCATTGGAAACACAATCTTCTGCATTGTCTTACAATTACAGTGCTCTTGTATTACACTCTACTCACTACCACACATACTGTAAGTACTCTTCTCAAACTGTTCCATTTAAGTTATGTTTGTGCATTGTAGCTAGTAGTTATTACGAAGCTGATTTTTTTTTCTCTATGTTCAATGTTAATAACATATATATGTACGTCAATATTGTTTAAAACTGTTAACATGTAGTAGCTACGTATATGTATGTATGGAGCTTTTCTCCCCGGGCCTCTGCTGAAAATGGGCCTCATGCACAGTCAGATATTACCCAGTAAACAAATTAAATAAATAAATAAAACTATATACAATTTCTTCAAGGAACTTTATGGTAGTGACTGTTAATCACTTTTAAGTGCCCACAAATAGTTACACTTAATTACTTTGAATGTACATAATTCATTTAAATACTTTTTGTACTGTTTTGACATTTCACATTTCTTTGTTTTCTGCTGTTATATACCTGTTCTAAGACTTGGATAACATCTGGTTAAGAATTTTTTATCTTAATTTAGTTGCAGCCTTCTTCTTTCACTTCATGGCTGGTGATTTGTTCACCTGTTTTCATATCTGTTTAATGTACAACAAGAAAATTTGCCCCCTAGGCACTGGATTGGGCTCATGGACATCAAAACCCACTGGCACTCTTTGAGGTTTGACCTAGCTACCTCTGCAAGTCGTCATCGCCAGCAGTGAAAATGCTGGTCTTGTTATTGCAAGCAGTTATGCTAGGGCTAGACTTTGTGGAACAACTCCATCTATACCTAGAAGGCCACTATGCCACAATATGGAGATTACCTATGTCCTGCAATGCATGTCCATACATTTTGCAGTTTGTTTTTCCTATACTTGTCCAGTATGGACCCTGGTACCTGTTCAGATGATAACAGTCATTTTATATATAAATACGGGAAGGTGATGTGAATACTGTCTGTGTCTGTTTCCATAGTTATTCAGGAAAAGCACATTACTGTGCTTTGTGCTATGAATACCATGGCAACGATCACTCTGTGAACATCATGATTATCTGCATGCTACAAGCCAGTACCGTGCATTGTGATAATATAGTTTAGTAGCATGTGCTGCCTTTTCACTAGTGCACAGGGAAGCCATTCATACTGACCTTTTGCATACTAGTGGTGCTCTTCATTGTCTTCCTCAGGGCCCTCATTTCCATTTCCCATAGAGATTCCTATTTAGTTGCTTAATGGTGCCAAGGTAGATCTGTGAATCCCCAGACTTGGAGGTCACTATGTTTAGACATTATGGTTTTGTTCAATATTCCATTCATAGTGACCATACAAGATTTTTTTCAGATGTGTATTGAACAGCACCCTGGATGTATCCAGATTCCAGAATTTGGACTTTAGAATCCAAAACCAGACAGTTCTGTTCAACATATTTCATTATATGCCTCCTCTACAGAAGATGTGAATGCATGCCTTTAACCATGCCTCTAGTTCCACATGGTACCTGCTGCCACCTGTAATGCATGAATCAGCATATGTGACACTCATCACTACTTATATTCATGTACTATCAGATACATATGATTTGTACACATATTTACCAATAAGATAACCTTCACATAAGTATTTACCTGCAAACCTGTGCCTCTGGGTACATGTTTTTCAAACTGAATAATCGTGGACACTACTAGAATATAATGCTATAATGCTGTAACCTGTAGACTTGCCCCATCTACTGTGCACACAACCTGGCAGTTCAGTGAATGCACCCATCTTTGCTGACATGTGCTTTTCTGTATTCACTGTGGAGGATCCTTTATGGCTATGCTGGTGTAAACAAAGACACCAAGTATGATCTCAAAGAACAGCTTCATAGCTGCATGATACTTGGCTGATATTCCTGGGAACTTTATGTAGCTCTCAGATGCATGACACATGACTTGTCCAACATTTGGGAAGCTGTATTCCAGGGCATTCCAGCCATTTTATCTATATGGCACTGGAATGTCACACATGTCATTATGCCCAATTATGGGCAAATACATGTTCATTTACAGTAATTCTCAATTACCCTGCTGATTGTGTGGACACACATGTGGGGTATACATATCACACATAACCAATATCAGCTTTCTGGCCAAGTGGTGCCACCAATAATCTGCTGGTAAGAGAGCTGGTGTAACAGGAGCTACTGATGATGTCTTGCTGGTCACATCCTCCCTGCAGACAGCAATAGCTGATAACAGCTCTGGGACCACTGGCATATTTATTTGCATAGCAGATAATTCTAGAAAATGAAACATTTTTCTGTTATTTGGTGTGCTTCAAAAGAAATGAACACTAGCCACCAGTGTTTAATTCCACTTTACAAAACTGCAGAATCACTCTACAGAGTTATGGAACCACATGTGTGACACCAAGTGTCTGCAGCTCCTAACAAATACTTGCTTTGGCTATAGCATTTGAGGCCGATCTATTTGTATCTGCAGTGCGTGCATATGTCTTCTACTTTGGTGCATTGCCTTGATCAAATCATAAATTATTTAACAATATGACCAATGATGCTTTCCATAGTATGCTCAAATATTTTCTTTTTACTTCTTCAGATAATTTTAAAATGCATATTAATTATTACTTATTATAGCTATAATGACTGTAAGGTAAGATCACCAGCCATAGAAAGTTAATCAAATTTTAACCCTTCCATTTTTGCATTCTGACATGAAACTATTTACTTTTTGATGATCCTGTCTGAATTGCATCTAGTGTGATCATTGGCTCCTTACTCTCCACCATCTTTCAAAACTACAGCAGCCTAAAAGTAACATGTAATAATATTTCTTAATTAAATATTACCCAAGAAAGCAAAGGGGAACTATTGCTTGCATGCTGTAGCAGCTTCTGTGTAAGTCTTAAGTAAAGCAGACAGTGTGCATCTTTGTTTATTTACAATGAAAAATGACAACAAAAAGTTATTTTGGCAGTTTACAGCTTGAATTATTGTCATTCTGTTTACTACTGCTGATATATTATTGTACTCAACACTTCCTCCTTGGTTAAATTTCATTATAGGCTTGTGTGTAGAGGCTTGTCAAGTAGGAGGGGTCAGAATCAAAACAACATGCAGGACTCTGTTTTAAAAATGTTGAGAGAGGCAACAAAATGGTACTTGCTATTGTATTGATTTAAAACCTGTATAAAATTATGTGCAATGTAAACCTCTTTAGGTAATAATTTTAAGGAAACAAAATATGGTATGCCCTTAAGGACTAACTGGAAATGATGGTTACATGTTGCACTAAGGGGACACTTATATCTCTAATTTTTCAACATTAGAAAACTATGTATATAAAAATGCATTATATAACATTAGTCAACTGTAATATGTACTGTATCACACAAAGCTCATGTTTATGACATTCTGTTAGATTTTAAACTGAAAGGAAGCTGATGGAATAACTTTGATGACAAAAAGTTTGCACAACTTTAAATATGGATATATAATATTGTGCTATATTTTGAGGAACTGCATAATCTTATAAGACAATGAATCTGGTGTGTTAGCTATACAGCTGGAGATGGGAGATTCACCTGCTGGCTATTAACTACCTTTTTGCTATGCTGGTGTTTTGTGAGATATTAAAGCTGCTCTTCTTCTTCTTCGAATACTGGTGTCCAGTGCCGTAATTAACAACTCTGAACAAGATGACGTTGAGTTACTAGAAGTATGCATCATGACAGTAACCTCCCCAAAGTTAGAGGGAAAAGGAGTGGCGTCACATTTCTTTGTGTGAAGGCAGGAGTCATCTGCATGCAGTTATCCAGGTGGCCTGCTCTCTAGTGGTATAACACAAAGGGTTAAATGTGTCAGTTGTTACTGAGCTTCATGCTTTAGCCATGGGTTGGATTCATTTGTTTTCCACTTATACAACTTGTGATTCTAACAGCATTACTTAACCAGACTAAAACTGCAGCGTCTTCGATTGAAAGAAGCACATTTACTGTAGTGGTTCTTATTTTGTTAGCAACAATATTAAATGTAGCATTGTTCTCCTGATCTATCAGGTGGCCACATTGTTTTTGTCATAATGCAGTATATTTATACTACTAAGGAGCTATATAAAGAGATAATAGGAATAACATATGAACAAATTTATTGAATACAATGATAAATGCATGGCAGCTTTGAAGCAGCAAAGGGAGTGACTGGGCTGCTGATAATGCTTGAAATAGGTCACACACCTTATAGATATTCTGCAGGTGTTTGACAGTATTTGCACAAAACTAGCTCTTTAATAGCAACCTGGCACTGCATGCTAGAATTTTTGGTGTGAACAAATATGGAAGAACTCTAATAATGGTAAAAAGATGAGATATGCACTGTAGATAAGAAAAATAAATGAATTTACATTAAGAAAGGAAATAGGAAGGCTGAGCAGACTTAGCAGTTTTTACCTTCATATGTTCCCTACATTTTTGTGTTTTTATGGCATTGGAACCATTCTTAAAGAGCTGGGCCACCAATGGTCTTATCACTGATGGATAAGGACAGGTTTGTTTTAACATCAGCACATGTTCTGATGGTGGTATCAGCCATAATGACCTTTCAAATCAGCATCTGTTATTAGTAAGTTCAGGGTATCATAGGTCAAAGTGCAAGCACATAGGTTAAGATATTATTCTGTGCTCACTATTGCAAAACTAGTTAACAGTAATGTTAGTTATAAATTCATTGTATTTTTTTCTGGGCAGTTATGAAAAAGTCAGTGTAGAAGGCTCAGATCAGAAATATCTAAGTAATAATAAATATTTTCATTACATTCAGTTATGTTAGTTTCAGTGTGTTGCTCCCTTGGCAGCATAAACTCACTGTTTCACTCAGAATGAGAGGTGGGAGACAGCATCAGTCTTCAATAATGCCTTTCAAAAGGAAATTTAAGAATAAAAAGTTTTGTAATAGGAAACAACATCTACACATGAACATGGCACATGTGGGTGATAAGCTTAAATACTGGCCATGTGCCGCCCTATTACAGTAGTTAATTGGTAAGCTTGCTGTATTACAATTATTTTTCACTTCTTGTGGCTTAAAATGATACTTTTAATAGAATGTATCCTTATTCTATGTAACAGCAGAATGAACTACCTCAGTGTCAGAACTTAGTGCTATCCTTTACAAAACAGTATGCATACCCTTTGCCTGTGCTTCATGTTATCATATTCCAGTATGTACAAGGTTAAAGTGTCTCTATAAAATAGTCAGCTACAAGAAAAAGAAAGACTACATCCTGCTGACTTTTTAATTCACGTCATCTGCCAATGCATAATGCAAGACATTCACTCCATCTCCAGCCAGACCAATGAAGCTCCCAGGCTATGTCTGAAAAGACACAGCTGTGCCTTGTGGGTTGTACCCAGTTAACAAAAGAATATAATTAGAATAAAATTACCATAATAAAACATAATGAACTGCATGGTTCTTGTAGGTGTAGTTAAAACACAGCAGGTGGTATGTGATGTTACCAACACGACTAACTTTACCCATTAACTTGTGAATGATGTGCTACCCCACAGAGCCTTCTAATACCGCACTGAACTTTGACCACTTTGTACCTGTTTCATACAATGCAGTATCGATTTGAATTTATGCCTTTTCAGTGCTGTTGGGTTATGTATTGATGGTTTCAGGGTGGAAACAGCAGAATAGTTTTCCATATCTTTGTCTGCTGATTTTCCTTTATGTAGATATCCAATCAGGAAATACAAAGAAAACACTGATAGTAATTATTAACTGTAAACAATACCATTTGCCTAATTCATTATTATTTGTTATTTATTTGCTTTTGGGTTGTGTAATTAGTTACAACCATTGAGATTATAAGCTAATATTTGGCAGTACCCCCCCCCCCGAAGGTTCCTTAGTCAGAGAGCAACAAAAATGTATTGTGAATTTGATGCATCTATGGCATCATCAATATTCTGTGTTAATGGGCACTGTGTTTTTGTGTAGTATTAAATTACATAGTGCCGTGGCGGTGGTGCTGCAGTAGCGTTGTTGCCTCACAGTAAGATGCTGTCCGGTTCGATTCTCAGCTAGAGCATCTTCTGCGTGGAGACATGTGTGAATGGGCGTACCTTCGTTGAAAGTTGTGCGTCAGGCCTGGCAAGCCGGTACGTAAAAATCAACTGCCAATCATTAGCGGACCGGAGTTCGGCTGTGGCGACCCCTAACTGGGAAAAGCCAAAAGACACAAACAATTAAATTACATAGTGCGAATATGCATGATAGTGGTATTGCATGCACTTTATATAATCATGGCACACTTCTCTCACTCTCTATTTCTCTGCTTGCATAATTTAAAGTAATAATGATATTTTAATGCTTATTGTGGATATGATACTTATGTTTTTAACAATGAGGAAGGGAAGGTGCAGAAAAGCTCCTCATGCACATTTCAGTAAAGCTAGTGACCTGAAGAGGAGGTTACTAGGATGGAAAGTTGTTATTTATTATTGTTCATACCTATGTCTTGTAACTAATTTGTAAATATTTCCATTTGGTAATGCTCCTTTACAGAGTTATGCAGATCCATTATGGCGGGGAAGAACAGAGCTATGTTTATCTGTCATTCTATTTATTTATTTTTAATTAAGGTTTGGTAAGTGTAAGCTATTACTTTTTTCTGTCTTAACCCAGCATTTTTGGCCCACTGGGTCAGCACCTGCACTTTCTCTGTTAATGTTTTTCTTTAGGTCACACATCATTTAATAACAGCTTAAGTGTAGTAAGAAAAGACTGCATAGATGGATGGGACCAAAAAATAGTGCTCCCTGGAGCTACTAGCAGATGCTTGATTATTTCCAGCAAATTTCAGTTAGGCTTAATTTATATATGCAGGCTATTTGGCTTTAGGGTATAAACATAGCTAACTCTTCAGTGAAACCCTAAGATTTATCAGAATCAGTTTCACCAGCATAAAAGATGAGCAGCTCATTTGAACAAAAGCAAGGCTGTCATACATGATGCAGACAGATGACTTATGCTTGTGACAGAGCTAGTGATGTTTGTTTTGTTTGTTTGTTTGTTACTGATGGAGAAAGAGGTAAAAGTCTGCCAGAGGTACACTCTTCTTTTGCTAAGTGCAGACAGATCCCAGTAAAGCTACGTCTTGCTTCCTGGAATGTTTGAATATGTGCAGATCCATTAGGGATTGCTGCATTCCCAGCCAAGTGTCGCATTAGGGGGGAAAGACTTGTAGAGTTCGCACACAGCATCTGGTTCACATACCCTCTTATTAGTTAACTGTTTCTGTAGCTGGACTTGGAAGCCTAGAAAGGCATTATGTTCTTTGTGCATGCTGCAGTAATAAATAGCCTTATATCTGCTTAATTTCTGACTTTGTTACATTAAAAAGTATTAGGTAGTCAGCAAAATGCAAAATTCGTATTCTGATCAGGTACAGTAGGAAACAGACATGTAAAACACTTTATTTTAGTAGCAGTTCTGAAAAGTCAATAGCTTCATAGTTTAATATTAATTTCTGAAAAGGCAGTGACTTGATACTGATTAAGACCATTATCTAGGCATTGCTCACCTAAAACATGTACACATCCATACCCGACTAACCAATAAATAAGTTATATTGGATTGCTGTCCAGTTTAGGGTGAGATTCAATGCATTTTGTTGCACAAAGAGTTCTGGGTAGGCACCAGCATTCTTGTGATTCTGTACCAGGTTAAGGAGGATGTAGGAGAACTGATGTATGAATAAATGAATATGTACACATATCCAATATCTACAAAGCAGGGCATTTTGGAAAATTAACTCAGACAAATTCCTGGCCACATAACCAGTTGTCTGTACAACCTTGGTCTTTACATTTCCTAAATATGACTTTTCCTTAATGTCGACTAATAGTTGTAGCATTGCACTCGAAGACCTTGACTAATGCAGACCATTTATGCGTCACATGACACTGGCACACATGACCATTGTGCCTGTCTTCACATTCTTGAAAACAGATACAATAGAAATCAGTCATTCTCAGATTCAGTGACTGCAGACCCTTGAGGATCATAGTACTGACAAAAGGGACCTCATTTTTACTACAGGTTATATTAACGGATGTAGAAATCAGTAGTGCTTAAGTTACTGACATTTGATGAAGCTGCTCTTACATATATTGTAGCATATAAGTGTTTCTGAATATTCTGTTTAACAGTAAATTATTTAGCATCCACATATATGTCATTAAGATATGCCTGAAATTGTGCTGTCTTACATGTTCGGGACCTCAAATACTGTTGGAACAGATTGAATTGTTTGTATACTATAAGTACAGATTTAATTTCCAAATCTGTATTTTGCAGTCTGAGATTCTGTGCCATCTTTTTGCTTTCTTACATTAATGCCTTATTAGCAAAATTGTATCTCAGTTGCAAGTGGCGATTTTAAAGGAAGTTTGTTGGGGAAACTGCAGAAGCAAATGAAAGGGAGGGGCTAACTAGAATGGAGTTTTGAATGTACCTCAGATCAAACAGCTGGGGGATAAGCCTGCCTTAGTACCTATTAATTTTACCCACTTTATTGACTATATATATATATATATATATATATATATATATATATATATATATATATATATATATATATATCTATGTATGTCTTAGATTTCCAATTGTGATTAACATATCAACATGGATGCCTTTTGTCAAATGGAGACGTAGGCAGAAGACTCCATGATGCTTCCTCTGCTGCACACTGGTCCAACCCATACCCCCAGTTGCTGCTGGTCACTCCCTTTTCCTGTCTACCCCACAACATTTTTTTTCACAGTTGATCTTACACTTTGGATTTTTCTCCTAACCTTTCAATACACTGGTTGAGACTGCAAATTAATAACTGTAGAGGAAGTAATGTAATTAAGCTGGGTCTGGGGTTACTAGGCCTTGACTAGCCTAGGATTTCTATATGCCCTGATGTACATTTTAGAGTTTTTGTCTGAACTTTTGATCCAATGAGGACCTGAAGAAAAATAATGGGTAAGGAAAGATTCTCAGTCTTATTTTTCTTTTTCTTTCAAGTAAGAAAGAAACTGCTCCCAAAGTTTACAAAGCTGACTAAACAGCAGTTACCAATGAATGGAGATGATAACTCCTGTCATCATCATCATCCCCCTTATTCCACATTTTCTACATGCGGTCGGGGTATCATATTAACTGTCACCATCTCCCTTGATTCAGTGCCACACTCATGTCTTCTTCAACACTCATGCCTGACTGTCACAGATATTCTTTCACACAATCCATCCAGCTCTTTGTTGGATGTCCTTGTTTCCTCTTGCTTTCTTCCTGTCTGTCCCAAATCTTTGTTAGATTGTCTTCTCCTTTTCTGCACGTGTCCAAAGCACCGTAATCTGTTCTCTTTGATCTTTACTGCAATCAGAGCATCTTTGGCTTTTGCTCTTATGTCCTTATTTCTTCCCCTGTCCCGCAGTGTGCATGCTACCACCTGTCTCAGGCACTTCATTTCCAT
This sequence comes from Protopterus annectens, assembly GCF_019279795.1. Lineage (NCBI taxonomy): Eukaryota > Metazoa > Chordata > Ceratodontiformes > Protopteridae > Protopterus > Protopterus annectens. The sequence goes on along the minus strand of NC_056731.1, from coordinate 1,286,677,864 downwards.
CACCTCTAGCTTTCTCATCTGCCCTGCCTTTACCGCCCAGGTTTCTGTACCATACAGTAGTACTGGTAACACCACTGTCTTGTGCACCTTACTTTTCAGCTTCTTTGGCATTCTTCTGTCATAGACTACACCTGACACTCTATGCCAGTTGGCTGCAGCCCCTCTGATTCTAGCTTTGATCTCTTTATTCAGACTTCCCTTCTCGTCAACCACCCCTCCTAGATACCTGAAGCTATTTACATGTTCCACTATCTTCCCTTCTATCTCACTTCTCAGCTTCTTCTGATTTCTCCAATTTGCCACTATTACCACTGTCTCATCTGTGCTTGGTTTCATCCCATTTACCTTCAGTTTTGCATTCCATTCTCCTATCCTTTGCTGAAGTTCTTGCTCAGAGTCTGCCTGTAATGCCGCATCCTCTGCATACAGCAACTTTGTTAATCTGCCCCTCTGACCTGTTTGCTAATGTAGCCCATCACCAGTATGAACAGCAGTCCCATTGGGAACCCCTCTGTGAGAACAAACACTGTTCACACTTGAGTCATTGGGTCCTTGTATATCACCTGCACTAATTCTACCAATGTTTCTGGGACTTTGAACCACTGCAGTACTGCCCAAATCAGCTTTCTTGGGACATTGTCATATGCTTTCTCCAAGTCTAGGAATGCCCAGTTGGACTCTTTACTCATCTCTAGCTTCTTCTCAGCTATCTGTCTCATGGCAAATATCGGGTCAGTTGTGCTGCATCCAGATCTGAATCCAAGCTGCTCATCTCCCATCTTGCATTCTACTACTCTACGTATCCATTTATCTATCACCCTCTCCAGAACCTTCATGCAATGTGACAGGGTTTTGATGCCTCTGTACTGCCCACAGTTTTGGATGTCCCCTTTGTTCTTGTACACTGGCATGAGTATGCTTATTCTCCAGTCATCTGCGATATGCCTTTCTCTCCACACTGCTATGAGTACCCTCAGAAGCCATTTCTCCCCTATCTCACCCAGCATCTTTATTATATCTGTTATGACCTAATCTGTGCCTGCTGCTTTCCCTGACTTCACTTTCCTTAGTGCTATTCTTACTTCTTCTAGGGTGGGCGCCTCTTCTTCTCTCACTGTAGGCTGTTTTTGTGGCAGTACAGCTTCTGTGGGGGGGTTCTTCATTCAGAAGCTGCTGGAAATACTCCTTCCATCCGCCTTTGATGTCCTGTGGACTGGTGAGCAGGTTGTTGCTGGCATCCCTTATGAAGTGTGTCTGACTATCTTCTTTATCTTT